>NC_088686.1:149136090-149439120 GCF_028017835.1 Emys orbicularis
TTACATCAGTTGAAATAATAAAACTTTAAATGTCTGCCATTTCTCAGTGGTATTATATTTTGCTTCTTTATCAGTGAAGTGTGTGGTGTTCACAGCTAGTGTGGCTGATACTTAATGAGGTCTGACCTCCATGGTGCATTGCTATATCTTATCTTGCTGTGACTACTGATCACTATTTGTTTTTGTATATTCCCCCCCATTGACTTGGGGGTACTATAGGAATATCAATAATGTATTAAATCTTAACCCTTAAATGCATGCGGTTGCATTTTAAGAATATTGTTTGTTAATAGTATAAGTGTAGTGATTAAATAAAAATGAGAAATTAAGCCTAACAAAATATAGCAGTTTAAAAAATACTAAATAGCTGTTTTAGTGCCTTGTGACATACTCTGTGGATGCAGCGGCTCTAGAAGATTGTTAATGCTCTGTGTTGTATTTTTAGTTAGGTTTAACAATGTGCAGAAACTTTCTGTTAAGTAAAAGCATGAATTAGTTAATGAGTTGGCGACTTACAAACACAGTATTGCATATGGGTCAGAGGCCTGTTTGAGGCTCCATGATGCTATGTCCTGGTAAATTGCTCTTCTGATCTGTTTCCTTAGTTAATTTTTGTTGTTACTTCACTTTGTAGTTGATTTCCTCATTTAAATGTGGTCTGACATGTTTTTCGACATTTTATCTTATTCTTTTCCTTCCTTGTACTGAGCAGTTTACCATTATGAGTTAATCCTCATGCTGGTGGCAAACAGTGAGCAGGCCCTTGGCTCCCTTCCATGTAGTTTGGAGAGTTAGATTAAGAATTTTACTTATTCTTTCTTTACTCTGCCTACACACGAAGGCTAAAGTTTAGGCGAATTCCTCTAAAAATTAAAAAAAATAAAAATAAATCCAGCATATTTTTACATCTGTGGATTATAGCCCATCATCTATTTTATGTGCTTCTCTGCCCCCCATTACTATAGTGTCTGAGTGCCTCACAGTCTTTAATGCATTTATCCTCACAACCCCCTTTTGAAGTAGGGAAAAGCTATTATCCCCATTTTGCAGCTGAGGGACAGAGAGGCTGAGTGACTTGCCTAAACTCTCACAACTAGCTTGAGTAAATCTGCAAATTTTGTCACCTCATTGTTTACCCGCTTTTGCGGATCATTTAGGAATTTGTGGAGCAGTACTCGTCCCAGAAGAGCAGGGGTGGGCAAACTTTTTGGCTCGAGGGCCACATCTGGGTATGGAAATTATATGGTGGGCCATGAATGCTCATGAAATTAACAATTCATGTTCAAACAGAGACACCACAAGTTGGTTTCAAAATCAACAGTATTAAAATAATTCTGTTGAAGAATGCGCTGTTAGTACATTACTGAGCTGTTTGTTGATTTTACCACGCAATTTTGCCCCTCTCTGAACACAAATTGTATGTTAGCTAAAACTTTTCAGTGTACTGCACTACGTAAAAGTTTGATAGTTTTCATGCTTATTGCTGATTTCTTTACGATCTGTAATTAGCTTTGTTGAATCATCAGTGTTTCTCCATTTGACCATGGCAATAACCAAAATATATTCAAACTATTTTAGCTTCAAAGTAAACCACAATTAAGCAATGTTGTTAATCTATTTAACTCTGAAGAAGAGATATTCAAATAAACTTTATTTAATAAAGATATATTTTAGTGGAAATAAACATAAAATCTTCCTTACTATTATAAATATAACATCACAACATATTCCAGGCACAGCATGCCAGCAACATCAACCATGCATTCTTTCAAAAATTCCCCTTCAGCAAAAGGCTTATTTTGTTGAGCAGTTTAAAACGTCAGAACATAACTTTCCTTTGTAGTGGCTTCCTGAGCTATAGCTTGTCGCACACAAATATTTTGCTGAGCTTTTAAGTTCGTGGCGAGTTTCTCAGCTTTTCTTGCCCTTTCCTCAGTTGTTAAGTTGCTGCCATAATTAGGATGTTTCGTTGAAAAATAGCGATTCAAATTGTACTCCTGGAACACTGTCTGATGCTCGCCTGACAAATCAGGCATAGAGCCTTCGAGTTCCCGTTTGTGAAAAAATATTTTGTATTCCGTTCTTCGTTGAAATCTCGACACTCACTATCCGCTTTTTTTTTTGGCAACGCTCATTTTTGAAAGGGAAAAGAAAATCCTAACTGCTGCCTTTATTTCAAACTGCTGTTTTGCAAGATTGCAGGCACTTCACGCAGGGCCTCATTTTCAAAAAAAAGGGAAAGTTTTTTAAAAAGTTTTGACAAAGTAAGGAAATTGTTTCTATGCTCTTCATTTAAATTAAGATGGTTAAAAGCAGCATTTTTCTTCTGCATAGTAAAATTTCAAGCTGTATGAAGTCAATGTTCAGTTGTAAACTTTTGAAAGAACCACAATAACATTTTGTTCAGAGTTGCAAAGAGCCTCCATTCCCGAGGTGTTTGTAACTCTGAGGTTCTACTGTAACTACACTTAAACCTGTGGTATTACCTTGTTCTAACTTCTCATAAGAGCCATGTATTTCTATACCTTCCAAAATAAATATCAATATTTAATTGTTCAACGCTTGTTTCCTTCCAACTCAAACATTGGCAAAAGGAAAAATAAAATAATTGCTGTCTCTTACTCCCTTCAGTTTACAAATGGAGACCATACATATTTCCTAATTTACAGTCAAAAGGCTGGTAATTGCTATTTAACTATTGACTGTTGGGCAGAAAGCAATATGATCCAGAAAGCTGAGCTATCATTTTCCTTTTGCTTGTTCTTGTTCATGCTTCATGTGGAAAATGATATTTCACATTTAATTGAAAACCCTGGGTGCCATAACTCAAAATAAATCTTTCTTAATGAATAGTGATGAAGCAGTAGGGCATACTGTTCAATGGAAAAGATAAATTCCTTCATTTTTAATATTCCACCATGTACTCCTATATGTGCCAAGTTTATTTTCTCTGCTTCTGTTGTAATTTCAGTAATGACACACCTTTTAAAGTCATAAACATAAGGGTATCCTGGAAAAGATGGTTCCACGGTGCACCAGGCTCTGCAACAGCAATCTCTCTGGTTACAGTTTTGAAGTCCACTGCCCATGGGTCACAAGAGACTGGAAAGCTCCTCTTCCCCATTTAAAACCTCTGTGTTTTTGAAATGCCTTTCCTGTTTGCACATCTAGCATCTCATCTTTGTCATCTGCCTCCAACTGCTCAATCCACCATGCTGGCTGCATGTGCACAGAGAGCTACTAGATGTGCATCTGCCAGGAATAGGGAAGAAGTATTGGGTCTCCTCAGCCTGTGGGGAGAAGGGTCTCTGCAAGCACAGCCATAGGCCAATCATGTAACTTACCTAATGTCACAAAAGGAGTCTGTGGCAGAGATAGATCTTCTGAATCCATGCCACAACACCATCCTCGCTTCCAGCAGCTGGAAGACCTGTAGAGATTCTAGTCTATCCAAAGACTGATACAAAAGATGAAACCTTCAAACAGAGTCCAGGGACAGCATCCATATGGAAATCCCAGAACCCTTGTCACTTCTCAGCAGCTGTGGATCATGTAGGGCCTGGAATTCTCAGCAGGATATTTTCTTGGGCCTTGCTGATGGAGCTTTCCTTACCCCCCACTTACTCTGCCCCAGACTAAACAAACCCAATTTTTTCAATCTTCCCTCATAGGTCATATTTTCTAGACCTTTAATCATTTTTGTTGCTCTTCTTTGGACTTTCTCCAATTTGTCCACATCTTTCCTGAAATGTGGTGCTCAGTACATGACACAATACTCCAGTTGAGGCCTAATTTGCACAAAGTAGTGTGGAAGAACTACTTCTTGTGTCTGTCTGTCTGTCTTACAACACTCCTGCTAATACATCCCAGAATATTTGCCCTTTTTTGCAACTGTGTTACTCTGACGCATATTTAGCTTGTGGTCCATGATGGCCCCAGATCCCTTTCTGCAGTACTCCTTCCTAGGCAGTCATTTCGTGTGTGTGCAACTGATTGATTGTTCCTTCCTAAGTGGAATAATTTGCATTTGTCCTTATTAAATTTCATCCGATTTCCTTCAGACCATTTCTCCAGTTGTTCAGATGATTTTGAATTTTAATCCTATCCTCCAAAGCACTTGCAACCCCTCCCAGCGTGGTGGTATCCACAAACCTGTATTCTCTATGCCATTATCTAAATCATTGATGAAGATATTGATGAATAGAACTGGACCCAGAACTGATCCCTGCAGGACCCCACTTGATGTGCCCTTCCAGCTTGACTGTGAAGCACTGATAACTACTCTCTGGGAAGAGTTTTCCAAAAAGTTATGTACCCACCTTATAGTAGCTCCATCTAGGTTGCATTTCCCTACTTTGTTTATGAGAAGGTCATGAGAGACAGTATCCAAAGCCTTACTAAAGTCAAGATATACTAGGGTTACCATATTTTAATTTTAAAAAAGGACACTCCGCCCCAACTCCACCCCTTCCCCGCCCCAACTCTGCCCCCTCCCCTGAACGCTCCACCCCGCTGCTCCTCCCCCTCCCCTGCTTCCCGCGAATCAAATGTTCACGGGAAGCCTGAAACAGGGAGGCAGCAGGTAAGCTGGGGCTGGGGTGGGGCGGGGCGGGGCGCGGCCCAGTCCGGCCCCCCCCGGTCGAGCGGCTCCCTCCGGCGGCTGGCCGGCCCAGGCCAAGAGGCTCTGGCCCCGGCGTCTCCCACCCGGCTCGGCTCGGGCCCTGGGGCGCCGGCCCCGGTTCCGGCCCGCCCTGGCCTCAGCGGCCCCGGCCCCCGGCCGAGCACCGCCGGCCCCAGGCTCCGGCCCGGACCCAAGCCCCACGACCCCTCCCTCTCTATTTTCCCGGACATGTCTGGCTTTTGGGGATTTCCTCCCGGACGGGGATTTGAGGCCCAAAAAGCCGGACATGTCCGGGAAAATCCGGACGTATGGTAACGCTAAGATATACCACATCTGCCACTTCTTCTCTCCCCCCCCCGTCCCCCGCACGTGATCCACAAGACTTGTTACCCTGACAAAGAAAGATATTAGGTTGGTCTGACGCTATTTGTTCTTGACAAATCCATGCTGTTACTTATCACCATATTATCTTCTAGGTGTTTGTAAATTGATTGCTTAATTATTTGCTCCATTATCTTTCCTGGTACTAAAGTGATTGGCAATTTCCAACTGTTCAAAAGTAGGATAATGAAAAAACAAACTTTGGATCTATGTAGAACGTTAATTGTAGCTTCCAAATTATGGCTGGCCCCATGGAGATAGCTGACTGGTCACAGTGGAAACTGCAAAAACTTATTGATTTTGGTGAACATTGGAAAACGAGAAAAGACTTATTTCTACTGGTGTGAGAAGAAAATCTGGCACTGTTTGGTGCTGCAGAGGAATCTCTCTGGCCCCCTCTCTGCTGCTGCCTATACATCACAGGCAGCAGCTTACTATGCAATTGGCTTTTGTTGGGCGTACAGCTTGGCCAGTGGTGAAGTTTGTAACCTTTTAGGAAGCCCTTAACATCTGCTCTAATGCAGAGATTGCTTAAATTTTTTTGGCTAATGGATTTCATGACTTTTAACCCTAACTTCCCATGTTAGTGTAGATAATCAATTTTCTATACTACTACATGTTCCGTTGCATTCCTTTTCTTATATGACACTGAAACCTAAACCTTTAGTTTTGATGCTGCATGCTATGAAGTTACATTTCTGGTCTTGGTTGAATGTTTGAATGTAATGGTCACTACATTGCCAGGTTATTCGAGCTTCTGTAGTTTCACTTTTTCCATGAGATTGTCACTGATAACACAAAAACTTAATTGTTATCCTGTACCTGTATTTAACTTTGTGAATGAATTCTATTTGGTTTTGCAATACAGGGATTAAATACTGGAGTAAAGCTGTAGGTGAAGCACACTACCTAGTTTTGTTCTTAAAGACCTACTAATGCCTCAGGAGAGACAAACATTTGGTTTAAAAATAACTTTGTATGCATAATTGTGCATGCCTTCCCTTTAAATAATGATGTATGCATAATGTCAAGTATCAGGGGGTAGCCGTGTTAGTCTGTATCTACAAAAACAACAAGGAGTCTGGTGGCACCTTAAAGACTAACAGATTTATTTGGGCATAAGCTTTCGTGAGGTTTTTACCCACGAAAGCTTATGCCCAAATAAATCTGTTAGTCTTTAAGGTGTCACCAGACTCCTTGTTGATGTATGTATAAAAAACACATATTCAAGATCCTGACCTGCACTTCATTTGCTTCCTGAGGTTAGATGCCTTTTATGTGTCAGGTGACAGTTGTGGAAATAACATTTAGCAATATATAGGCCTTACAGAGTGCTTTACAAACTTCCATTGTCCTGCTTGTGATATCAGAGCATGAAGGTTTGACTTCAGGTAGGGAATAAACATTAGGAGCAGATGAGGCTCTTCTTGACCAAATGCTGCCTTCATGCAAGTATCTTTAGTCATAAAGAATAAATTAAAAGGAATACGGAAATTACAATTGTTTTCTAAATGGGAAGATTTTAAAAGCTTTCTGAGAACTGTCAACAAGCCTTGAATTCCTTGCTCTAAAGGGTACCTCACTATATACTAACATTCTGATGTGACTCCGGTACTCAAAATAAAATATTTAAAATTCAGTATAGTGGGTGTTACATACATTCTCAAGAGCCCTTCAAAGGGAATTTAAATCCTGTGAAGTTATTTGTTTTAGAATACTTACTGAATGCTGTATTAAGTGCTGCTTTCCTAGACAGTTCTTCGGAAAGTGGATCTTTTTACTGTATTTTCTTTTCTTTTTGTAAAAACTAATGTAACTGTGAAATGTTTAAAAAAAAAAAAAAAAAAAAGTTTGTTGTTTTGAAAACCAATATTTTAAAAATGCCAGCACTCCAGCACTTATAAATAATTTTCAGTAACATTGATTTTCTGTAGAAAGGATTTAAAATTTCTCATCAATTTTTTAACTTAACATCTGCTTTCCTCCAGCAGGTTGTTATATAAATAGGAGGTAGGGGGAGGTGCTAGTTCTGGAGATACTTTTAATTTATGAGAAATATCTTGGTAATGCCCTTTTATGTACATTTTATCATCTTAAATGGATTTACAGCCTTTGAAAGAATTCCATCACTTTCTTTTCTTTGGGCAGTTTTAAGGGTTTTTTATGGGATACTTTTCTGCAGATATTTGCTTTTCATTTCTTAACTTGTAAATATCTCATCTAGTATGTAGACACTAATGCTCCTGCTGCCTCAGAGCTAAGTATTTTGAAACACATCAGTGAAGACCTCTTTAGTGTGACAATTCCATTAGTTTCTTCCAGTAAAAACTGAGTGATATCAGTATCTATAGGAACAACTTTTAGCAAATATGCATATCAGCGATATTCTGCGTACAGCAGAACCTCCGTTACGAACACCTCGGGAATGGAGGTTGTTTGAAACTGAACAAAATGTTACGGTGGTTCTTTCAAAAGTTTACAACTGAACATTGACTTAATACAGCTTTGAAATTTTACTATGCAGGAGAAAAACGCTGCTTTTAACTATCTTAATTTAAATGAAACAAGCACAGAAACAGTTTCCTTACCTTGTCAAACTTTAAACTTGCCCTTTTTTTTTATAATTTACGTTTAACACAACACAGTACTGTACTGTATCTGCTTTTTTTTCCCCTCTTTTTTTTTTTTTTTTTTGGTCTCTGCTGCTCCCTGATTACGTACTTCTGATTCCAGATGAGGTGTATGGTTGACCAGTGAGTTCATAACTCTGGTGTTCGTAACGCTGAGTTCTGCTGTACTTGTCAGGGTACAGTAAGAGCAATTAAGAAAACATTACCTGATTCCATTTTCTAGCTTCTCATCAGTTTACAGTTAATGCAATATGCCTTCATCCTGCTGGTTTTCAAGAATTTGCAAATAGCACACAGAGGAATCTGACCTATGTCTGTTTAAAAAAAAAATCAGTCCAAATGGCATAGGTGCCATGTGGAAAAGCTGTATACATCTTGTTACGGCAAAGACTAGATTCTTTCTCTAGAGACAGTTTTTTGGCAGATTTGTGGACAGAAACACCATTTTTGCCCTCAGGCACATGGGTTGAACTTTGAGGTAGTAAGTTTACTAGAACTCAGTTTTGATTAATATTGTAGTTACCAAAATGGTGGATTTATCTTCTTGTTTTCTGAGGACAAGAACTTCCATGGATCTGTTGAATGGTTGTATGAAGCTCGAAAAACTTATCAAACTCCTACCGGGTAGACAGAGGACTAACACTACAACTCACATCAGAGCTTCCATTACATCCAGTCAGTTTCACAATTCCCCAAGTCACTGCTGTATGTTGAGTTTTGGTTTGCTCCCTTTCACAAGAATGAGTTTAGAAGAATTAAAATCAAGCTATTTGATTGTGATGAGTAAATTTTTAACCCAACTGATTTTGTGTTTGTTTATTGTGACCACATGGTACCATTAGGCATCGATTTTTAGTCTTGATAACCCAGGGATGGATGAGGACACTTTTGTGTAGTTGTTGTAAGCAGATGGTTGCCTCTTGGTAGTAAAAAAGTTCAGAATTTAATTTTTTTCACTGAATTTGTATGCCTTCCATTTACAGCATTAGGTTTACATTGAATAGTAATCACATTGAACACTTAGGGCTTTCCATCTAGAGTTCTTAAAGTGTTTAAAACAAAGGTTGGTGTCGATATAGCCATCTTACATATGGGTGAACTGAGAAATTAGATGACTTAACCAAAGTTACACACAGTGGAAACATTTCTGGGAATACAATTTGGATCTGCTGGCTCCCAGTCTCATTCTCTGTTTGGAGTAGAATATGTGGTCCTTCCTTCAGTAGAAGATGCATTGACAAAGCAGAAAATCTAACTTGGAGACAGACTTCTCCTCCATTCACTGTGGGTAACACAAGATAACTGTAACATGGAGGATTTATGGAGTTTAAAGGAAATCTTCAATTGCAAAATAGATTAAATGAAAAACTCTTAGTACCTTTCCTCACTTTCCAAAAGTAGTTTACCGCATTAGTAGCCAATAAGGACACTGTGTGTAATTGTTAAATAATAAATAAGTTGCCTTTTATTGTAAGTATAATACAGTAAAAGCTATGTTATCCGGCACTTTACCAACTGGAAAGCTCTAGAAACTGGTATTTATGATATCCATTAACAGTCCTGTTGGTGCGGGGCTGGCAGGCTCCCTACCTGGATCTGCGTGGCTCCCAGGAAGTGGCGACATGTCCCTGCTGCTCCTAGGTGGAAGAACAGCCATGGGAGCTCTGTGAGCTGCCCCCGCGCTGGCTCCGCAGCTCCGATTGGCCGGGAACTGTGACCAATGGGACCTGCAGGGGCAGTGCCTGCAGGTGGAGGCAGTATACAGAGCTCCCTGGCCTCGCCTCTGCCTAGGAGCAGCAGGGACATGTCACCGCTTGCTGGAAGCCACCCGAGGTGAGAGCCATCCAGATCCGGCACTCCAAAACCCCTTCCGCGCCCCAGCCCTAAGCCCCCTCACGCACCCAAACTCCCTCCCTCCATATAACTCTTAGTTAACCAGAATTTTTGACTTACCGGCACCCCACATTTCCCCAAGCTGGATAACAAAACTTTTACTATACGAGGGGGGGACAGGAGTGTTAGCTACATTGGCATTGTATTGTGGAGTAGGTAGTTAAATTGAAAATCTATTTTATAGGGTTACATTACGTATCACAAAATAAGAACTCAAAATTATTGTCAATTGGAATCCTCAGCTAGCTGTATCATGGATTTGCCACAGGGAGAAAAAGTATTTTTGTAGTTAATGTCTCTGGGAGATGGGGGTATGTTTGCTTTCACAGTCATTTCCAAGTTCTCTTTGCAAGTTTTATATTAATTTATATACCTTTCTGCTATTCTTTGATTTCTAAATCTAATGTCAGTTTCATAATTGAATTCCCAGACTATTTGCAGTGCAGTTCTGAGGTGGGTTTTTTTATGTTGTGTACCATAGCGGTAATCTGTTGTTACAAGACTGAATATAACTTTCCCCAGTGCAAAGATGCCATGTCTAACTGTATGAGTCATGCATTAGCATTAGTTGTGGCTACTGCACATCTGGAGGTAAAAAGGATTTTGCTGACTTTAAATATTACACCGGGAGTATGTGATTTTCTTTGGAATTAAACCCTTCAGACAGGCCTTTAATTAATCAATACAGCTGTGACTAATTCTTATTTGCATATGACATATGAGTTAATTTGACCCATGGGAAGTGCTGACTTGGAATTTTAAGAGAGAAACTATGGGTTTTGGGCAAATTCATCATTAACTTCTATGGGATCCTGTGAGAGTAAGGTGATGCACAGGTATAGTTCTTGAAACTTGAAATCATCATTAATCTGCCCTGGTCTGTGGTTTGTGACCAAATGAGGAGTGCCATAATTTTGTGGTTTTGAAAAGTTGAGATTTTCTGAATTCCCCGTGTAACCAAGATGAGATACATTTTTAATTTGCTTCCGAAAAGAGAATTAATGATCATGCTCTTTGGAGCAAGGATTGTATCTTTGTATGTGTTTGTTTGTACAATGCATATAACAGTGGAGTCCCTAGACCTGATTGGGGCCTCTGGGGACTACTGCAATACAATTAATACGTACACAGCTCCCAGGGTGGATAAAAATCAGTGATTTTTTTTTTAATCGGATTTTTTTATTTAAATAGAATTTTTTTGATCGATTTTTTTTCCCCCCTCAAAAAGCATTTTATCTAAAGATAGTTTTAATTAAGATACATTATAAATCAAAGATCTCTCATCATGGAATAGGGATTATAAATTCTAATTCTATAGCATGAGACAATATATTCATGTAATGTTTAAGAAAAGTTTGGTAAATGAGTTCCAATAGTTCATGGATTAGGGGCTTCTATATAGATTTAGGTTAATCTTTCTATCTATCCAGTGGGACTCAGTGCTCAGTCTAGAAGATACCATCAGAGATGCTTAGTTTTGCAGTTCTCAAACTGTGGATTTGTGTCTCCAGAGATAACATGATTGTTAATGGCAAAAATGTTTTTAAATAAATAAATAATATATAGAGGTGAGAAATAACAGACCTCAACCCTATTGTCCCTCTGCAAATTTGTGTACACAGAGTCAATCCCTTACCTTTCTTTAAAAGTGCAAAGTTTCAAAAAGTTCAATGAATAGAAGATTCTTGGGGGCGGAATAGATCTGGACAAGGAGAAGAAGTCTGGAGATAAATGTGAGACGGGAGGGACAGGCAGTAGAAACAAAAGTGAAACTCTTTGTTTGAGCAGCATATTTCAGAAGTCTGGAGGTCTTTGAGTGTAGCCTTCATTGATTTGAGATCTACCATACCAGTCTCTCACTAGAAGGGAAAACCTATAATGGCAGCAGGCTGTAAAAAAGACCGAGTTTGGGAATATTTTAATGACGTTCCTCTACCTGTGGGTAAGACAAGCATGCGTGCAAAATGTAAACAGTGCAACAAAGAAATGCAAGGTCTGGTGATGTTCCCCTCCTAATATAGCATGGCAAGAAAATCCTCTAAATATTAATGATTAACGTGTTGATCACCTGCCAATGACTTCATGAATATCTGCTTCAGTTACCTTTGGTAAATGAAATAACCAATCATTCATTTTCGGATATAGCTATAAAATTAATCTGAAAGGTTTTCAAAATAAATCACTTTAAAAATGTATAGTGTGTACCTTCTAAAAATGAAACCTACATCTATCTGAATTGTGAAGAATATGTATTAAGGTTATAACAACCAACAAGCATGCACTTTTATGTAGAAATCCATGATTAAATCAAGTATTCCTGACTAATGATTTAAATCAAATCCACCCTGACAGCTCTTAAGGGTTGAAGAATCGTAATGGCACAATTGGTGTCAAATGATATGATTTTGGATAGAAGGAGTTTGGGCTATAAAAAGGGGGAAGGGACTTTGAAATAGAGGGAGGAAGACGAGTCTTGTCTAAGCCAATGCAGACTGCTCTAATCAGTGGCATTCATGATGGAGTCATATAGATGACTCTGCTCCACTGTGGTTAGTAGTGGTGAGAAGCAGCTAATGGAAATAATGGGAAGAGAAATCTGAAAGGATGGGAAGTGCCTATTTAGGGTTACTCCGCCTGGTAGAGAGTACTATCATTTTACAGTCAACCTAATTTCAGCTTGCAAAACTGAACTGCACAATAATAGTTTTCTTGGTGAGGGGGAAATTTTAGTCTGAAAGAGCCCGTTGACTACTGATCTTTGTTCAGCATGAAGTGGTGCTTGAAAACATGCCTTGTATTACTGTGGTCAGAACGCTGTTTAAAAATATACAGTACAATGCCAGGATGTTTGGAATAGATCAGCTGTTTTGAAGACACAGATAGTTATTGTATCTTTAACGCTCACCAACATTATGGGTTTGGGCTCATATACTGCGGTGATAGAAGTTGCTGACAGAGGGGCCTAAATAAAAAGGTGTCCTTGTGTGATTTATAGGTAGAGAAATAGCAGTTGAACTTTCACCAAGTTCAACTTTTTGTCATTTATTGTCTCTGTTGGACTTGCATGAGCTAAAGTATTGATGGTTTTAATGCTGTTCTAAAGTCTTTGGTAACTATATGGCATTCAGGGTTGTGAGGCACCATGCCATCACCTGCCTGTGATGGGGTGTCCATCCTACATAAGGCAGATCAGTTAGTTCGGACAAGTAACCCGACAGGCTGCACCTGGGGGAGAGCCATAGACTGAAAAGCTAACTGATGATGAAACCCAGCTGGGCAGGAGCAGGCTGAGCTTGTATAATGCCTGCAAGAGCTGAGAACAGAAGAGGGCTGCAGGGGAAGTTGTCTGCAGTCACTTCCTGAGAGAAGGGATCTCTGTTTGGGCAAGTAAACACAGGGGGCAGAAGATAGAGAAGGGAAGTAGAAAAGAGTACAGGGAAATAGCATCAGAGCCTGGGAGCAAGCAGGCTGTAGTTGCTAGATATATGGTCCCTGGGCTGGAACCTGGAGTAGTGGGTGGGCCTGGGTTCCCCTACCAGCCTGTGAGGAAGTGGCATAGGAGCTGGTCTTGGACTGGAACACTGTGGAATGGCAGGTGGACAGCGGACCCAGTGGGACTTTGATACCCTGGAAGGGGGGCTGAGTCAAAAAGAGGGAGCACCTCGAGTCCTGGAGAGGGGAGGCACAGTGTGAGGAAGGAGGGGGAGGGTCTGACCTGAAAGGCACTAATCTCTAGTCCCAGCCACAAGGAAGCACCCCAGCAGTGAATGAAACCTGTTACACTCCCTTTAGCTGAGGAAGGCTTGCCTTGCCTACCCAGGGTCGGCTCCCATATTCCACAAGCCATGGGCAACACAAGCGCTCCCCTCTCAGCTTCTGCTATCTATCTGCACATTAGCAATAGGCATACTCCAACTCGTGAGCCCTGCAGGCATCCCCCCTGGAATGTCCAGCCCTTGTTCCACTGGACACCCATTATTTAGAAGATTCACTGCTCCCAATGGAACAGGCCAGCTTAGCTTACCATTCTCACCTCAGATCATGAAGCATAGGACTACTACTTCAACTGAAGTAGAGACTCTGGTATTAGCTATAGACTTTTATCATCTATGTGGACTAGCCATTAGACGAGCACATAACACGCTTAGGATGTTATATACCTTTGAGGGTGTCAAGGCTCCTTCCCCACTCTGAACTTTAGGGTACAGATGTGGGGGCCTGCATGAAAACTTCTAAGCTTAACTACCAGCTTAGATCTGGTCCGCTGCCACCACTCCCAATGGGCTAACTCCCTTCCCTGGGTAGCCTTGAGAGACTCTTCCACCAATTCCCTGGTGAACACAGATCCAACCCCTTGGATCTTAAAACAAGGAGAAATTAACCATCCCCCCTCCTTTCTCCCACCAACTCCTGGTGGATCCAGATCCAACCCCCTTGGATCTAAAAACAAGGAAAAATCAATCAGGTTATTTAAAAAGGCTTTTAATTAAAGAAAAAGGTAAAAATCATCTCTGTAAAATCAGGATGGAAAATAACTTTACAGGGTAATCAAACTTAAAGAGCCCAGAGGAACCCCCTCTAGCCTTAGGTTCAAAGTTACAGCAAACAGAGGTAAACACCCTAGCAAAAGGTACATTTACAAGTTGAGAAAACAAAGATAAAACTAACACGCCTAGCCTGGCTGTACTTACAAGTTTGAAATATGAGAGACTTGTTCAGAAAGATTTGGAGAGCATGGATTGATGTCTGGTCCCTCTTAGTCCCAAGAGCGAACTCCCACAAAACAAAGAGCACAAAAAAAAGCCTGCCCCCCCCCCCCCAAGATTTGAAAGTATCTTGTCCCCTTATTGGTCCTTTGGGTCAGGTGTCAGCCAGGTTACCTGAGCTTCTTAACCCTTTACAGGTAAAAGGATTTTGGAGTCTCTGGCCAGGAGGGATTTTATAGTATTGTACACAGGAGGGCTGTTACCCTTCCCTTTATAGTTATGACAGAGGGTTTTTTTTATTTTATTTTTAAAGTGATTGTTAGTAATCAGGGTAAAAAAAAAAAACCCAGAGATTCTCTCCCCGCCCCCCCCCCCCCACTAGCTTAGTAGCCCTTGCTAGCTCATTAACACTTTGCATCTTTGCAATATGTTTTTATATAAATCAAGTAGGTTGTTTCTTTAAACTGCCATGGTTTCTCAATAGATGTGAGCCTTACTTTGACATCAAGCTTCTCACAGAATTTCCATTTGAAACATGTCCTAAAATAGGATACCTCCATAAACTGAATTAATGCCATGTGGTTATCAAAGACTTCTGAATATCATTAAAGCTGGGAGTACTAAATAGAGTGAGGCACTTCATCTCATGGAAGTCCAATAGATAAAATACACAATAAATGATGGAAAGTTGAACTCTGTGAAAGTTCAGCGGCTATTTCGCTTCCTGTAAATCACCCAAGGAAATCTCTTTATCTAGGTGCCTATGACAGTCACCTCCATCATCATAGTATATGAGCCTATACCATGGTCTGTTTTTATTCGCACTGTTGATTCTGAGGTAGCAGTGTCTGCTCACTGATGTCTCACCTTGATAACGATGTCATTGAAAGGTGATGTGGAGTCGGTGACAGAAGGTAGATGCGCCCTTTTGCGTTTTGCCATCTGTACTGTGTACCACTCATCACAATTGAAGTGCCTTTTTTTGTAATGGTAAGATGTTTTCTTTGCTCAGATAGGATATGAACATGTCCTTCCCTTTTTTGTCTTCTGTTTAATAATGCTTTCCCCGCCCAGGACCTTTTTGTTAATAAAGGTCTCAGTAAACTTGGATGTTGAAGAGAGCTCATCAGCCCTTATACATTAATCTCCATTTTTAGATTAGCTCTCAAGATAATACTGTGGCAATTATCCCAGAACCCTTTGAACAATACCCTTAATATTTACTGACAGTAGGTTTTTAATTTGTTTTTCTGCATGTCAAATGGTTATTGTTGGTGTAAAAAAGATTTTTATAAGTGTTGTAAACTGCGTTTTCATGTTGAAGTCTTCTAGTGCTTGTGAAGGCAAGTCTGATAGCATAAGCTAAATCAGGCATTACAGCATTATGGAAGGGCTCTATATAAGCTTCCCCATACAGTACCTCTCTGGGCGTCCCTCCTGACCTGATATTTTAATTCTCTGCTTCTTTAGACAAGAGATTATGAATGGCAGTACTGGGTCAGACAATCTAGCTCCATATCCTGTCTTCCGACAGTGGACAGTGCCAGATGCTTTAGAGCAGTCATTCCCAAACTTTTTCGGCATCACGCCCCCTTTTTAATTTTCGAGAGATCCTCACGCCCCCCCCCCTCCTTTACCATCATTCAACCCCTCCGATCCTTGTCCTCTGACCGCCCCCTCCTGGGACCAACAGCCCCTAACCTCCTCCCACCCCGGGACCCCACTCCCTATCCAACCCCCCGATCCTTGTCCCCTGACCGCCCCCTCCTGGGACCCCACCCCCTATCCAACCCCCCCTGTCTCCTGACTGCCCCGATCCCTATCCACACCCCCACCCCCTGACAGGCCCTCCGGAACGCCCACGCCTATCCAACCCCCCCTACTCCCTGTCTCCTGACCGCCCCCCCAGAATCTCCGCCCCATCCAACCGCTCCCTGCCCCCGGGCAGGACCGTCTGCCCCTTATCCAACCCCCTCTTCCCCTGCTCCCTGCCCCCTTACCAGGCTGCTCAGAGTGGTAGGACTGGCTTATTGGAAAGCCTGGGAGGTGGGCGGGCGCAAGCCGCGCTGCCCGTGTGGTGGCATGGCTGCAGGGGAGGGGAGACAGGAGGGGCGGGGCCAGAGGCTAGCTTCCCCGGCCGGGAGCTCAAGGACCGGGCAGCCTCACGCCCCCCCCTTCAAATTTCGGCACGCCCCCCATTTTGGGAACCAATGCTTTAGAGGGAGTGAAGAGAACAGGGAATTATTGAGTGATACATCCCCTGTTGTCCAGTCCCAGCTTAGGGACAACCAGAGAGAGCATGGGATGACATCTTTGATCATCTTTGCTGATAGCCACTGAAGGACCTGTCGTCCATGAACTGATCTAATTCTTTTCTGAACCCAGTTATATTTCTGGCCTTCACAACATTGCCTGGGGATGAGTTCCAGGGTGAGTGCGCCAGTTATGCAGAGTTGTGGAGAAATTCCTAAATTAATTTCAGTTCTGCTGTAAGCACTTTAGAATCCAATTGTCTAAAGGTTGCTGTTTCACTGCTCCAGCTAGCCACCTGTTCAGACCACCTGATTCTTTCAGTTTCTGGGGCCCAGAAGAAAAAATATCATTCTGTCACCTACCTGCTCTTTCAAAGTCTGTTCTGTGCCTTGGTTTATCCTTAGACAGTGAAGGTAAACATTTAGCATATGTCTGCAAAATCAAATACAATATTTGATTTTGACACTGTCTGACTTTGCCACATCAAATCTGTCTGGGTCATGAAGTCCAGGGATCTTTGTTTATGCTTTGCTCTCCCCAGCTACCCAAGCAGAAAGTGCCATGTGCAACACCTTAGTCTCTATTGCTGAAGTGGAGCAAATTCCAGTCCTGATTCATATGGGATTTGCTGACATTTTGTTTTATTTCTCTACCTGTCTATATTTCTGGTTGTCATCTTGATTAAAAAGTACACTTTTTTTCCTTGTAAAATTTGTACTTGCTCTAGGAAACTGAAGATTAATTGTGGTCCTTTACATTCTACTGAATTTGCCACTTATGTTAAAATATAGCTTTCCTTTCTGCATTAGGCTTTTTACAAAGTTTGTTGAAATAGTGGATTCCTTATGTGGTTTATTTAGTTGTTTATAAGTGCGACTTCGCTTGTTAAACATGTAGTTGTCTTTGAAGGCTGCAGTGCACATGGACTTTGATTTACCAAGCTCTGTTTGTCAACATGTCAGCTGTCACAAATGTTTTACAGTTCAAGGATAATTTAAATGCTTTTTGCTGGTTAAAGAAACTGACATTTCTGTGAGCATAAAGGTTATGAAAAAACAGATTCTAAGCCCAGAAATAGTCTTGGCAATAGAGATTTATAATTTGGAAGTGTGGACTCTATGAAAACCCTAACACTTCAGGTATTTGAGCAAATATAATTATGTATCCCTTAAATTTAAATATACAAGTATTGAGATTGATTTGTGTGGGAACCTAAACTTCCATGCTTTCTCATTGGAGTTACTTTCTCTGACTATGCTTCTTGACTATAAAGAGAAAAACAAAAATATTTACTGAATATTGTTACAGGCCCTAAGTTAAATTATATTTAATGGGATAGGAGTATCTACCAGAAAACCTACTGGTGAAATTCAGACTCAGCCTCGGTAAGTTAATTTGTCTCTTTATACAACCCATAGATTTGTAGGAATATTGAGGCAGTCTTAGTGTTTGTAAATATTAAGAACAACTTTGCACTTCAACAGAACGATTATAGATACCTTCCATTAAGTTATCCTGTAATTAACCATCTTGTACAGATCTAGGGCAGTGTTCACATAACCTCATTATTTTCTGTGGACAAAGTTAAATTTAACTGTATTGAATTAATAAGTGTAATATATTTTCATTCGTAAATAATGCTCGTTATTAATCAGATTATCATGGTTCATCAGAGTCCGTAATATTTGCCTTTTAAAAAAATATGTCATGGCTGTTTGTTAGCTCGCCAGAGCTTTCATTAAAAAATAAATAAATTCCAGCCCTTATGTCTGTGAAGATAATCTTCCATATATGACTGAGTGAAACCAGTGTAGTTCTAAGTTCTCCCAACAAACAGTGCATCTTCAGAGCATGCTCTTTCTTTATACAAACATCTATAGGAATTCAGAAGAGTAGACAATGCTTTGCTGAAATAGAACATACTATCAGTTTTATTAGAATTGTTTTATCAGTATTTTGTATTATGGATTTTTCTTATTTTGAATAATTTTATTTAAATACATTATTTTTTAATTTAAATGTATTTCTTTAAGAAATGCCAACCAATTAGATGCGTAATGTAGTTTTCATGTGTGAGCGGCATTATACAATGACATTGTGCTTTTTTTATCAAACCATTTTGATGGGTAACTTGAGAGTTGTACATGGCCAGATTTGAAATATTTTATGAATACCAATGTAAGATTATTAAACCATATCCAGTAGTTGATGATAAAATACTTGCAGTTCAGTTACATTTGATTATTATGTTGCCACCGTCTTGTATTTTCTGCCTGGAGCTATTAATCCATTAGCCTCTTGGGTTACTTTTTAACCCTTCTTCAAGGTTAGACCTACAATGGACTACAAAGCACTCAATCACATTGTAAGTAAAGACTAATCCACCAAGGCAAGGGTCACTTGCCTTTAGGGTGATTATGTACAGTGGACCTGAGGTATTTAAATATTAGTAGCCTAAGGAGGAAAGTTCCCATATTTATTTAACTTGTACAGCATTTCCAGTACATGGTATTGCATTTGATCTGTTTTTGACTTGTGGCAAGTGTTTAGGAAATGGGGATGGCTTAATTGCTTTTAAACATCAGATGAGACAGATAAGTTGAGGTCATTGCTGTTCCCAGTGAACATTAGAACTTATGGTACTTCTCATAAGAGCAGTGGATGTTTTGCTATTTTCACTCAACACTTTCACTTCTTTCTGTAGCATGGTATGCTGTATAATTGCTCTCATATTTTACCCCAGGGATAGCTGCATGGTTCCTCTGGATGTATGTATGGTTTATGAAGTGCTCTAGCATTTTTGAAATACAGGTTCTATACATACGTCTAATTTTTTCAGTTTTTAATTGTTCTATATATCACTTGAGACAAGTGAGAGTGCATATTTGTTTCTGTACCAGGATGACTGATTGACCAAGGCCACAACAAGCAGGTGATGGTTATATGTATAGTATTCCAACCTATTCGTTTTCTGGAAAGGCAGCAGAAAACCTTTACCTAGGAGGAATCATGAGGTGCTGTGGAGACAAACTTGGCGTAAAGCAGGGGTCCCCAACGTGGTGCCCGCGGGTGCCATGGCACCCGCCGGGGCATCCATGTGCACCCACCTACTGGCCGCCAGACAAGCAGCCGCCGAAATACTGCCGAGAAGCGGCAACGTCGAGAAGCGCCACCGCCGAAATGCCGCCGATGACGCTGCTTCACGGCGGCATTTCGGTGGCGACGCCTCTTGACATTTCAGCGGCTGCTTGTCTGGTGGCCATGGTCCTCAGCGGCTAGTCGTCTGGCGCCCGCCCTACGGAAAAGGTTGGGAACCACTGGCGTAAAGGAATCCCCAGTTCTGCCCAGTTCTCCCTCACTGCTCAGTCACTTGCACATGCTGTGAGTGAGAGGTGGGAGGAGAACTGGTGGAATCAGATGCACAATACCTCCGAGAACCAGTTCACCAGAGATGGACCAAGTGTTGTAACTCCAGATCAACAAGGGACAGCAATCTCCTTATCACATTCAAAGACAAGACAGGGAGATGGCAGTATTGTAGTGGAAGTTTGTGTCCATAGTCTCAGGATGTCAAGAGCAAGGACTTGACTTAGGGTAGAAGGAATCTAGGAAAGGAGGCAGGGGTATAGTAAATCTTGCAACAACTCTACACTAAAAACGTTTCCTGCCTAGCATAGAGCCTGCACTCCGGGGTGTTGCCACTGTAGGTACTGTTGTACAATAATGTTTTCCACATAGCCCACATAATGATTTCTAAGAAAATTTCTTTGACACAACTTAATTTCTAACTCTTTATTTCTAATTCAGCACATGAACAGTAGGCTGTAAGCAGACTACTTTAATTCTAGGTGCTGGATTTCCTAAAGGTGATCCGATGTTTCCTTTCATTGGATCATCCACTGTGAAAAGGGCTGTTTTGAATAAACCCAAGTATCTTTGAATCTAATGTGTGTATATTCGTGTTAATCATATCTGCTTTAACTGGGAGCCAGCGATTCATTTCTCCTACTAGAATCTGTTGGTAGTTCAGCCTGCGTCTATATTTAATTGGAAAAGTTACAGAAATTCCATATGAAGAGAGATTAATAAGACTGGGACTTTTCAGCTTGGAAAAAAGAAGACTAAGGGGGGATATGATCGAGAGCTATAAAATCATGACTGGTGTGGAGAAAGTAAATACGGAAGTGTTATTTACTCCTCCTCATAAGACAAGAACTAGGGGTTACCAAATGAAATTAATAGGCAGCAGGTTCAAAGCAAACAAAAGGAAGTATTTCTTCACACAATGTACAGTCAACCTGTGGAACTCTTTGCCAGAGGATGTTGTGAAGGCCAAGACTATAAGAGGGTTTAAAAAAAACTAGATAAATTCATGGAGGATAGGTCCATCAGTGGCTATCATCCAGGATGGGGAGGGATGGTGTCCCTGGCCTCTGTTTGCCAAAAGCTGGGAATGAGTGACGGACGGATCACTTGATGATTACCTATTCTGTTCATTCCCTCTGAAGCACCTGGCATTGAGCACTGTCGAAAGACAGGATACTGGGCTAGATGGACCTTTGGTCTGACCCAGTATGGATGTTCTTATGTTCTTAATGTATAATAGGTGCCTTATGAATGTCATGTGAATCTACAAAGGCATATGAGCTGCTACCCCACACCCCAAAAATACTTTGTTTAACAGGTACCATAAAGTCTATACCTCATGATAGTTGGGCAGGTAGAAAGGGTGGTGTATGTTAGCATTGCATTCACTGTATTTGCACTTACTTGATAAGAAGTTAGAAATGGAAACTTTTTGTTAGAACAAATAAATTCTCCAAATTGAGACAAGATGTTTTGTTCTGAACCAGAGAGCACAAAAAGTATATTTATTTTTCCAGAAAGGAAAATTGATGCATAAACACTCTCCAAGGTGAGAGTTATCCTTCCTGCATGGTCACTTAAACAATTTTAATCGGGCTAGCAGTCAAGCAAACACACTATCAGTATTTGCATGAAGACAGGATTGGAAATGGCGGTTTCAGCCTGAAATTGAGCTGCATCAAATTGGATCAACTAGGGTTATCATTTAGCAGAGAAAAAGGCCGTCACAGTAGATAGTATCTTTCTCTGAAGTAGATTTTCACTGTAGATCTATATATCAATGACTTCTTTTAGTAAAATAATTTCTTGCCACATTTTAGATGGGAAATTGAACATTTTTGAGGGGCATGTGGACAGGAGTGTTGGATTGAGTGCCTAATAAATACATGTAATATCTACACCTCTACCCTGATATAACGCGATCCAATATAGCACGAATTTGTATATAACGCGGTAAAGCAGCGCTCTGGGGGGCGTGGGTGGGGGGCTCCGCGCTCTGGCTGATCAAAGCAAGTTCAATATAACGCAGTTTCACCTATAATGCGGTAAGATTTTTTGGCTCCCGAGGACAGCGTTGTATCGGGGTAGAGGTGTATTTGTGAAGAAATGATTCACTATTTTTATAGTATATGTTTGTTTGCTTCATTTAGTTGAGAAATACCTTTTACTCCCTTGTTCTTATAGAATTTGGGGGAAAATCAGTGTCCCATAATGCTACCTGAGTCATATTTGGGTCCCTCTTCTATTTTAGTGCCAAGCCTTACAAATCTAGTTAACAGGCACATTTTCCATGGCAGTTTTGCTAGCAATTGCTTGGTTCCATATGTTTAATAAAAGGCCAGCCATTACACTGCAATCTACTAAAGTTGTGGTAGCATCCAGTTGGACATAGAGCTTTTCATTTCCATGAATGTGGGCCGTACTTACAGGATGTGGGACTTTATTCTTTGAAGTGTTGACTCTGAAAAGGATTTGGGGATCATAATGGATAATCAGCTGAACATGAGGTCCCAATCCAGTGCTGTGACCAAAAGGGCTAATGGATGTATAAACAGAGGGATCTTGAATAGGAATATCTGGCACTGGTGTGACCACCACTGGAATGCTATGTCCGTCTCCAGTGTCCACAATTCAAGAAGGATGTTGATAAACTGGAGAGGGTTCAGAGAAGAGCCACAAGAATGATTAAAGGAATGGAAAACATACCTTGCAGTAATAGATTTAAGGATCTTAAGCTAAATAGATTATCAAAGAGAAGGCCTAATGGATAACTTGGTTACAGTTTAAGTACGTACACAGGTTAGAGAAATTTGATGATAGAGAGCTCTTCAATGTAGTAGACAAAGGTGTAACAAGATCCAATGGCTGGAATTTGAAGCTAGACAAATCAGACTCAGGTGCAGATTATTAACAATGAGGGTAATTAACCATTGGAATAATTTACCAAGGGTTGTGGTGGATTCTCTGTCTCTGGAAATCTTTAAAATCAATATTGTTTTTCTAAAAGATAAGCTCTCAAACAGGTATTAATCCAAGGCTGGCTTACAGCCTGTACAGGAGGTCAGATGATCACAGTGGTTCTTTCTGGCCTATTAATTTATATATATCTAGGTCACTGATTTGGATTCAGCTCAGATAGCAGCAATTTTCAGTTAGTACCTGTTTGTTTGGAGGTTGATGGCCTGTATAAACTGAGCTGTTGTTTTCAGTCCAGTTCTTAATGCACCAGGGGCCTACATCACAAAGTCTCCATCTCCCAGTAAAATGTCTCAATGGACAGGCCAGAGTTATTTTTTCCAGGTTCTAGATTAAATAAAACCTAATTTGTTAAAGCTATATTTTCCCCCTACAGTGTTTCCTTTAAAGGGAAGGAAAATTACTTGCTAATAATTACAGTTCAGGTAGGTTCCTCTGTAAAGCCACATTTAGCCACCACTCTTCTACTGGGGTAGGGTTAGTAACTTAAGGATCTATCTTCCCATGGATACTTGCATATAACTCCCATTCATGTCATTGAGAGCTATGCATATACCTAAAAATGGTATATGTAGGAAGATGGACACATTTAGTTCCCTGTAATATGTGAATTAACTTTTATGGTGTTGAGTGAAAGGAGCTCAGTACTAGAGCTTTCCTTTTGCCTCTGGATTCTCAGCTATGAGCACGTTCCTGTAGGCGATGCTGCACTTTGCAGTTCTTAATAAATAATAGTTTTCTTTTTTGCAGCTCTTTGGCTTCCTAAATCACTAGCCAGTATTCCCAATAATTAGCTACTCTATCTTGTGACTGGTCTTTACATGGCTGATTTTCAGATACATTGAAATCTCTCCTCTTAACTACTTATTCAATAAAATTGTTTTTGCTAGCAGATTCAAAAGAATTTTTTTATTGAACCAAACTACAAATCAAGTTACAAAAATTATTCCTTCAGTTGAAATATGTTTAAGGGAAATTTCATTACCAATTACTTTTCTTTATTTTGCTTTAAATACATTTTTGTGAAGGAGTACAGCACTACCTTAAGGTCTGTAAGAATACTTAGTGAAGATTTCTTTTACAGAAAATTAGTCAGGCTTTAATATTGCGGCATGTTGCCATACATTTATGTAGATTAATTCCCAGGCTGTTGCAGGTGAGACCAGAATCCTGTATTGTTGTCTGATATGGAAGCCCAGCGAATGTTCTCTGCAGTGTTGGGATTACAGAACTGTCTACTTGCAAGTGAGTGGTTGGGAAGAATTGTAATTAACCCCACACGATGGGATTTTGGAGTGCAGTTGTACACAAACGTGTTTGAATATTGTTAGTATGTGCCAGGTGTATCAAAACTCATAATGTAAGAACCTGACAAGGGACCTTCAGCTGCTAGCCCCCGTAGACTCTAGCACCTGAGGATTCGTGCTCAGACCTATGGTAGGCAGAAAGGAAAGGTTGCGAATATCCTGTATTGGTGTTCCCCAAACTTTTAAAAGTGGAGCCCCGTATTTCATGAAAATGAAACCAATGTGCCCCTCTTCAGCCGTGTGATGTGGTGTTAAAACCACCTAAAATGAAAGGCCACTCAGTGTGGATTTGAGTAGATCATAATATACTTCCTTTGAACAGTAAAATAGTTGTCAGTGTTTACAGGTATCATCAATGTCATAAGAACAGCCATACTGGGTCAGACCAATGGTCCATCTAGCCCAGTATCCTGTCTTCCAA
This sequence comes from Emys orbicularis, assembly GCF_028017835.1. NCBI lineage: Eukaryota > Metazoa > Chordata > Testudines > Emydidae > Emys > Emys orbicularis. The sequence continues at coordinate 149,160,645 of NC_088686.1, forward strand.
CAGTGGCCAATGCCAGGTGCTTCAGAAGGAATGAACAGAACAGGTAATCGAGTGATCCATCCCCCGTTGCCCATTCCCAGCTTCTGGCAAACAGAGGCTAGGGACCCATAAATGTTGCAGTTTACACATCAGCTATTATTTCAAGCTCAGGCAGACACTTCTGTATCAATTATTTCACATTTTCAAGATTTTCTTCACAACCATTACATTTAGAGACTTTTTTTTTAAATGAAAATTGAAACTGAAGAACAACTGAGGCTTGTTCACACCTCCACTCAGCTGATCCCCTTCTCTCCCTCCCTCACCAGAGGGTCATGCCCCTTTGGGGAAAAACGTCTTGGGTTCTAGTGCTTACTCAAGATTGATCATAGTAAATGCAGTTTTTCTAGTGTCTGTTTACAATAATACATTCTGTATCCGTAGATGCTTTTGTGTAGCTTAGAGTTGTACAAAAGTAAAATGGAACTTGAAGATTTCTTCTCTGTGTAGCTGAATGAAAATTTTCTCTGAAATTTTAAAAGGGGAAGTGGGAAAATTTGAAGGAAAAGGTAAGTGTAATATACAGGACTCCATGCTTTTCATCATGTCTCCCTCTAGTGTTTGGTTCCAGCAGGGATAAGAGTGTGCTGTCTAAGGCCTGGTCTACACTAACCCCCCAATTCGAACTAAGGTACGCAACTTCAGCTACGTGAATAACGTAGCTGAAGTCGACATACCTTAGTTCGAACTTACCGTGGTCCAGACGCAGTCCACACGCGGCAGGCAGGCTCCCCCGTCGACTCCGCGGTACTCCTCTCGCCGAGCTGGAGTACCGCAGTCGACGGCGAGCACTTCCGGGATCGATTTATCGCGTCCAGACAAGACGTGATAAATCGAACCCGGAAGTTCGATTGCCAGCCGTCGAACTACCGCGTAAGTATAGACAAGACCTAAGAGAACAGTTTACTCAAGTGGTAGATATGTGTGCCTTTGGTGCTGAAGGATCAATCCTTGCTGATAACCATGATGTTTGTATATATTCACTGCATGTATGCTGTCCAGTGGGTTGTTGTAAGGAACAATACAATTTGTCTCAATGCTAACTCATCTGAGAGGCTAGCTCTCAGCACAGAAATGCCGATCCTACGTTATCTATGCAAAGGAGATACCTATGCAAAGGGGATACTAGCTAGCCATGAAGTTAATCTTGTAGCCAAACTTCCCATAAAGTGTCTGTTTTGGATAAAGCTTGTATCAGCATACCTCTACTGTATCAGCTGTATCAGGTATGTATACATGTATCATGAGTAAAGGTATGCTGATTCATATATACATGTATCAGCATACCTTTATTCACACCTGGAAGAGGAAGTGTTGTATTTAATCAAGGAGTGGGCAGGGCACATCTAAACCTTATGGCCACTTTTATGAAAATGAAAGGAACCAGGAGTTTCCTTTGGAGATAGTAAGTGATGAAGAGAATGTTTCATATATACATATGGATTTCTGGGAGTTGAAGTTTCAGTTGTGATTTGCTTTTTCTATTGTAGATTTACAGGCATATTTTAGATTAAGGGTTTGTCATACAGGAAAGTTAATCTGAATTAATTAATTGGTTTTAATTTGAAGCAGATTAGTTAAACAGCATTAAATCCTTTTGTTGATGCTGTTATGCAGAATTGAAGTGGCCTTAATTCAGTTTAGGTTAATTCACTTCCAAAGTAAATTAAGATGAACTGAATTAAAGCCACTTTAGTTCTGAATTGTGGGTGTTTTTTTCCTTTTTACCTCCAGGATATTAAATATAAACTCATCAGGGTTCAAGTAGCCCAACTCATTAAAAGCAATGGCTGTGTAAAAATCCTGAAGAAATCTTAAGCAGGATGGGAAAGGGAAACCCTTTACAGCACTGATCAAGATACAGTATCTTATGCTCAGTAGATTACCTTGTGTCTGGTGTCAATAGCTTGGAAATAAAAAGGAAAAAACAAAATATACAATACATTTTTATCTTGTCGATTCAAAATGTCTAGTATTCATGTGTTTGTGACTATTAAGGGGTTAATTATAATGTTCAATTAACTTCTTAACTGTTTGAGAATTCTATAAAGGAAGCTAAATACGTTGGTTTTCTGGGGTCTAAAGAGAAACATAAATTAATGCGAGAGCATTATTTTGATCATAGGCAAAAATTACTGTTAAACTTTATTTTTTAATTGGTGCACCAGTGCAGTATTTTTTAAGTAGATAAACACTGCACTGGTGCTTATCTACTTAATATTTACCTTTGCTATGCTACAGGAAACAATTGATGCCCAGTTTTAGCAGAGATTGTTTTGATCCACAAAGACATTTGTGGTTTGATGTCTGTAAAACTGGTTTTGCTTTTTTTGTGAACTGTGCAATTTGTAACTTTCTTCTGAAAACAAAAATACGAGAAAGAGGTTGATTGTATTGAAAAGCTTTTGGGACCTTGATTCCAGAATTTAAACTGTAGAACCAAATTTGAGGCATGAAAAGTACTGAAAAAATCCTAAAGATGTAAAAAGCTATTGTAAAAACCTATTTGTGATACTCTTGATCAAAGCAAGAGAAAGCAGGTTTGACTGAAAAGCTTTATTTTTCACCTTGTACCATAAAAACTCTTTAAACTATTCCATCCACACTGGTGCTTCAGACACTTCCTGTGATGCATTATTTCATAATATGGAAGAATTCCATAGTATTAGCAACAGCTGGCATATAGTATGTTTATTGGATGACTAGACCTATATTGAATGACCTAATTATTAATAGTCCTATTTCCTTCATGTAATTTCACTGTTTAGTTTACATATGGTCATTTAGGACTGGTTGTATTCTCAGGAGGTAATTTGATCAAAATCCCCCCCCCCCCCCCCCCCCCCAGCAGTCTCTTTTGAATGAGGCAGGATTACGCGTGTCTGTACTGTCACTTGGAGACTACTGAGTGCATGTGTTGCATCTAGGGTTAGCCACATCTCCAAGCAAAGGCAGAAACAAAATGCTAGCTAGTGGGTGTCCTGTAAGGAATTAATCATAATGCATGAAAAACAGGAAAAAGAGGCTCTCATATCTTAATTATTGCTTGATTTAAATGAAACATTTGAGTTTCCACCATACTGAAATATAAATAACTTGGAAAAAAACTCTGATTTCATTAAGATTACTCTCTGGATGTTAATGCTTTATTCAAAGATAGGAAAAAAATCTCAGCACATAATTTGATTATAATGAAATGTTTATGGAAGAAGAGAGTTTATAGGAGCACTAGAGAAAAAGAAATGAGAGATGGGAGCCATGAAAATTGGAGAGAGCTGCCATTAGAACAACATGTATTACAGTAGCTCTAATACAAGATTCCACTCTGGACTTAAAGATGTATTTGCCACTGCAAAGTTTGTAGGTTTGTTGGGAAAGTATTTAAAGGGGTCTTAATTGTTTTCTTAATCTGATATTTAACTAGTAAAGTGGCAATATGCTAATATTTCTTTCTCAAAATAATTTTGAGTAAGAATGTTCTGTTAATTGATCCATTACTTGAAACGAGCTTAATTGTAATACTTAAGATGGCAGCCTCTTGGATCACGTTAGCTAGCCACATTAGATGAAATACTGGGTTAGATTCTATTTTACCCTTTTTATTAGAGCAAATTAACCTATACTTCACAATGAGAATACTTTAGTAGGTGAATGTGATTTGAAAGAAAGTCAGACCAAGAGTACATTTTTTAATACTAAAAAGAGTTGTTTGGGAAGTACCACTACTTGTAATGTGTTACCTTATACTTCCTGTCTTCATCTAATCAAACCGTTTTAATTTTGGGTGGATGTGATCAGAGCAAGGACGAATGTGGAGTTAGTTAAATTGAGAAGTTTAGGTCAGATTAAACCAGCAGCACCAGTAGGGTGGTCCGGTCCGCCGTACCAGCAAGATATTTATATCTGGAATGGCGTACCGGAAAGAGGAGGAACAGAATGTGGAGCCGCAGCTCCTCCGGCGCAGCTGTACCGCCCCCAGCCCTTCCACGCAGGGTCTCCTCTGTCTGTACAGCAGCTGTGTCGGAGAAGCTACGGCCGTGGGGCTGCCTGGTGGCCCCACGTTCTGCTCCTTCCAGCTGCAGTTCCTGGGAGAGTCCTGTGGTTCAGGGCTCTCCTGGGAACCGCAGCGGGGAAAGGAGCAGAACCCCCAGCCCTGCTCCGCCCCCTGCCCTTCCACGGAGCTGTCTCTCCTCTGGTTCCCAGCAGCAGGTGCGTTGGAGGACAGGGCTGGGGATGGTACCGCCACCGGAGGAGCTGCCAGTGTTCTTTCTGCTCCTTTCCCCGCTGCAGTTCCCAGGAGAGCCCTGAACTGCCGGTGGTAATGCAAAAACCTAGTGCTCCCTTCCAGACCACTAGGCCTTTTGCTTCACCAATCAATTTAGTGAGGAAATAAAAGCAAATTTATTCTTAAATGTCATTCTGTTTTTAAAGGCATAGAAGTCTACTTAACAATGACAAAGGAGTTTTTCTGTCAATGTTAAGTAAACTTCTATGCCTTTAAAAACAGAATGATGCATTTTAGCTTTGTATGGTGACTGTACTTGTTGGAAGGCATGCTTCACACTGCCCTCATAATTGTGGTATTTTCTTTTACTTGTGTATCCCCATTTATGTACTCTCAGCACTTCACAGATATATAAGAGGTCCCTGGCTAGAGGAGCTTGCGGTCTAAATTAGATAGTTAAAACATAATGAGTAATGATCAGGTGGCACAAGAAGTGCAAGCACTGCTGGAGAGGAAAGATTAGTGAGGGAATTTTGAAGAACGGAGTGCTTGTTGACTAGATGGAGGGATGCTGTTCTGTTTGTAGAGGATAGTGTGAAAAAGGCCTGGAGTCTTGAGTGACAGAAGAGAAAGTGAGCCTTAAGGAGCGGGGAGGGAGGAGAAGCGCATGCGCATACACACACACACTTGCAGAGATATTGCCTTTTATTAAATTGCCTACTCTTTTGTATGTGAATATGTATGTTTCACTCTGAACACAATGCCAAGGCTCTGACAGAAGAGAGCCATTTAGTTGACATGGACAGCAGCTGCTAAGGCATTTTTTGACTTGCAGGTGTGACTGAAATGTATCAGTTGTTCTATAGAACTTCATGCTCCCTAAGCAATGAAATATGGTAGGTTATCAATAGCTAAGCAGGTGGAATGCAACATAACTCTAAGTCAAAGGCAGGGATAATTTTAATCACCCCAGAAAAGACAGACCCTAAAATATGCACTGCCTAGAAGGCCTCATTACAGAACAAAGAGGCATTAATATCTAGTGGCTAGAAGAGGGGATTGGGAATCAAATGATGTTCTCTTCTCAGTTCAGCGATAGACTAATTATATGATCTAGAGGAAGGTAATTTACCTGTCTGTTTATTCCCTTATATAAAGTGAGGATTCTGATCACAACTTTATAAAAGCTTTTTTAAATCTTCAGGGGAAAGGGGATTTGTGATATATTTATAAATATGGATAACCTCGCCGTAGCTGAAATAAGGTCCTTAATTTGTGGAAAACCAACTGTACGCATTACCCACTGAAATGGCCAAACAGGCAAATAGAAAGGAGAGAATGAGCAAAGATCTAGACTACGGATAATGTTGACAAAAAAAATTCCTTTTGTTATGTGAATTTTTTAACACTAGGCTAGATGACTCCATATAAACTCTACATTGTAAATGCAGTCAGTGCTATAGCTGTAATAGTTGGTCAGAATGTTGTGCAATAATCAGCTGTCTTGTGTACACATGGAAGTTAATTGCTCTTACAGGTTTTTTTTAGTAAAACCACAGCTGTTTTATTTGCTGAGCACTATTTTTCACAGAAATTTTCACAACAGTTTTTGCACACACTTCCTCTGCGTTAAGACACTAGACTTTTAAGGCTTATATCTTTCAGCAGAACAGATATGATTAGCCCAATAGTGGCTTAGAGCAGCGTTACTCAAATGCGGCCACCAGGGGCTTTTCTTGCGGCCACAGCCACCTGGGCTGTGATAGGGTGGCGGTGGGTGGCAAAATAGTCTCTCCCCCTCCCTGTTGCTCCTGGATGCACAGCCTTAGTGTTGATTGCTGGGGCTGCCAGCAGGGGTTGGGCCCTGCCCACCTCTGGAGACACCTGGGGCACAACGGTGGAGGAGCAGGCAGCCAGTGAATTGCTCACCTTCCCAAGGGCGGTGGGGCTCAGGCTTTGGTCTTCAGCCCTGGGCTGGTGGGGCGGCAGGTTCTGACTGATGGACTTCGGGCTCCAGCCCTGGGCTCTGGCTGTGAGGCAGTAGACCCCAGGCTCCGGCCACGGTGCTTGGGGCTGTGGTTGCGGGGTTTCAGGCTCCAGCCCCCTGCTGCCTCCCTCAGCTCCCCCTATCCAGGGCTTAGTTTGTCCCCAGGCTTGGCAGGGCTGAGTAAGTCTGCTGTGAAAAGTGATACTGGCATGTTTGTTAATATCGCTTTTTACAACAGACTTACTGGCTAGCAATACATAAACTACAATGATTTGGACGTGTCTATGCACATATTTATTTGTTTTTCCTAAAGCTAGTTAAATATTTTAGGGAAAAGTGTGAGAGCGGCCACCAGCAAGAGTTGGTGGCCGCACTTTGAGGTCACCAAAATTTTTTTCCTGAGAACCCCTGGCTTAGAGCACAGCAGTTTCTTCCATTTAGTCACTGAACAGCAAGCGAAAGTTTCTCTAAGCTGGATGTATTATGATAAAACATAATAGCTACACATCTGTTCCAGGAGTTCATAGATTCAGGATCTACATTTCACAATTCTTTGTTTATAAATGAATATAATCCAGACAATACTGTTCATTTCAGAAATCCCCACTGTCCAGAAAGTCAATTATATATTGACTGAAATTCTGCAGTAGATTGAGTGCATAATTTATGGAGCTTTAAAAAAAATGGCAGTTTGTTTTAAAATATCCTTATAATTTGATTTGTAGCTTTCAGATCGTGTTTGCATGTTACATTCTTGAATGTGGCAATTATATTATTGTGCACTTTTAAGTTGCAACCTGATTGAGCCTTGGTAATCTCTCTAAAAGGTCTTGACATCTGACATTATGATCTAGTCAGATGACAACTACAATCTCTGATGCTTTGTAATTGCACATTTGTACTACTCTACAGCAATGGTGTCAAATATTTGGCTTTCAAGTCTGAGCTAACTCGATATTTGTGAGTCATATGACAAATTCATGTCCTGCAAAATTTAAGCTTTTGTTTTTTATAAAAAACACTCCTCACCCCCAAAGTTGCTAGTCCTCATGGTTTCAAAGAACCTTCAAAACATGGGTATGTTTATTCCATGCCCTCATCTTGAGTTTGCAAACAATAAATGCTATGAGAGGTGTAAGTTTCCCCTCATGCCTATTCTTCCCATTCAGTATTTTAATTCTTAAGGCCTAATGTTGATACTAGAAATGGAGTTGACATTTAATTGATGATGATTTTAGCAGATGGGATTGGAAAGGGAGTAAGACTGGGATAGTAGCCTAAGTAGAGAGAATTTGAAATTGCTGCAGGGAGGAAAATGTAGAGGAAAGAAAATGAGAGGGAGAAAAACTTAGGGGAGAAGTAGAGAAACAGAGGAGGATACAGTGGTGATCCCAAAAGGCAATCGTACCTTCCCCCCCCCCACCACCCCCTGAATGATACCAAATGCAACACTAAGATGCTTAAACATTAACTGAAGTTTAGTTAATACAGTGATGCTGGCAGACTAGGTGCCAGCTCATGCCAAAGGCCCAGGGCCTCACTGACAAATGCACAGCTGGCAACCAGTTTGGCTTACCTGTGGGTTAGTATAGTTAAAATAGATATTGGTGTTTATAAGAATGTGCTTAGGGTTTAGACTTTTTGGAATGCTTGTAGAATGCTGCATGTATTTAAACCTACTTTTAATATCTGTATTCCAAGGTATAAAGTTATATTGAGTGTTTGCATTGTAAACCTTTACAATTGTGTAACTCTCCAAACAGGAAAGGAAGAATTAATTAAGGTAAAGTACTTGTCCTGCACTCACCCCATCAGCTTGGATTTTGGGGGTGAAGGGGATAAAAATCCCTGACAAGGAGAAACCGGGATCTCTGTACTATCTGGACTCTTGGGGTCAAAGATTCCTAAACATAAGCAAGAGATCCCTGTGCTGCTTGGTGTGGGTCAACCCTAAAGGACATACAGAGCTGCTTATTATAGAAGTTTATATTATCCTTTGAACTCTAAGACTGTAACTCATTTGTGTGTGTATGTTCCCTGGTTTAACCTTGTATATAACTCTAATTTCTTTTCTTAGTTAATAAATCTTTAGTTAGTTTATTACAGGGTTGGCTACAGGCCTTGTCTTTGGCTTGAGATCTAGGCACAGTTGATCTGGGGTAAGTGACTGGTCCTTTGAGATTGGGAGTAACCTGAATATTGATATTTTTGGTGTAAAGTGACCATCTATCACATAGTCAAGTTTGCCTGGGTGGCAAGATAGACCAGAATGTCCAAGGGGGCTGTTTGTGACTCCACGGTAAGACTGTTACAGTGCTTTAGGAGTTCACACTTGTTTCTGGGTTGGTGAAATCTAATTATAGAACATACAACCAGTTTGGGGTTTCTGCCCTGCTTTTTGACAGTATGCTGTGAGGTTGATACTCATGGTCATGAGTCACTCCAGACAGCGTGACAGCTACACAAAGGTGAGGTTCTACCATGGATCTCGGTCCCAACTCCCCTCTGGTGTCAATGGTTGAACATTCCTCTGTGGATTGTGGTTAGTATATAGTCCTAAATCTGTATCGGGGCCCACAAACAATAATTAAAAATGAAATTGAGCTCTTTTCACACAATTACTTTGACACCCTGCTGTAGGGAGATGTGAAGTGTTCCATGGGTTAAGCATGCTGCCTATGCAGCTCATTCACAATCTGCTGGGAGGTTGACTATCTTGATGTTTTGCTTGTCATCTTACAGGCATTCTCAGAAAAATCTAGAATTAAATTATTTAGAGTGCTGAAAAACAGGCACTTGCAGTTGAACACCAGTTTGTTCAGTGCAGTACTCTCTTTTTGAGAAAATATCAAGTCAAACAGATGAAAGGAAATATCTCCATGTCTAGTACAGAAGGTCAAGCTATTCTCTTGTGAAAAATTCTGTTGCATTTTTCCTTCCCACTAGTAAGTGGAAAAAGACAGTTATGTTTGCATTTTATTTGAAACTCATTCATTATTTTAATGATTGAGTTCTCTTCATATCTGTTACTTTGTCTGATCTTCTATCAGAAACAGCTGCACAGTCGTCTTTTTGCCTTGCCATTCTCCAGTTTAATAATGGCTATGCTAGAATGCTTGGCATTATTAGAAAAAATCCTACTCACTGGTAATTCTGCTGATGGTATCTCCATGGTTAAGGGATTTTTGTGTGCACAACTGCGCACAATGTATAATTACAATCATATCTGACTGGTATGTTTGAGAAATTTGACATCCAGAGCCTCCTACTGTTTCACTTTAAGGCTCTTCGTTTTAAGAATCCTTGAGGTTGGAGATGGAAAAAGACGCATCAGGCTATCCATGCCATCTTCATGCGAATGCAGCATGTAAAGTATACTTAGAATGACTCCTAGTGTAGTTTCACAGAAATCATAGAGTCTGCAGATCTCTAGGTCTCGATTTAACTCATATTCTGACTTTTCCTACTTGTAATTCTGTCAAAAAAATTTAATTAAATTTGTCATCCTTGAAATAATGGTAATGTAGTGTTGACCGTTCAAATCTTTTCACTAAATTTCTAATATTAGTAAAAACAAACACTTGAATTTATTTTTGCGTAAATTTACGTTCCCTCTAACCAAGAATTCGTATCGCTATGTACTAGGTGTCCTTGACATAATGTAATATTGATATGGATATTAAATTGCAACTAACTAAAGCGCAACAGTGTCATCCAGTATGACCCATAACTAGTAAACCAGGCAAATAAAAAAGCTAAAACCAACCTCCTTCTCCAGGAACTCATTCTATTCACAATTCTCCTCTGTTTTCAGAATCCTAAGAAAAATGGGCATTTTGTAGCATGTCTTGATGGTAATTAGACCAACATATGAGTTCGAAAGGTGTGGAGCCCTTGTAGAAAATGCCCAGTCAGCAGCCCCTTCTCATTTACACCAACAAGACTTCAGCTCAAGCATTCCTGCTGCTGCTAACTGCAGTAGTATGGTATACAGAGAGTGGCCCCAAATATGCAAGAATATTAGCAGGCTGGACATGTCCTTGGTTAATTAACTTTTAACTAGGCCAGATCACGCTGAGATGGCTCAGCCAATAGCCCCTGCTTTTTAGATCACTTACAAATTTTTATTTTGGCTTCTTTGAATATGCCATTACTAGGAAAAACAATATTATCTAAGCGTAACTGATGGAGCCCAATTCAGGGAAGCGCTACAGAATTTTAATTTTTTCAATATAGTCAGTCTTCTGGGATTCTCAGCTTTTGTTAAATCCTATAACTCAATTACACCACAACCCATTGTCCTATCTGTTCCGTCCCTCCGAAATTGTGGAGGGATCAGTTTCATGCAGAATAGCCACTGGTTTATAATAGGAGGTGGATTTTGCTTCTATTCCAGTTGCTGCAAACCTTTTAATTAGAGTGGTTTTATGTTGTAAGTGGAAGCTCATTGGCCAGAAAATGATGTTTGCAAATGGTTCCACACTAAAGAAGGGGAGAGTAATAGATGATAATAGATATTCCTAACAAAATTTAAAACCCTTTCAGTTCAGAAAAGCCAGACCCAGTATTATTTGTTCCCAAGCTTTGTACAGTTATATTTTACATGTCTGGTTTGAAGACTGAGGCAGCTGTTGAGTTAGCTGGGTAACAAATGCTGTTTTCATACACTAGCCAAATGGCACTCCAGGAATGAATGCATGTAATGTCATCTACATTCTGCCAGTATAAGGTTCTCCCTCTTATTCCTGCAGGAAACAAGCACTTTTTATGGCAGATGGGGAATTCAGCTGTGGATTCTCAAAAATTTAGTCGCCTTTCACAGCTGACTCTGCTGTTTCTGTATTGCACTGGTTATCAGTTTGCTAAAGGGCTGAATATAAGCTCCTGCTGTATTTTGATTGCTTTTCCAGCTCAGCTCCAGAGTGTCTTTCAGAGTTGTTAATACTTTATTCGCCCCTCTGTTCTTTACACTTAGTTGTCAAAAAAACGGTTGTCTAAGTATTGGTGAATAGAGTGAATGTTGTGGAAGGCATAGCATTTTTCTTAAAACCTTTTTCTTTTGATGACCAACTTCAATTAATCACATCAGTTTAATTTCCTTTTACAACAGGAATTTACTAATGGTTAAAATATGCCCACAGAGAACTGGTGCTAGTGCTTTGCATTGCTGCCCATCCACCGGGGTTGGGAATGTGATACGGTATATGGAAAGTCTATCATTGTTCTGAAGTGACCCCTTTGTTTCAGTATAAGTGAATATCTGTGTTGTCTTCAGCTAGGATTGTGGCTAGTGTCAACTTTTATGATGCATGATTCTCAAGAGGTTTGTCTAGATAAGTGTCTAAAATTTTTTATTATAATCTTAATCTCCTAAATCTGGAGAATTTTTAAAACAGTCTTAAAATTTGTTAGTACTTCCTGTTTCTGGTGTAGCTGTAGCTTTTCTCATGGTGTTATGACAGTGCCACTAGCTGTGCTTCTTGTAACTAAGAAGTGCCCAAGAAGTGCAAAGATAGCATAGATGAAAAATACTAAAGGAAAAATTATCCAAAAATATCCTTAATAAAGGTTCAGTTTGGGCTCAGTTTGAGTTGTGGGTAAACATTTAGTTTGGGTCCTCGTTTATCGAAATTGAATGACCATTCATGAGAAAGTGGAAGGGGTAATTGGTTGGGTGTCAGGGCAGCATCAGGTTGCTAACAAAGAACTGGAGGAGCCCCAAGGTAGAGTGAAATACTCAAAATAGGATGATGTGGTACTTGGATGTTTTTTGTTTCTTAAATCTGTTTATAAAATAAATGAAATCTTTTTTTAAACACTATAAAGCATTTAAGAAGATTTCAGTTTTTCTGCTGTTCTCATTAGACCATTTACCTAGACTATAAGCCCTTTCTTATCTGTTCCAGAATTTTGATATATTGTCTGGTGTTACTGTGTGCTCATGTTAAACATAAATACATTATCAAGGTTTTATTGTGCAGTGTATAATAATCTAAATTTAAACAAGCGCTTTCAAAGTAAACCTTTCTAATATTTTAAACTTCCAGTTGGTGTGAGAATCTGGTTAATGGGATATTATGGTTATAAAGTGCATTGAGATCTTTCTCAACAAAAGACACTGTAACTTCTGCTGGCAATTGTTCTGCATCTACCATGTGGATGTAATTAGACCATTCTGACATATTGATCCTTTACTTTTCCTGAATTTGCAGAATATCTTTAATGACATAGCTATAGTTCAACTACATAAAAGATCCTTAATTAGTATTTCTTAAAGGGAGATTGACATAAGTAACATTTAGCCAAGTAACAGCCTTTATTATACAGCAGAGTAATCAGCAGAAGCTGTCCGTCAGTAGAGGGCCGTTATTGTTTTTCAGTGCTAAGAAACAATTTATTATGATGAATATACATTTACAATTTAATTACTTGTATTGAAGGAGTTGAAACAGAATTTCCTTATTGCTCAATCTCCAGAGTAGAAAGGTCTTATGGTTTATCAGGAAGTTCCCTTTGAACCCTGTCAGAAGAGGAAAACCCTATCTCATAAAGCTTAACTTTTCTGTGCCTGCACTGGGGGAATTCTCCCATGGCCAGTTGTATGTCCAGTATGGCTCTCGTGTGCTACTGGGATGGCGTATAGAGGCCAGAATGGGAGATAAAAGCAGTCCCCAAAATCTTGACTTCTACATAATTCTTCAGTGTTTCACAAACCTCCCAACTCTTGGACAGACTGTACAGGCAGGTCAGTGCACACTTAACACCTGTACCCATAATTCAAAATATGAAGCACTGGGCTTCATTTTACGTACCTGCCTTATTGTCCCTTCAGGTGAAATGAAATTGTATTCTTTCCTCTAGATCTATGTAGGTTTTCATAAGAGAGTTTCTGTACGGAAAGGCTATTTCATTTATAGCTCTATCCAGTGTTTTTGAGAAACCATTGAAAAAACTAGCAACATAAGATTTTTATGAAACAGGAATGTTAGTATGAAATTGCTCTGCATTTATTGATTCAGACTAATATGGTCATGGTGAATGGATAATTTTATACAGTTGTGTTTTTACTGTATTTTGTATTGTCATACAGTGCCCCCAAATGTCTTGCCCACCAACTTCTCATCATTACTTTTCCCTTAAGTAACCATTGAGAGCTTTTACCACATGTCCTGTTTGTGAAGACACAATAGAGCCATAAGAACTGACTACTATGCCTTCTTGAAATTTACTTAGTTGTACACTGTTTTAATACTTATTAGTAAGGCTGTGTTACTTATTAGTTAACAGAGGTTAAGACTTTAAAGATGAAATTAATAGATTTTGTGCATCTTTATTTAAAGGAGAAATCTACATAAATTATGTAATCTGTATTTCTGTCTTTACCATAAGAACATATGAAAAGGAAGTAATTTAAAAATAACATTAGTAAGATTCTTGAGTATGAAGAGAAAAGAATTACCAGTGGGTTTGTTTTCTTCTAATAAAACTCCATTTTAGTAGCATCTGGAGTGAAGAATTTCCCCTTCAGGTAATGTTTTAATGGCCTTCTGTACTTCTCCCAGCACTGATTAGAAACTTCGGTTTGTTTTGATTAGTCTAATTTATATGGTGAAGCTGCACTATCTTCTTTAACAAAAAAAAAATTCCCCTTTAGCTACAATTGTAATTGTGACTTATGTAATTTTTCATAATGCTCTAAATGCTCTGGAATTTGCTGGGGGAGCTAGGGGATTGGCAACATATCTAGGAATTTCATCCAACTTTGCCATATTATTAACTTTGTTTTCAGGCTTTCTGGTTTCAGTTGAAAGGCCAACTTCCTTCCTTAACTTTTCTCTTAGCATATTCGTTTTTGTTCAGTAGTTGTGTACTAAGATTAAACAAAGCTCCTTTTTCCTTCTGATCTTAAATATTTTAGCCCACACCAGTTTAGAGATTAGAGACACAAAAATTATGGGTTTTCTCATTCTGTGCACTCACTTCGCCAACACAACTACTTTTTCTGAAAAACTGCTTTGGTAGACTACCGGTATGCAATTTATTCTGCTGCTTTACAAGTAATGAAGACTAACTAACTTGTAAGTTGTTTTTAGACTCTCTAGTAATGTCATTCAACAATACCATTAAACAGATTTGATGCATTTACACTTTTTTCTTTCCAGTTAAGATAGGAAAATATTTATATATCCATTTTACAGATTGCTACTGGAATAAAGTACTTATTACAGTTCAGTGCATTTTCCGCAACTCATCTGCAAAATTCAGTTCTTGTAAAGGACTCAGTTAAAAAAAAAAATCTGTTTTAGAGATCAGATGTCACTAGTAAGATTTTTTTTTTTAATCAATCTGATCTTCATCAGATATCTGACTTCAAAAATTTTAAGTCCAGAAGGGACCATTATGATCTCGTCTGCCTTCCTTCATAATGCAGACCACATAATTTTACTAAGTGATTCTTGCATGAAGGACCTGATAACTGTAAATTGAATTAGCCCATATCCCTTTTGAAAGATATTCAGTCAGTGGCACCAATTAGAGGAGACTAGGGGAGGCAAAGCCCCCTCCTCCCCTCCCAAGGTTTATGCGCTTGGTCAAAGTTCCATAGGTTGTGGAGTTCACGGGGACCATAAACCTATCACTTTTAAGCAGTGGTCCCATACTAAATTAATACAATGCTGCCAGGGTGATCCTGACCATTGCTTCAGCTGTGTGGGCTCATTGGCACTGAAATTTGACCCAGTCAGATGGAGAGGAAGCCAGGCCAAATTTTAGTGAGTGGCATTGTGACCTGGTGCATGGGGTTGCAACACCACTCAAATTTGACCCGGTGCACAGGGAGTCTGTTCTTCTGTGATGGAGCGCAGGGGAGTCCACTGAAATCGTGGGTTTCTGGCAGCACTGGCTTGTGCATTGTATGGGTAAGAGAAAGGAGAGATTCCCCAGCTCAGAGAGGCCTGGAGTTCCTGCAGGAGGAGTCAGGGAAAGCAGGACTGAATGAGGTCAGTGCTTGGGAATGGGGGAACAGAATTTCCCCTCCTCCCCCCCCCCCAAATAAATATCTGAATTGACATCACTGCATCCAGTCTTGATCTAAATATGTCAAGTGAAGGAGAACCTTTTGATAAAAAGTTGGAAAATGGATTCCTTTGGTTAACTACCCTGATTATGAAAAACTTGCATCTATTTTGAGCTTGAACTGTGCTAACTTCAGTTTACAGTTATTGGTTCTTGTTATGCTTACATCTGATAAATTAGAGAGTCCTCTGCAGTAGTAACATGACTATAGTAGAGAATATCTGTAAAGTTTACCTTTTAATCTGCTTCAGTAACAGGAAAGTGTATATAAAATAGCAGTACCAGGGATTGGATTTTTTTTTTTAAATGTACAGTTCCTAGGACAGTGGGACCTGAATCCCAGTGATTGTGGTTTCCAGGCACTACTCTAATACAAATATTAAATTGTAATACCACCACCAGAGGAAATAAGTCTCATCCAATCAAATCACTGCTTGGTTGACTAATTGCTACTGATGATGAAGGGTTTGGGTTGGGGTTAGGGTTAGCAGATGATACAAAACTGTGAAGAGCTACAAAGGGATCTCACTAAACTGGGTAACAAAATGGCGGATGAAATGCAAAGTAATGCACATTGGAAAACATCATACCAACTATACAGATAAAATGATGGAGTTGAGAGAGATCTTGGAGTCATTGTGGATAGTTCTCTGAAAACATCCACTCAATGTGAGGTGGCAGTCAAAAAAGCAAACAGAATGTTGAAAATCATTAAGAAAGGGATAGATAATAAGACAGGAAAATATCATATTGCCTCTATATAAAACCATCGTCTGCCCACATCTTGACTACTGCATGCAGATGTGGTGGCCCCATCTCAAAAAAGATATATTGGAATTGGAAAAGGTTCAGAAAAGGGCACAAAAATGATTAGGGGTGTGGAACAGCTTCCATATGAGGAGAGATTAATAAGACTGGGACTTTTCAGCTTGGAAAAGAGACAACTAAGGAGGGATATGATAGAGAGCTATAAAATCATGACTGGTGTGGAGAAAGTAAATAAGGAAGTGTTTATTTAGGTTATTTAAGTGTTATTTACTCATTACACAAGAACTATGGTTCACTAAATGAAATTAATAGGCAGCAGATTTAAAACAAACAAAAGGAATTATTTCTTCACACAACGCACAGTCAACCTGTGGAACTCTTTGTCAGAGGATGTTGTGAAGGCCAAGACTATAATAGGGTTCAAAAAAAAAACTAGATAAGTTCATGGGGGATAGGTCCATCAATGGCTATTAGCCAGAATGGGCAGGGATAGTGTCCGTAGCCTCTGTATTCCAGAAGCTGGGAATGGGCGACAGGGCATGGATCACTTGATGATTACCTGTCCTGTTCATTCCCTCTGGGGCACCTGGTATTGGCCACTGTGAGAAAACAGGATACGGGGCTAGATGGATCTTTGGTCTAACGCAGGATGGCCGTTCTTATGACCCCTCTAATGTGCCAGACCCCAAGGACGAACACAGTTCCACAGTAGCGGGCCTGTGGGGGCTCCAAGACAAAAAGACTGGGCCTTTGGGCATCAGCGATCACAGTTTCTCTCCGTGGTTCCCTGCAGCAAATCCAGCCAAGCCAGACTCTTGCAGGAGGCTTGTACTATGTCCCTTCTGAGTGCAGTGCTCCCAGTGAACACCAGCAAGGTCCAAAACAAGATAACCATTTATTAGTCACCTGGCACACTGGATCTGAAAGTCCTAAGATTAGCACAGAGAAGCAGAAGTTAAGCTATAGTCCATCCTGATCAAACCAATGGCCCGATGAGCCAGCCAAGCGATGGTGGACTCTATTTCCGGCTCTCTTCCCTGGTTCCCTTTTGTCGTGTCTCATCTGGGCTCCTGAATCAGTCCGGAAAGCCCCCTCTTTCAAGCCACCTGACACCTTGTTCTCCAGTTCAGTTGTCCCACCTGCTGGGGTTTCCTGCTGTTAGATGTTGATTGTGCAGTCATCAGGGTATATCTTTGTCTTGCTGGATCCTCTCTTGGTTTGGGTTGGTTTGAGCCAGTTCTAGTGACTGTATTCATTTCCCCCTGACAGTGAGGTGACGCACACACCCCTCCTGTCTCCGGCACTCTTCCACTGGGTAGCAATTAAGTGTACAAAAGGAAACTGAGGCATGCCTAGGATTTATAAAAATATTACAGAAAATTCCCACCTTGTCAAACATGGGATGAGTTGTTGATCATGCATTCAATGTTGGGTTCCATTGAGGCATAGTGGTTGATGACAATTTCCTGGAGGATGGCATAAAAGTTGGCCAATGTTTTTTGTTTTCTAATAACACATCTGAATTCTTTCCAGGAGGGAAAGAAATGGATAAGACAGTGAGCAATGCCTTAGTCTTGTGAAGGTGACTTCATCCCATCTTGGTGGTTAATAGGAAATAAGGCTAAAAGAGGGCATTCTCTATGAAGATATCAGTGGAAAAGGTTTCCTTTGTAAAATGAAAAGAGAGTTGTGAAGGATGTAACAATATGATTCTTGTAAGGGGTGCCAAGGTACTCCAGGTTGATAAATAACTTTAATACTTCCATACCTTAAACAGTTTTATTTATTCTCTAATAGCGGACTATTGAATTTGCTCAGACTTCCTTTTTAAAACATTAATCATTTCAACAAACATTGTTCTCTAAGGCCTAGAGATTCAGCCCATTGCTCCAATTTGTAAGAGGAATTCTGGAAAGCATGTTTGTGTATAATCTGTCGAGTCACTGGGGAGGGGGGAGAGGGGAGTTTATAAAAAATGAAAAAGAAAATTTTGCCAAGGAAGAGACGGTGAGATTGCAGTCTTTTTGCGGTTTGTCCCAGAAGTACTACTTTGAAAGAGGTGGCAAAAAAAAAAATCCATTTGAGTGTCTTGTCCTAGACAGCATTGCTTAATAATACCATCATTTAAATGATAGCAACTAGACTGTGAAGTTGACACCTTAAGTTCACATTTTGTGGCTATTGTTTGGCTGAAGGCAGCTTTCTGCAATGCAAGGGTGATAGTATATCAAGTTGTATAGGGAAGGCACTTTTAACAATGGAGTGTGCTACAAGCTCCTTATTGAAAGCTAGGATCATATAGTGTCAATGAAAGCTTAATTTAGAATCTCCCATATAAAAGAATTAAAGTTCCTTTTTAGAGACTACTGAGAGCCAGCTGTCTCAATATAGAACTGGTGTCAAATATCTCAATTATCTGAATGGTCCTCTCTGCTTCTGGAGTTCTGAGGGTCTTTTGTAACTTCAGATTGTCTTTTCTAACTTTTTTTTTTAATCCAAATTGTGAGGTGGTACAGATTCTACAATTCCTTTCCTTTAATCAATAAGACCAGTCTTGGCAGAAGTGCTAAAAGAAGTTGCCAGGAAAACCTAATATGTTATGTTGTGGAGATTGCAAATGGACTGCAGCTCTTGGCTTCGGGGGAGAGAAAAATTGACTAGGAAGCTTGACTTGCAGATAAAATCTAAGATCTCCTAGTGACAATGATTTGCTGCCTCTCTGATTATAGCTGAATGGATAAAATATAGAGCTTTAAAACCTACTTTAAAATGAGGACGACTTTTCGAACAGTGTATGCAAGGCTGTATGGTCTAGAAAACAGTAGGAGATGGTTCTCTTGATGATACAATTCTGCCTTGAGTCTTCAAGTGGAATTAAGGTGTCAGTAAATGTACCAATAAAAAAAAATAATAATAGAGGCTTTTCAGCTAAGAGTTCTAAAACATGGAACTGAAAAGCTTTTGTCTTGCAGTAAACTTTGATTATGTCTGCAAAGTTACTGGAGAAAGAATGTTCCCCAGGGGTAGACTGCAACTATTCTATATAAGAATGAAGTTAGCTTGTGTAGAAGCTTGTGAAATAACAAATTGGACTGTTCCTTAAGCTTTGGCCCTGTCAAATAATGATACTGCAGTAACTGCAAGATGCTGCAAGAATAAAAAATTTAACTTGCTTTTCTGTAGCACTTAGGATCTCAAAGTTCCTTTAGAGACTTTCACTGCACAACACCCTTGTAAAAGAAGTATTATCCACATCTTACAACTGGGGAAACTGAAGCACAAAAGGGAGTGATTTCTTTCTTAAGGTCACAGTCTGTAGCAGAACCAGGAATATAACAAGGAATTCTGGTTTCTTTCACCTTACTAGCACTGAGTTTTGAATGTAAGAGGTACAGAAATTTGGTAATTCTAATACAATTCCTAATATGCTTTAATTTGAATATTTAATCTGTCCCATTCTGGATACAATACAAATAATAAACACAAATTTAAGATTAGAGTTTGGAAACTGAAAAGGGTAAAATCAAAGCATATGGCCGATTAAACAATGTGTCTGGTTTCAGTGATGGAGCGTATGGGAGCTCATATGTTAAACATTGCCTAGCTACATCCTTCAAGTGAATTTGCAAACACAAAATTTGAACACAAACTGAAACTGGGATTAAATGTATGTTGCTGATTGCCTTTGTTAGTGTTAGTTCTGATCATTCAAGTAATTTTCCAGTTGAAGTAACTAACATTGAGTCACTAACTAATCGTGCCACAGTATAATTATGTTCTACATCCCTTGGGTGAGGAATTGTTTCATAAACTAGCCTTGCAACAATAAAGTTCAGAAAGTGTGATTTCAAAAACTGGAGTGTTGTGGTCTGGCCTAGTAGTTGGAGCAGGAGTCAGGTCTAGTGGGTGGAGCAGGCATCCAGGTTAGGGGGTAAAGCCAAGGGTCACCAGTAGAATCGATTGCCAGTTACCAGAGCCAGGAGTGGAGCCAGAGTCAGAAGCAGGAATCTAAGATGAGGGTCAGACAGCAAATGCCAGAGTCAAGGGTGGAGCCAGGACTAGTGACTGATGATTGGAGGCGAGAGGAGTAAGGACAGGGCCTGGAGGAGAGGCAAGGGTCAAGTATGGAGTCGGAGCATGGTGAGAACAGGAGCGAATGCAACAGTGAGCCAGAAGCAGAGCAGGAACAGGGTTGGGTGCAGGAGGCAGGCATAAGCATGGTCTAATGCAGCCACAAAAGGAAATCACCTTGTGGCTGAGACAAACTTCCTGTGCCGCCTCCTGGCTTAAATAGCATGGTTGGACCAATCAGTGGAGCTGGGTGATCCCCCAATCAGGCTCCTATGGGTGGTGCCTTGGCTGAGGCTATATTCCTACTAGCTTCTCTACCCACAAGGTTTCAGCAGACATTGGATGGAGGCTAGGATGCTGTAGCTGAGTGGGGACTCCTAGGCCTGGGTTCAAGACCTGGGACATCACAAGGAGAAAGCTAGTCACAAAGCTACTTAGCTTCACGCTGGAGGCTGTTTAAACATACCATAAGACTAACAGAAGGTGTGTGTACATGCAGAAAAGGTAGTAGGAAGGCAGGGAAAATACCAGCATGCTTAAGTGGCAAGTTTCTAGAGGCTTTTCAAGACAAACAAATGTCTTGCAGAAAATGGAAATCCAACCTTAGTGAAGCCAATAGAGAGATGTATGAATTATGGCAGGGAAAATATAAAATGGAAATTAAGGATGAGAGGGAATTTCAAGGGCACATAGCCATAGAGAGAGATTATTTATATCGGATGGGCAAGTTATTCTGCAGTTGCCCACTACTGGGGTTTTTGCAGCCTACTCTAAAGTGTCTGCACTAGACATACCACTGATCTGATTCAGTTTGGCATTTCCTGTGTTCTTTCAGATTTTTACCATTACATTTTTCACAATTCATCAGCACATTTATATTGTGCCTATTTTGCTGAGACAGAAGTATTCCACTCAGATAACATTTGAATTTTCCCTTACTGTTTTTCCCCCTCATGAGCCATGTACGGATAAATGGAGCTCTTGTTGCAAGGCATGTAAAGTGATCTGTAGCAATTGAATTTGCTGTTTTTTCTCGTGTTCTCACTACTTTGTATTCTTTTTTTTCTTTTAATTTGAAGTGTCTGTGATGCCCTTTATCTTCTGGAAATGCAAACGTTCCATTTTTTTGACTAATAGTATTTTACATTTGCATAAGGCTTTTTATCTGATAGAATTCCAAAACACTGCACCAACTAGGATGGATGAGGTCACCCAATGAAATGCAGTCATCTTTGGGGTGGAGGGCAGCAGGAAGGCAGACATTTAGTATACATCTTAAAAACAGGTCTGGAGATAAGAGAGAGGAGTGTGCGGGTCAAAAGGAAATTTTGGCCAAGGATCTAAGGCAAGCCCCTCCCTTAAGAAGAGTATCTGGGGTTCCTTAACGTCTGTACAGAATAGACAGAATGTAGTCAATATTTATTTAACTTATTGAACCTAAAGAGCTACATTTCAGTAATAGAAATTAAATATATAAGCAAGAGGACAGCAATTGACCAAACTGATAGACATTCCAGATAAAGAGAATAAACTGGCTTTGAAAAGTAAAAAGGTGTTGGTATTAAACATTGACCCCGTAATTTTATTTTCAAAACACTTTCATCTCATTTACCTTTACCTTGAAATTATGTACTCAACTTTTACTCTTGCAACATGAATAATGCTGTGCATAAACTGAGATTTCAGATGGCGTTTGCTAAATATGAGGTTTTGTTTTTGAGTGTCATTAAAAGGTTGTTTTTTAAGTTTGCGCTGTGTAATAAGCCATCTGATCTTGTTTTGTTTTCCCCATAAAACAGAAAAATATGCTGCCCCTTTCTTTTTCCTCTTTTTTTCCCCTTTCCCTTTGCTTCAAGGCATTAATACTACTATTCTCTTGTTGATCCTAGGAAAGATTGTGTGCTGTGGCAATCTGACTGGTGTTAAAGCATTCTGGTTTAAGTCACTGTTGATGAATCTTACACACTAATTAAATATGGGTTTCCTAATATAGTCTGTCTGGCTGGTGTAATTGAATTTGGTGCTCTAAATGGTATATGCTTAATCAAATCATAGCAGTTATTTTCTTTTTATCTTATTTTCTCTTTTGGTGCGGGGGGTTTCTACTAAGTTCCAGATTTTATTTAACATTTTAAATGTTTCCCACTTGGTCAGGTTGGATAATAATTACTACTTTAGCTGGTCAGCTACTCAGAAGATAAACCATATGGCTATTATATTAGCCCTAATGTATGTCTTTACATGGAATTTTCACATGTTCCAATCATTTTTAGCTCTTGTGCACATATTGCTGATGTAACACACTTACATAGCTTTATTGAAAAAATTGGCCTACTAGTTGTGTGGAATTCTGGTTTGTTTTTAAATTTTTGGATCAATTTTGTTTTCATAGTGCTAAGTACAATAAATAAGTCATACTTCTGCTTTTGAGTCTTTTTCCTTGCAACCAAATACTTTGTTTCTTAAAGATAATGTAAGGAATGTGGCTCTGATCAATAGTGATCTATAGTGTATACTTTTCCTGGGTAGTAGTGGGTAATGTATGTGGTGTCAGTTTCAAATTAACTTGACTGACTCCCAGTATTCATTATGCAGATTTATGTCATTTGTTTTAAATTTTGGTGTCTAAGTGATTGATTAGTTTCCAAGATTCTGTTTTATGAAATAGCAGGTGTTTTCTCCCCTTCCAAAAGCTAATTACAGTTTAATGATTATCATTTTCATGCTCTACCTGCTGCGTAAAAATAGCCCAACCTACATAAACTTTGGGAGAAATAAGCTCTGCTGACTTTAAGGTATAGGATTCATGGGTGCTGTACTGCATTAGCACGTCAAAGTTACAGTTTTGATGAACCTTAATATGGATTAGTAAACCAGTCCTTCTGATTACTTTCCATCTTCATTTATTAGTACGCTGTATTTGTAAAGTTGAGAGGTTAGTGTAAGTTCTGAGATTTTGACATATTAAATTAGGCAGGGTGTTTTGAGTCAATGCTTAACTATGATTGGCAGTTGTGAATAAAGTGAGTGAAAATATTTGAGACCTGGAAATAGTCTTGAGAGTTAAAACATTAATCTCTCTCTTGTTAGAGTTTCACTGCGTAAGGCAGCAAATCAGAGCAGGAAGGTGCTATGTCACATAAAATTCAAGGATTTTTCTCCTAACCTTTGAAACCCATCAAAACAAAGTCCCAAGTTCAACAGTGTAGGGAGGGTGGGGGATCCCACAACTCCCCCTGAAGATAGCAGCAAACTGCATTATGTTAACAGGTTGTTTGGAAGCGTAATTTGATACTGTCGGGAGGTCATCTCCAGTAGAGATTGGACCTGGGAAGCTTGGCTCTACAAACAGGAACCTCTACTGCCTGTTGGCTCAAAGCCAGCAGTAGACTCATAAACCTCTTTGGGAATGTCTGCATTGCATCTGGAAGTGAGCCTCCCAGCCCAGGTAGACAGACCCATGCTCTTGGAGCTGGAGGTAGCATGTGAAAAATAGCTGGTTTGAGCCCAAGCTGCAATGGCCACACAAAGGGGTTGAGTGGGCTTGAGAACCCGAGCTGCAGCATCCACACTGCTGTTTTTTAGCGCACTAGCTCCAGCCCTGTTAGCATGGGTCAGTCTACCTGGGCTGAGAGGCTTGTTCCCAGCTGTAGTGTAGACATACCCTGTGTGATCCTGTCACTAGAGGCGGACAGAGCGCCAGTTTGTGTAAGCCTAGCTTGCAGACGCACTGTTGAAGTACACAGGAAGAAGGACTTGAGACAGAAGGTTTGTGCAGGTGATATTGATCTTCTCTTTAACTGAGTTAGTTGCCCTCTGCTCAACACTTAGGGAATGATACATTTTGAATAACCAATATGTTGAATTGTGATTGGTGTATATTTTTGTAGAATAATATGGATGAAGGACTGTAAGGTGTGAGGGGGGAGTTCAAAATCTGACTGACCAGAAAAAAAGAATTGAGATTTCATTTTTTTAATGCAACAAAATTATCCAATTGCAAAATAATATTTGCTCCTTAAAGTATTCATGGGACTGATGGATGATGCCTTCAGGAAAATATCCGGTGTGTATATCCAAGTCACTTGACTTGTATATAAATCCTGAATTATATGATCTTCAGACTAATTTTAATATGTTCAAACGAAGATTTCCTTTATTTATATTTGCTCATAAGTTTCAGACCTACAATTAAAGACGTAATTAAACACTGTGACTTGGTTGCAGTCAGCACATAGAGATCTGATTCACCATTAGAAATATTTATGACCTGAAAATCTTTCTGGCAAATGGGATCCAGCATCATGCATTTTTGTGAAATGTTCTGATGTCATTGCCGATGACAGGAGAGGAAATGGAATGAGCTCTCATTAGACAGGAATGGACTGAAGTTTATGCTGCGGCTTTACCTTGAGGGGATGAAACATTGAACTTAACAGCTGGCATGATGCCATGGTGTGGGTGGGGAGAGCATTTGGAGCTGCTAGCAAGGACTCGAGGGGCTGGAGAGGACAAGCTCCCTCCTTACACTTGAACAAATTACTGCCTTCTCTCCCTGAACCTGAATCTATTGTTCTGAACAGGAGGGCACACTGGGTGAACAGTGGTGGTAAAGACTAGCTGGGGCCTACTCGGGGGAAAGGTGGAGAGGGGAAAGTTTGGGGGGGGGATTATATTTTTTAAAAAAATCTTGTCTTGTCTGTATATTACTATTTCTCTGTTTTATCTGTTTAGATTTTAAGTTCTTCAGGGCACGGACCATGTCTGTCTTCGTGTGTGTGCAGTGCCTAGTCCAATGGAGCCTTGATCATGATTGGGGCCCCTGGATGTTACAGAAATACAGATAATGATGATGATATCTTTGTTTTAGGCAGTTTATTTTTTCACACATTGTTAAACTGACATTCCTAAATCTGTTGTCAACAGTGAAAATGCCAGCCTCAACCTGACATTTGCAAGTCTGGCTTTTTTGCTGTTATGAGTAAATTCAGGATAGTTATACTGTGGCTCTTATGGAGTGACTTGGCCTCTGAATGCAGCTTCCTGTCCTGCCTTCATGTTTTGAATGGCAAATATATACATCTGTTTTGAATAAGAACTGAAGATGACGATGCTACTCTGGCCCAGTGTAGAATCCAGAATGAAAACACTAGCAAGATGACAAGCCATGTAGAAATTTTTACAACCGAATCAATCTGTGTGTTTCATCCCTTTGGATTATCTCTATTTAGTCACAGAAAAGAGAGATTCCATTCTGTTTTCAGAGTAACACAAGAGACCAAGGGAATCTAGCACTGTTCTTTTCAGATATTTTATTTCTTGATGACTGAACCACCCCTCTATGCAACAGTTCTTATAATAGGTGAAATTAATATCAATAAGCTGTTCATAATTTATTCTGATCAGAGATCCTGAGGTCAGGATTCCCCTGCATGTACTTACCAGATGTCAGATTTCATAACTAAAATGCTCAGCTTCACCCACTTTTCACACTATGACCTCTTCCTCGTCACATCTAGCTTGTCATCACAAAATCTTCACATACAGGCACATAATACGTAATTGAATAGGCCCAGTGGCCTGTATGCTGTGAATGTTGTTTTTATTATTTCATTCCTTGTACCCTCTGCCCCAGATCTGCCAACTGGCTGATATTTAGGGTACAGATGACTGACCCAGAAGAAGATTCTCTGATATTGACATCATTCATGGCTCTTAACGCACACTCCACCCACAAAAGGGGAGGGGGGAGTTGCTTTCAATGTGACTGTGGAATTTGAATAAAAAATAAAATGGTTCATGACCATAAATAAATTTTAGCAAAGAATCCAGAAGCAATATGCATCTTTTCAAGCATGTAAAATGCCTTTTTCACAGACCTTTCCATAACACCACATTTGTAACAACCAAATAATCTGCTAAATCAACATGAGTTTAAAAAAAAAAAATCAAATCCCGTGTAGATGAGTGACCAGGGGAAGAAAGTAAGGGTCCTTGGGGCCTGTAACATCATCTCAGCCAAAATGTGTAATAGTGTGCTGTATTGCCCACACACCCTTCATGACATGCCTTTTCAGAGGCTCCTGGGCTTTGGAACAGCCTGCAGGTGTACAGTTCCCCAAGAGTGAGGATCTGTTCTGACAGTTGCTCAAGGGAGAACATGGGACTGCTCAATGCATAACATTGTGCACTTGCCAGTATGTGGTGGTGGTGAGATCAGAGCGTAATCCCTGTGCTTGATCATTGGAGTAGTTCCATGAATTTACAGGGGCCATCATGTGAAACAAAGAGCTGCTTCTGAATTCACTGCTGGTGGCTAATGAGTTAAAAGTAAGGCGTAGTGACAAATCAGTAGTGAGCATGTGCAGAACAGGGAGCATATCACACCTATAAAGGTGGTGAGGAGAAAACTGTGAATCCTACCCACTGACCAACTGTGGTGAGTAGAGCCCTTTAGAGAGCCTTGACTAGGGTTACCATATTCAAACATTTAAAAAAGAGGACACTCCACGGGGCCCCAGTCCCGCTATATAGCAAAATCATTACAGTATAACATTATTTGAATCTTATAAGACCCAAAATGTCAAGAAACTGGCAACCACTGTTGGTCTGTGTTGTGTTTCTAATGAATACCTGGCTCAGTGAAACATGATTATATGCATCTAGTATGTTACCCTATTAATGCAGAGTGTTTGGCAAGGTTGTAGTTACAACTTCTGAGCCTGTTTATAAAACTCATTTATGTTTAAAATACATTAAGGGGTTGTAATGGCATCAGCCATGCCATGTTGGGTTATAATCTTGTCAGATCTTCTAAAATGCAGGATGAGGCTGCCTTTTATTGGGAGAGCTTAAAGAAAACCTGTATCTGTTTTTAAGTGGTGGTGTTGATCCAATAGGCAGCAGTTAGAGTGGTCAAGTGTCTGGGCATGGTGGTAGGGGGTACTGTTTTTTTGAAGTTGCTGTTTTTCAGATGAAATTTAAAAGTGGCAACCTTACTCGTGTTAAGGTATTTCAGTGCTTTCCTCAGGAGTAGTTTTGTTTAACCTCAGCATCCTACTTAAATTCCAGCTTGGGAAACTGCGTGTTGCATGTCTTACATTCCCTTTTTAGTTTCTGTTGGCTTATTGTATTCTTCACACCTCCTCTAAACTGCTGGGTTACAGTTGCTGTGAATTGGTAAGGTTGCTTCCTTTCAGTCACGAGTGTGCAAGCCTTATGAAGGTCCGTAAAGCACATGGAAATGTCTCAGCTTGCCTATAAGGACTATTTAAATGTAAGACACTATCATTTGTATTGATCTTTTGAAAAAGGCCAGGTTGGTATGATTGGCAGGCTAAAGCCCTATGTAGTCACTGTCACAAAGACCATGAAGCCATTCTGCTACATTTCCTTGGTTTTGGGGCCTTTTTAAAAAAATTTTGCAGCTTCCATGAGAAAACTGCTTTAATAAAGCTGTTGTGGACCCATGCTTGGCATACGGAGGTTTAATCTGGGGCCTAGTTGGTGACCGCTTGTATGGGCTTGTGATGATTAATGTGAAGTTTGACAGTCCAAGTGTTTTCCGGCACATCCTTTGAGAAGATGGGGTGCTGCTCCCCCCCGCCCCCCCGCACCCTCCTGCCGCCCCAGCCCTGGGTCACTGGTAACTCGCTCCCAGGGCGGGTCATTCAGCAGGAATTTTGGATGTGCACAGAACACAGACAGGATTGGTTCCCATATGGTTACAGAACTGCAGTAAAGTGGAACAATTTTCAGCTTGTGTGATTGAAGGCTATCTGGATGCATATTATAAGACTGTCCTACATAAATGAGGAAAAGTTGAGGTGCCTTTATTATTCTTTTGTTCCATTCTTTGTTTCTATGGGGAATTTGCCAATGCAATATCACTGTCTTCCTTTTAAACAAATACAACTACAACTTAAATAATAATAATAATTAATAAAAAAAAAGCAATGGCTGTTGAAAATAGCAATTCCAGTCCTAATAACCACTGGGAAGCATTTCTTGCTCAATTTATTCTACTTTTTCTACAGCAAGTTACAGTGGATCAGTATATTTGATTTGGGAGAAATGAAGTAACAGCTGCCCAAATTGAGCTTGAGCACTCCTGAATTTTGAGGGTGTACAAATCTGGAAGGCAGGTGCTGGATTCCCTTTCTGAATATTAGCTAAATCTGGAAAAGAAAAGTCAATTTCTGCTTCCATGGCTCAGAACTGTAAATCCTCCTACGTGCCTGGTACTGTATCTAAAGCTGCCCAGTCTAGTAGAGCTTCCCCTCCCTTACTTTTCATTTTAAATTCTAGTGGGATCCACGTACCTCCCTTGCTAGGCTTCAGATAGAGAGGTGCACTGTCCATTTAGTCCACCCAATTCTTTCTTTGGGGGAGAGCCCAGGGCTAGGGCGGCAGGAGGTGCGGGTGGGGGCCAGAGCTGGGGTGGCAGGGGGTGCGGGTGGGGGGAGGAAGAGCCCAGGGCTGGGGTGGCAGGAGATGCGGGTGCGGTAGGGGGCCAGGGCTGGGGCGGCAGGAGGTGCGGGGGGGGGGGGGAGAGCCCAGAGCTGGGGCAGCAGGAGGTGCGGGGGGGGGGGGCAGAGCCCAGGGCTGGGGCAGCAAGGTTGCGGGGGGAGCCCAGGGCTGGGGTGGGGGCGGCAAAAAAACTAGAGCTGGCTTTGTCCCCACCATTCACAGCAAGCTGCAGCATGAGGTTTCAGTTCCACACTCCTTCCCCCTCCCTTTCCTGTTAATTGCGGCTGAGGGAATGCTGGGAAATGTAGTTTTTTCCCTGCTCCAGGGCTGGCTCTATAGGCAGGAAGCTAACCAAGGAACTACAGCTCCTAGGGCCCCCTGTTGGTTCTCAGCTCCCATGCTGGATTCTTGCGCCCCTGCAAATATGCCGCCCCAAGCACCTGCTTGCTTTGCTGGTGCCTAGAGCCGGCCCTGTCTCTGCCATGCTATTGCAGACCTCTTTTTTTGGAAATGTCTATGGTTGGTCACACTTCCTCTTCACAGATAATCTTTACTTTTTCAGAATGTGCGCCTTTGTGTTCATAGGCCTTCCAGCTACACCTCTACCCTGATATAACACAAATTCGGATATAACGCGGTAAAGCAGCGCTCGGGCGGGGGGAGGAGAGCGGGGCTGCGCGCTCTGGCGGATCAAAGCAAGTTCAATATAACGCGGTTTCACCTATAACGTGGTAAGATTTTTTTTTGGCTCCCGAGGACAGCGTTATATTGGGGTAGAGGTGTATTAGATTGGCATATGAAATTTTGTTACTACCTACCCTCACTAGTTCTGTGAAGGAGAGAAACTGGCAACATGAGTAGCAGATGCTTTCTAATGGTAAAGTGAATTGCTAAGAGAGGTTGGGAGGCTTCTTTGCATTCATAGAAATATGAGAGCAGAAGTAAGGCTCATGCTGAGACTTTAAAATGAAACAAAAAACTGCCCAGTGAAGAGATGCATTAGAATGGGTGTGTGTGGGAGTAATATTCCTCCTAACAAGTTCAAGAGTTGAGACCAGTTAGTAATTTTATAAGATTTGTTGTATAATGTATGTGTGCTGAGGGTAATAAGGTAGGTGCACCTTTTTTAGGAATCTAAATAAATTCATTATACTGTGTGTGATGCTGAAAAGTTTTCAGCTGTAAGGGATCCCTTAGGGCTGCTGTTCACAAGCCCTGATTAAGTTTCCAGAATTCACTCTATTTGCAATTTCATTAAGAGAGACAGATTTATGCCCAAGCACCGAATATTTACCTTTTCTTTCATCATGCCACAATTGGACAATTTTTCCTTTATTTAAGGAAGGGTTGATAGAATTTAAATGTACACAGTAGTTAAGCCTTCCTTTTCAATTTAACTAAGCAGCTAGTTTCCAGTAAGAATCCAGCGTCTAGTGCCTAGCTGCTTTTGTTTAATAGAATAGGAAGATGCAGACAGAGCACCAGGTGAAACTAGTCAATAGCATGCATCTCCTTGCATGTCTGTGCTCCCAACCATCTTTCAAAAAAGCTGTCCCTGTACAATTATTGTTGTCTATACCCTCAGCACAAGCTTCACAAGATGGTCAGTATCATACAGAAGTAATTTTTACCTAGTTAATTCGTTGTCTTCATTCATCAATAATAAGAGAGACTTAAAATAGGCTAAATTTTTGGATGAATGATGGATCAATTCCATAATGAAATTGATTTGAACCTTTTGATCTCACTTGGTGTTTCTCCCCAGTAAGCTAACTTGAAAAATTAAGGATTCACATAACCCAAAATAACCTAAATTCAGCCAGCTCAAAGACAAAATGATTATACATGTATTTAGAGTGTTGTTCAAGAAAATTGCTTAATAAAATGGGGTACTCAGTGCATGATGCTGAATGGTAAAGTTCAATTAGAATTTTAATCAGTGTCTGGAGCTATAAATCTGAAATATATATACAGTAAAAAATCTGGACTTGTTTGTCTTCTATATAAGAAGTATGTAAGCTATTCTCCTTATGATATATGCTGGCTTGTTTTTCCAAAGGTAGAAGAAATGGTTACTTTCCATTACCAGGAACTAGAAATCGCTCCAGAAGAAGAATTTGTATATATCTCTGTTTACTGGCATCACTTTAATATATCATTACAGCCAAGAACAAATGCTGTATTACAAGACTGGTAATATTTAAAAGTCTGGCGGCTCTTTGAACACTCAATCCATGTTGAAAATGTAATTTTGATTTTTTTATTGTAATAAATGTATGGAATGAGTCAAGCTTTCCATCATTTTATCTGAAGAGAGAGTGCATGCTTTGGAAGCTGGATGCCACTTGTAGTTCTAGCAGTGACTGATTTTTTCCATTAGTTTTCTGTACCCTCTCATTCCATTAAAGAAGCTTGTGATGAGTTGTGAACAGATTGTTAATCTCTCTAAAGAGCAAAAGAGTAGTTCTCATCTAATTTGTTTCCCAAAATCGATACTTCTGTTTTAAACATTTGTGAAGGAAAAGTATAAAAAGTACTAATAAGGGAAACAGAGGTTATAATCAAATACACCTCTACCCCAATACAACGCTGTCCTCGGGAGCCAAAAAATCTTACCGTGTTACAGGTGTAAAACCGCATTATATCGAACTTGCTTTGATCCGCCGGAGTGCACAGTTCCCCCCCCCCCCCCCCCCCCCGGAGCTCTGCTTTACCGCGTTATATCCAAATTCGTGTTATATTGGGTCACATTATATCGGGGTAGAGGTGTAGTTCAATATGGAAATAATACACATTACATTTACTAATACTTTTAAAAGTTGTTTTTCTAATTAAATATACAATATCTTTGGATAATACACATTTTTAAGTATGAGGTTGGAAAGAAAAATGCAGCACACCTGTACAATCGATGCAACACCCTCTTCCCCCAAAATCTTATATGCTGTCGGAGTATAGATTTCAGTGTCACTAGGAGTTGTCAGTATGGAAACTTGGGAGCAAAACCTTTAAAAAGTTCTCAACTGCCTCTGAGGAGAAAAGATGTTCATTTTAGATAGGCTTGTATTTTGTTAAAATGTGTGCATGATATGGCCAGTGCTGCCATTTGTATTCCTCTTCGGAGAAAGGTTTAAAAAAACCAAAACTGTTGATAGGGGAAGGTATATCAGAATGAGGGGGCCAGGCTTTGTCTTCAACATAATTTATAGTGAAATATTTGGTAAATTGGTCTGTGTTGCTTAGGGGCATTACCAAGAGTTCTTGTGAGAAATATTTTGCTGTGATTTATTTTTGGGCAATAACATTGTCCAGCACAGCTTGAATTCATAGAAAATATTTACACATTTAAGATATAAAGAGCCTGAGTCACTGAAATTTCAGCTTTGCCATTTTGCCAATAAACACTTAGCAGTATTTCCTTTCTTTAAACAAAACCTGAAAATTCCAAAGTGTGTTTAAAGTACATTGCTCTCTTTGACTGGCTCCTATATTTCATCTGTTTCCCCTGTGGGATAATTTTGTAGCACAATGAATAGAAATCCTAAATGTCCGAGGTGCTGTCACAGGGGCTGATAGGATGTTTTTAAGAGGAATCATGGGCTCTCTGGGAGTGGTAGTAACTATTCTTATATAAGAATAGGCTTCAGAGCTGGCCTAAAGCATCTTTGCTATCACTTTATTTTGTGCTCTCTAATTCATGTTACCATTCTCTAGTTGGGTTTCTGGCATTTTGTTTCTCCCAATATTTTGTCTGCCTTTATTCTGTCTTCCCCAGGGGGATCATTTCAGACTCAGTATAGTAATTTAGTCCTGAATTATTCTGAGAATACAGCCCAAATCCTTGCATTAGGTTATTGTATTTTAAGACCAACTCCTTCATGTCTGTCTATCTTTAAGAGCTTCATTTATACTTTGTCTGTACCATGCATGTTGATATTTATTGAGAAATGTTTAGTGAGTAACATTCCATTTGCTATAGGGGCTATCTTTATGTATTTTACCTTTTTATCTAAAGTTTCTCAGAACATGCAGCAGTCTGAACTAGTTAACAACCAGATTCATCTAGTTTATCTAAGTGAAATATACTTATATTGCTAAAGTGAAATGCAACAAATCTAGCTATGACTCGGAGATAGATGGGCCATTTGAGTAGTGAAACATTTTTTTCAATATTGAGAAATCAGCTTGTCTACAAGCAGTAAACCAATGTGTTCTAACAAATGGAAAATACTTCTTTGTGCTGGAGATTACACCATTTATTTTCGTTTTCCATGACATGTCTTGCTCATTATGCCGTAGGAAGCAAATCCAAAGCTTTGTGCAGAACAAATGACAGCAAAGGAGGGAATTCAGTTCAAGGTTTGAGTTTCGTAACATTCGCACTGCCATAACAAAGAATGCTTAACTAAGGAGAGTAGTGGTGAGTTGTTTGAGTTTCAGATTGGAAAATCTGCCACTGTTCTTGTGAAATACTCACCCTCTTTGTGATAAATACTTTATAAACTGTTGGTCGCTTGCTAAAAAACTGAGAGGGTTGCATTATGGCATCCTCTTAATACTATTGTTATGTTTCTAAAAAATAATTATTTAAATAGCAGACATTATTAAATGAAGCTGAGAAACAAATTGCTAGGCGACTTATTGATTAGTACTAAGCACTGCATGTTGTTGGTACATGCTAGTGTTGTTTTGCTAGTTCTCATTTCAGGAGGAAAGTGGAAATGTTAAGGTGATTAAAATCCACTCAACAGCTTTCTCTGCAGATATAGAGTTAAATCTGGAAATTTTCCTTTTGTCCATTATTTTACTGGAAAGACACTAACGGAAACCAGGTGTTACACATCTAGAGTACATAATTGCAGACTTGTATTATTGTCAGCTTAAAGCTGTGTGTGTTTGACACTGATTCAGAGTGGATGTTTACACTCAACCTAGCAAAAAATAGCATCCAGTGGAGTGCTACAGTCTCTTTTAACCCAGATTATTAATGGATTTAAGGGGCACTCTCTCCCAAATACTGACACAATCAGAATTTTGTTCCTATTCTGTTTGCTTATGAGCTTCCCTAGCACCTACATTTATTAAAGCTATACAACATTTAAATTAGAGGGGGAAGGTGCTGAGAACTGTGGCCAGCCCAGAGGTGTTCTGCAATTCAAAATTAGTTTTCTGTACTTCAGGCAAGGCATTTATGGGAAGACCCGGTTTCTAGATGCATTAACCTCTGGATATACTAATCTGGTTTTGCCAATTCTGAAATTCACCAGCTGACTGCACTTGAGAGCCAGCTCCCATATTTTGAGTAATTATGTTGTGAAGTGAACTTGAATAAAAATCATACTAGATATTAAGCCTCACAATTTCCCTGTCAAGACAGTAGGTAATTGATCTATTTTACAACTGGAAAATTGTGGCACAATGATTAAAGAATATCTCATCTAGCTGATGTAAAATGCAGTCATTTCTTAACCTTCACTGTGTCTGGAAAATACTTACTTATCAGAAGTAAGAACATAAGAACGGCCATACTGGGTCAGACCAGTGGTCCATCTAGACCAGTATCCTGTCTTCTGACAGTGGCCAATGCCAGATGCTTCAAAGGCAATGAACAGGGCAATCATCTAGTCCCAGTATCTGGCAGTCAGAGGCCTAAGGAGACCCAGAGCATGGGGTTGCATCCTTGACAGTATTGGCTAATAGCCATTGATGGACCTATCCTCCATGAATTTATCTAATTCTTTTTTGAATCCAGTTATAGTTTTGGCCTTCACAACATCCCCTGGCAATTAGTTCCAAGGGTTGACTGCGCGTTGTGTGAAGAAGTACATCCTTATGTTTGTTTTAAACCTGCTGCCTCCTAATTTCATTGGGTGACCCCTGGTTATTCTGTTATGTGAAGGGGGTAAATAACACTTCCCTAGTCACTTTCTGCACACCAGTCATGATTTTATAGACCTCT
This sequence comes from Emys orbicularis, assembly GCF_028017835.1. Classification (NCBI taxonomy): domain Eukaryota; kingdom Metazoa; phylum Chordata; order Testudines; family Emydidae; genus Emys; species Emys orbicularis. Next base: position 149,195,238 of record NC_088686.1, read on the forward strand.
ATCATATCCCCTGTTGTCTCTTTTCCAAACTGAATAGTCCCAATCTTTTAAATCTTTCCTCAGATAGAAGCTGTTCATACCCTTCATCATTTTTTGTTGCCCTTCTCTGTATCTTTTCCATTTCTAATGTATCTTTTTCAGATGGGGCAATCAGAACAGCACGCAGTATTCCAGGTGTATCCATACCATGGACTTACAGACATTACTTTATAAATAATTGCTCTATATATTTGTATTGTTACGACAAGCCCCTTTCAGTGATCATCTGTCTTCTTACTTTTATTATAATGACTCTCTGTCCTTGCAGTAATATGGGTAGGGCCCTACCAAATTCACAGCCATGAAAAAGACGTCCTGGACCGTGAAATCTGGGCTTTTGTATGCTTTTACCTTATATTGTACAGATTTCACGGGGGAGACCAGCATTCCTCAAATTGGGGGTCCTGACCCAAAAAGGAGGTTCAGGGGGGTTGCAAGGTTCTTTTAAGGAGGGGTCACAGTGTTGCCATCCTTACTTCTGCGCTGCCTTCAGAGTTGGGCAGCCAGAGAGCAGCAGCTGTTGGCCCTGCACCCCACCAGCAGTAGTGCAGAAGGTAAGGATGGCAATACCATACTATGCCACCCTTACTTCTGCGCTGCTGCCTTCAGAACTGGGCAGCCGTAGAGAGGCGGCTGCTGACTGAAGGCCCAGCTCTGCAGACAGCAATGCAGAAATAAGGGTGGCAATACCATACCATGCCATCCGTACTTCTGTGCTACTGCTGACGGCAGCTCTGCCTTCAGAGCTGGGCTCCTGGCCAGCAGCCGCAGCTCTCCAGCTGCCCAGCTCCGAAGGCAGCGCTGTAGCCAGCAGCAGCTCAGAAGTAAGGGTAGCAGTACTGCAACACCCCCTACAATAACCTTGCGATCCCCCCAACTCCTTTTTGGGTCAGGACCCCTACAATTACAAAACGTGAAATTTCAGATTTAAATAGCTGAAATCATTAAATTTACAATTTTTAAATTCCTATGGCCGTGAAATTGACCAAAATGGACCATGAATTTGGTAGGGCCCTAATATGGGTCTTCTCTTCACATTGACAATTCTGATCTATAAATATATGGGAAATCTTGGTTATACTTAGCATTAATGTTTACATCAACATGGGCTATATAGTGTGTAATAAATAGCACCTGGACTTTCATATTACATTCAAGATGTTGTAATTATTTAACAATGACTCTCTTCTTCACTGATGTCTCTTAAAGGTCCCACAACAACTCATTAAATTGTTATAAATCACCAAAATCAGATGACCTGGTAAGGTCTGAAAATGTGCTCCCTGCCCTTTCCCTTCTAGCCTAATGCTGTACTTAGCCTGTGAAATCAAATGTCAGTGCCTACAGGATCTCCTCTTCAGTTTATTTTTGAGAGGAGTAATTGAATTGGGATATGCGTTTATCCCACCAAACTGTCAGCATTTTAACTTTAACGTGGCTCCTCCTCCTTTGGTTGTTTAGTCGGCTTTCTCTTGAACATGAAGGATTTGCAAATAATTTACCCTTTTCAGTTTGTGCCTGGAAACTCACTCAGACTGGAACAATGGTTTCTGCCTCCTTTTGAGACTGGCTGATGCTGGAGAGACAAGGTAGGTGAGGTAATACCTTTTATTTGACTGACTTCTCTTGGTGAGACAAGCTTTCGAGCTTACACAGAGCTCTGAGTAAGTTTCCGAGACCTGAAGAAGAGCTCTGTTTATGCTTGAAAGCTTCTCTCACACCGACAATAGTTGGTCCAATAAAAGATATTATCTCTCTCACCTTGTCTATAATATCCTGGGACTGTCACACTACAACACTGCATACATGAAATTATGCTGTCACGTTTGCATGTTAACAAGGCAGATACTCAGACGGATGTTCTCTGATCATACACCTCTTTTGGATTTGAGAGTCATCTTGCCTCTTCAATACTAGGACTGATGAATGCTGGGGAACCTTTATGGCTGGCTAATTCACAAGTGCAGTGAATTTTATACTCACCATCTCCAAAGTAGGAAAATGATCAAAGAACTGGCACTAGTATACGAATACCAAACAAATGTACAGTGTGTATTCCTTAACATTTAAGAAAGAATCCAGGTCTCCAGTTGATGAACTCTATGGGTAGAAAGGGAATCGTTTACTATATTCTGTTTTACTAAATATAAGTGAGGAATGTCCATTTGGGTGAAATGTGGGTCATTTTGAGACCAGAGGAAAATCTAGCCTTAAAATAGAGAGCACTTTTGCATTAATGTAGCTCTGCATAATGATAGGACACTCTGTGTTCATAAAATAAAAGATGCTGAGAAAAATTTAAAAACTGAAGTTTTTACTGATGGAATATTGAGAACACTGCTGCTGATTATGCAGAGTGGACTGAATGCTTAACCACAAAAAATATATACCATGTTTTATACTCTGCCTGCATATATTTTTGTCAGCATCTTGAGAACTGTATGTGACATTTTGAATCTTCTCATATAAATTCTTGATTAATGTTCCATTCAGAAAAGGAAATGTGCAGAGCTGTTTTTTTTTTTTTTTTTTGTCCTCCTCCTCACTTAGAAATCACTCTTAATTGACCTGACTGCTATGATTTAAAAATAACCTCACTATTACATTAACCTGATTTCCTCTCTACCTCATTCTTTTGGACTTCTTGCTTCTTGGTTTCAAGCACCCAAGTAAAATGCGGTTTATAGATGTGTAGGGTTACCATGTTTCAGCAAGCAAAAAAGAGGACGGGAGGAGCCCCGCCCCCATCCTGCCTAGCTCCGCCCCCGCCCCTGCCCCTTCCACTCCCTCCCACTTCCCTGCCCCCTCCTGGGACCCCTGCTCTTAACTGCCCTCCAGAACCCCACCCCCTACCTAAGCCTCCCTGTTCCTTATCCCCTAACTGCCCCCTCCTAAGACCCCCCCCCCAACTGCCCTCCAGAACCCCACCCCCTACCTAAGCCTCCCTGTTCTTTGTCCCCTAACTTCCCCCTCCTGAGACCCTCTCCTCTACCTGTACCCTGACTGCCCAAAACCTTATCCACACCCCCACCCCCAGAAAGCCCCCCCCGAACTCCCGACCCCCCCCGTCTCGACTGCCCCCTCCAGAACCTCCCTGCCCCTTCTCCGACCCCCTGGCCCCCTTACCCTGCCGCTCAGACCAGCGTGCCGGGGAGGAGGAGCAGGGGGTGGAGCTCCAGACTGCCGGTGCGAACGGCCAGCTGGTGATCTGCGAGGGAGGGAGGGAGTGCTCTCAGCTGCAGGGGAGAGGAGGGGGAAGCGGAGGAGGGGCTCTCTCTGGCTGTCGGAGCCCCATGTAAGTGGCACCATCCGGCTGGCTGCCCTGTCAGCCGCGCGCACTCTGCATGGGGGGGAAGTCCGGACGTTTACAGATTCCCCCCGGACGCTATTTTTAACTCTAAAAGCCGGACATGTCCGGGGGAATCCGGACGAATGGTAACCCTATATATGTGTGATGGTGCCCTGGACTTTTTGATGTTCAGCCATCTTGTGTTGCAGTCATAGCCATAATTCCTCCCTTGGCTGTCTTCTGGAAGGAAGATCGCAGCCTTCCCTGTGCCAATGCTCCATTTTCTATATCTAATCAGTCACCCTTTTTCTAGGCAACTTTGTGTGTCTCCTTTTTAATACTGACAGCACATGATGAGACACTAAGAATTAGCCATTTATTACTCCTGAGTCAGCAAAGTGTTAACTCACCAAAAGTAGAAAGTCCTCTTGTCTCTGCAATAGCCTGGCCTGTTTTTGGACTATTGAGCTGACACATGGTGCCAACACTGGTCAATAAAGGTGCAAAATGTTTTTTACAATTGTAACTTCATAAAATTGCAGTTTTTCAGCTATGAGATGCGAATGACTTTGCTGCTGAGTCTAAACTGGGACAGCTATACCTATTGCACTCTTTGCTATGGAATCTTACACAGCTCGCTTAGAGCAGCCTTTCTGGACACCTGTTAGAATAACTGTATAATGACAGTTTTTTCTTATTTTACAGCCATTTAAAAGTATTTCAAAATTTTGAGCCTATTAATTATTAGCTATAGATAAATAGGGATTCAAAAATATTAGTTTTGGAAAATATCCCTTGAAATCCTATTTTCCATGCTACTTGTTGTAGTTGTAGTAATAGTAGTAGTAGTGGTGGTGGTGGTTGTCTACTGTCTGGTTGTTTATTTGTATTGCAGCTAGGGCTGTCAAGTGATTAAAAAAATTAATCGTGTGATTAATCACACTATTAATAATAGAATACCATTTATTTAAATATTTTTGGATGTTTTCTACATTTTCAAATATATTTATTTCAATTACAACACAGAATACAAAGTCTACAGTGCTCACTTTATATTTATTTTTGATTACAAATATTTGCACTGTAAAAAAAAAAAAGAAATGGTATATTTCATTTCATCTAAGTACTGTAGTGCAAGAAAGTCGAACTTACAAATGTAAAATTATGTACAAAAAAAACTGCACTCAAAACCAAAACAATATAAAACTTTAGAGCCTACAAGTCCCCTTGGTCCTACTTTAGCCAATCACTCAGACAAACAAGTTTGGTTACAATTTGCAGGAGATAATGCTGCCCTCTTCTTGTTTACAACGTCACCTGAAAGTGAGAACAGGCATTCGCATGGCAGTGTTGTAACCACGTCACAAGATATTTACGTGCCAGATGCGCTAAAGGTTCATATGTCCCTTCATTCTTCAAGCACCATTCCAGAGGACATGCGTCCATGCTGATGACGGGTTCTGCTCGATAATGATCCAAAGCAGAGCGGACCAATGCATGTTCATTTTCATCATCAGAGTCAGATGCCACCAGCAGAAAGATAATTTTCTTTTTTGGTGGTTCGGGTTCTGTAGTTTCTGCATCGAAATGTTGCTCTTTTAAGACTTCTGAAAGCATACTCCACACCTCGTCCCTCTCAGATTTTGGAAGGAACTTCAGATTCTTAAACCTTGGGTCGAGTGCTTTAGCTATTTTTAGAAATCTCACATTGGTACCTTCTTTGAGTTTTGTCAAATCTGCAGTGACAGTGTTCGTAAATCAAACGTGCTGGGTCATCATCCGAGACTGCTGTAACATGAAATATATGGCAGAATGCGGGTAAAACAGAACAGGAGACATACAATTCTCCCCCAAGGAGTTCAGCCACAAAATTAATTAACACGCTATTTTTTTAACGAACATCACCAGCATGGAAGCATGTCCTCCGGAATGGTGGCTGAAGCATGAAGGGGCATACGAATGTTTAGAATATCTGGCACATAAATATCTTGCAATACCGGCTACAAAAGTGCCATGCAAATGCCTCTTCTCACTTTCAGGGGACATAAATAAGAAGCAGGCAGCAGTATCTCCTGTAAATGTAAACAAACTTGTTTGTCTTAGCGATTGGCTGAACAAGAAGTAGGACTGAGTGGCCTTATAGGCTCTAAAGTTTTACATTGTTTTGGTTTTGAGTGCAGTTATGTAACAAAAATCTATATTTTTAAGTTGCACTTTCACAATAAAGAGATTGCACTACAGTACTTGTGAGGTGAATTGAAAAATACTATTTATTTTGTTTATCATTTTTACAGTGCAAATATTTGTAATAAAAACTAATATAAAGTGAGCACTGTACACTTTGTATTCGGTGTTGTAATAGAAATCAATATATTTTAAAATGTAGAAAAACATCCACAAATATTTAATAAATTTCAATTGGTATTCTATTGTTTAACAGTGCGATTAATCACGATTCATTTTTTTAAATCGCAGTTAATTTTATTGAATTAATCGCGTGAGCTAACTGCGATTAATCGACAGCCCTAATTGCCGCAGAACCTTATGGCCCCAAATCAGAATCAGATTCCCATTGGGCTGGCACTGTACAACACATACGACATTTACTCCTTTATAATCTAAAGAGTTAATTTTATTTATCATCTAATGTATTGTTTGGCTGGTGATATTACTAGGTCCAGAGGTACATATTCTGTACTGTAAGTTGCAAAGAAACTTAGGAGTATAAGTTGTGATTCTGCCATATACCTCCATATACCATCCTTTTTATAGCCTTTTGAAAACAAATGATCATTAAAATTCTTCCACTTTAAGATTTGGACATTCTGATTAAGTACATAGCTTTAATTTGCAAAGCTCACTGAACCCAAGTGAGTGTGCTTTCTCTGAAGATGACAGCGTACAACAGATTGCTTTGTACCCTTCTGTCAGAGGGATAAAGCAGTAAAACAAGGCTTCAGTTATTTGTGTGCTAGAGGGGCAGTGGTTATCTGGCAATATGACAGGTTTGCTAATGGTACCTGACAGGAGTGTCACAAAGGAATAATTGTAAAGAACCTTCCTGTAACATAATACTTTACTTGAAACACCACGAATGCAGGATCCCATTTGACAATTGATCTAGTTTAGATGCATAACCTATTTGCTTACTTCCAATAGGAAGTGTTATCATTGCCTGATTTAATGGGGTTTGGGGCATGGTTCTATCAACAGATATTTATTATTTGTAATGTAATACTTTGCAGTTTAACATCACTTTCTTATCCTATCTATAGATCTCAAAGCACTTTTCAGGGATATTATTGCCTTTTTACAAGTGGTGTAACACAGGCATAGTGGTTGTGTCTCGAGGTGACACATCTAGTCAAGTGGCTCTCAACCTTTCCAGGCTACTGCACCCCTTTCAGGAGTCTGATTTGTCTAGTGTACCCCCAAGATACACCTCACTTAAAAACTACTTGCTTACACAATCACCCATAAAAATACAAAAGTGTCACAGCACACTGTTATTGAAATATTGCTTACTTTCTCCCTTTTACCATACAATTATAAAATAAATCAATTGGAATATAAATATTGTACTATACATTTCAGTGTATAGTATATAGGGCAGTATAAACAAGTCATGGTCTGTATGAAATTTTAGTTTGTACTGACTTCATGAGTGCTTTTTATGTAGCCTGTTGTAAAACTAGGCAAATATCTAGATGAGTTGATGTACCCCCTGAAAGATCTTCTCTGTGTATCCCGGGGGGGGGGGGGTGTACCCCTGGTTGAGAACCACTGATCTAGTCAGTGATGATGAGAATTAGGGATGGAACACGATTTCTTTTTCCCTGACCTGAGCTCACTCTGTTACAAAACATCTGCCCCTCATGATTAACTTGACTAGCTGATTTTCTTGATTATTATATATTTCGCTACTCTGATTAAGATGTGATTTTTCTCAATTGCAGCAGCCAAATACAGCAACAATACCTTATAGAAAGAGCGTTAATTATTTAAATGATTTCTAAACATAGTTTTATCTTAACCATTTTTATGTTTTAAACTGCAAAAATCTGTCAACCTAGAGAAGTCAGTAGAAGGTGCTCCAGAAAAATCCATTTGCACAGTAGAAAGCTAATGACCTTTTAAGTGGGGGAAGAAATGGATTTTATTATACCACAGCGCTTTTTTTTTTTAATGTGTGCCATTTGTTGTAATCTGCCAGAAGCATAAAGACTACAATAGTCAGATCCTTAGTCCATATGCTAGTTATTCCATTAGATAACGAAAACAGGTAGGCAAAGCACATAGTTAACAGTCTCTAGTTGCAAACGATTTAATCTATTATTAAATTTCAGGTGATCTCTAACTCTGTATTCAATTTTCTCACACACCCCTAATTGTCATGGTTGGGACAAATATTCTATAAAGAATTTTGAAATGGAATCACTATGATGACAGTTCACATTTTTGTTGTGCTTCCAACTTTGGTGGAGCTGTTCTACTTTTAACTGTTTGAGCTGACCACTGTACTGCAATAATGGGTAGCTCTTGAATTATGGGCTTTGAGAGTCACTGGTTGGTTGGGTGCACGTGGCATCTCCCAGTACAAAATAAGAAACTGCTGCTGAAGCGCACATGCAGTTTTTAATTGTAGGGACTTAGGTTTAAAACCGAACATTTGAACTGATAAGGACAGGCTTTACAGAACAGTCATTAGAATCCTGTGAGAATTTGTAAATCCAAAATTTGTATTTTGGATTTATTTTCTTTCAATTTGCAAATCTGTAATAGGATTTATGGCTCCAAAGTGGGATTTGTAAACTTTCATCAGGGTTTGTAAATCCATTTTTTAATAAATCAATAAAATATTTTAAGAAATAAGCTAAATCTAAGGATGCAAGATAAAAGCTTGCAAATCAAAACAATAATTTTAAGACTTCCTGACACAGTTTACAAATTTGAAATAAAATGTCTGGCTTTATTATTTGTGGATTAATACAACCTTACATGATTTTCTGATGAGTGATGAGCACATTGGTGATGCAGGCAACATTTAATCTCCAGCTGGGTTCTGAGTTGATTATATAGTCACATACCTGGATTGTACAGTTTCTCTCCACTACCTGCATGTGAAGCAGTTAAAAGCTCTGTAAGATGTGATTTGATTTTCTTTCTTTCTTTTTTTTTTTTAAGCCCAGTTTGCCAATACTTTTTGTATGGTATCCTGCAGTAGTCTCTCATTAAACTATAGGCTGTATGCTATTATTCAGTTCCAGGGCCATTCTGCTCATTCTATCCATTCCTATAAATGGAAATTCAATAGTCCTTAGCCAGCATCACATCTGTTGTGGCCAGTAATCCTCAGCACTTTAGTACTTCACCTATATTTTTCTTACTCTCGGCAGCAGACAACACTAAGATTGATGTTGCACTTATGCTTCTTCATGGGCTTACATGTTCTTTGACGCATAAATATGGGTTGGCTAAAAGTATTCTGCTCTTAACTTTTAGTGAAGTTTTAAAGTCTTAACATTTCATCTGTCCTGCATAAAAGGGCTGAATCTTGTCACAGGGACTCTTGTTCAGTGTCAACAGGACTGGTGGAAATCCAGGAGCCAGATCATCAGCCTGGTTATAAAACAGCGTAGCTCTGTTGACTTTAGTTGCAGTCCGTGGAGCTATACCAATTTACATCAGCTGAGGATCTGGCCCCAGGAGCATGCAGCTTTTCTATCTAGTCTAGTGCTTTTGAATAAACTAATTTGTAGTTTCCTTTCTATTTTAGATTTTGCAGAGATGTTTACTGCAGTGAAATGTAGTTTAGTTGGTATGAGCATTATCTTAAATATTTTTTGCAAATTTTTCATTATATTTGTTTTCTTATATTTTAAAGGAAAAGTGATCAACAAAGACTTGCGTCACTACCTGAGCCTGCAGTTCCAGAAAGGCTCAATAGACCATAAACTCCAACAGGTGATCAGAGACAATCTTTACCTGAGAACCATCCCATGTAAGTATGTAGAGTGCTAGCATAAATTAATCTATTTCAGTTAAACTCTGCATAACTCAAGAATCCTGTAAGCTTTTTTCCTTTGATCCTGTGTTTCACATTTCCACCCTTTCAGTGGGGATTCCTTTGCATAAAGGCTATTTTTAGGTAGGCTCTTTGTTAGAATCCATATTAAGAAACATTCTAAGTTAACTTGGGATGCAATGGAAAATTAGTCTATTGATAATCCTTTAATATATATAAATATGGTTGACAAGCCAGCAAAAATGTCAAAATTCCAAGTTCAGAGGACTTCAAGAGTGTCTATATTTTTTTAACTCACTTGTACTGCCTCTAAAAACCATTAAAGAATGCAACAGATAAAGATTTCATGTCAGCATAAGAGTAAGTAAACCTAGGGGGAGTGAGACATCGTTACTATAACTAGTATAATATAACTCTCGCCATTGACTTTTGTGGCAGTCTCTCTCGCACACGCACACACCCGCCTAGCCAGTTTTGTGGCTTCTCACAAAGGGGAGATTAAGACCTCTAGGTGACCACATATAGATAGGCTGGGTGTTAGAGAAAACGGAAAGGAGGGAAGAGAGTATAATTGTAGAAGAGCTGTTTGTGAGGAAGGAGACTGAGCTGGAACATAACCAAGCGGGGTGCACAAGGAATGTTATGGGTGCACTTGTAACATATCTGAGCCTGAAATTTACTGGGATGGAGGAGGGACCTGTAGCATGGCCCAATGGTTGGGGAAAGGAGAAGCAGCCTTCCTAAATTAGAATAGGCACAGTAGAGTTGCAGAGCAAGCATTAATGAGAGGACACCATGGGATGAGCCTTACCTCCTAATCCACTGTAGGCTGGAATGGCTGGCATCTCATAGTATTTTCCCATCCATACAGCCCACCTGCTAACACGTCTTCAGCCAGGAATCATTAAGAGGTTGCTGCTCCTGCAGCCTGAGTGAAAAGGCATTATCTTCTCAATTTCTCTCATTTCAGTCACCCATCACTGATCAGCTTCAAAGGCTCTTATAAATATGGTTAAAATGCTTAATGCTGATTGCCTGCTTGTATGCTATTACTGGGCTCTTAGACTTTACCGAGGCTAAAATTGTTCATTGGAGCAGCGCATTTTAAGCTCATTATCTTAATTACTAAAAAACAAAGTATTCACTGTACTTTTGATGCAAGAATATTTACTATTTAATTAACAAACAAGCCAAGGCAAAGCTTTACTGAAGTGAATGGTTTTTTGGTGGCAACAGATACTGTATGGCATGCACATGGCATTCATTAAATGACTGATATAGGACAGTTCTGACCAAACAGAAGGTCTGAAGCACCTCATTTTTATTCACTAATATGAATGCTAATGGATATTGAACACCATTTTACATTTCTAAATGCAATCTGAATTTTTTTTTTAGGGAGTTATGAGGACCCAGTTGGGTAATCATAGCTTTTAGAACCACCAGAAACTGACAGCTTGGATAAAAATAATGTACTTTTCCAGCTTATCAGAGAGTATCTTTCAGTTTAAAGGACATCCCCACAATTACTGAAATTCCTGTCTGTGTGGTGCTTTTTGCATTATCATGCCATTCCATTTCTCAGTTATCCAAAAGCCACACTGTACCTTCCATATGAGATATTTACTCTTTAGAACGACTAAACACAAGTTTTATTTGAAGTATTTTTATTAAAAAACTTGAATGATATTAAATTAACATGGCACACATTAAATTAATATAAAACTGGCTGATAGGTCTCCAAATGTAATTGTAAATAGGGAATAGTCATCAAACAGATGCGTTTCCAGCAGGGATCAGTTCTTCACCCTATGCTTTTTCATATTTTTATCAATGACCTGGAAGAAAACACAAAATCAACACTGATAAAGTTTGCAGATGACCCAAAAATGTGGGGGAGTGGTAAACAATTAAGAAGACAGGTCATTGTTTCAGAGCGATCTGGATCACTTGGTAAACTGGGCATAAACATTATGCTTTGTAATACGGATTAATGTGAATGTATACATGTAGGAACAAAGAACATGGGCCATAATTACAGGAAGAGGACTATGCGGGGAAGCAGTGAGTCTGAAAATATTTGGGTGTTGTGGTGGATAATCAGCTGAACATGAGTTCCCAGTGTGACACGATGGCCAAAAGAACTAATGGGATCCTGGGATGCACAAACAGGGGAATCTCAAGTAAGGGAAGAGAAGTTACTTTACCACCATATTTGGCACTGGTACGATGGCTGCTGGAATACGGTGACCAGTTCTAGTGCCCACAATTCAAGAAAGATTTGGTAAATTGGAGACGGGTTCAGGAAGAGCCATGAGAGTGATTAAAATATTAGAAAAATGCCTCATAGTGATAGATTGAGCTCTGAGAGTCTTATTTGGCTTACCAAAAGAAAGGTTAAGGAGTGACTTGGTTACAGTCTGTGAATATCTACATGGAGAACAAATATTTAATAGGCTCGTCAATCTATCAGAGAAAGGTATAAACTGATCTGGTAGCTGGAAATTGAAGCTAGACAAATTCAGAGTGGAAATAAGGTGTACATTTTTAACAGTGTGAGTAATAAACCGTTGGAACAATTTACCACATGTCATGGTAGATTCTCCATCACTGACCATTTTTTAAATCAAGATCAGATGCTTTTCTAAAAGGATATTTTTCTAGGAATTATTTTGGAAGTTCTATGGCCTGTATTATTGGGGAGGTCAGATTAGATGATCACAGTGGTCCTTTCTTGCCTTAGAATCTATTAATTATATGTTAAAGCATTTTTTGTCGTAGCTTCATGCATGTTATTTTTTTTAACACATTTTTTATTTACCCATTATTTTGTGACCAGTGTAATTAATGGTTTGGGTCTTTGCAAGTTGATGAGTGGTTCTGACATTCAGCCTGCCCAGGATTACACCAGGGAAAATAAAATATCCACCTAATCTTATGAGTAAAAGAATGAGGAGTTTAAAAAAAAAAAAATCAGTGTAATGGAAATGAGGCTCACTTACTGATAAAGCTGTTCACATTGTTCATTGGAGTAAAATTGACAAGTTTGTAAAAGATTGTTGAGGTTAAACAAGATGGTATGCAATAACGAATCACTGTAATCTTTGCTTCAGGAGAGCGTTAATCATGTTTGTTAACTAAAACTTCCTTGTTTGCTAGACTTGTACGTTTTGAACATTTCTTAATTAGCATGACCAGTCTGCTGGATTGCTTTGAAAGTTTAGGTTTTTTGCTATCCAGCATTGTTTACTTACGGGAAGACTCATGCAGTGGCAACACCACATTCCAGGCTCCATGATAATTTACATACTTGGGTCACATTCTGAATTATGAAAGCAGAAATGAATTCATCTAATAATAGAGTACAAGCATACAGATGACTGAAAAGACTGAAATAAATTTGATCCAACTCAATTATGTAATAGGTGGTCAGAAATCAATTTTGCTTTGTTAGTGACGTCATTAATTACTAAATTTCCAAGAACATTCAAGAGACATTAAGGAAATGATACATCATCATAATGGTGGCAGACTACATACAGCTATTCCACCCCCCACCCCCCAAAAAAAGCTCAATTAATATTGCTTGGCCCAGGTCTTCACCAACTTCTGTACAGTAAATCAGTCAGGCTCACAGCATGTGTGAACATTTTTCTTTCTCACATCACCTCATCCTCCAGCTTTTATTGTCTGTCTTCCTCTCATCATAATTTCTAATTTCTAAAACTCTCTTCCTCCTAAAATCATAGCATGATTGATGTTCCCTCATTACCTCCAATTTTCCCATCTTTTCAACAGTGTGCCTGTATGCTGATATAGCCCAGCATGCTATAACACTATCTCATTCTTTAAATAATACTGCTTTATAGAAAGTTACATACAAGTCATTTTCATTATTATAATGGTTTTGCCTTATCTTTAATTGTTTCTCATTAGGTAACTCCTGCCAGCAGTAACTTTGCTTTCAATTAATGCTGCGCATTGTGAAATTAGGAACACCCACATGTATGAATACCAATACTGCAGAATGGAAATCATTGATCTAACAAGTGAATAATTTGTTTGAGGAAGAAAAAACTTTGATTAGAAAACTCATTAAAAAAGGACAAAAAAAGTCATTGAGCTGTGAATAGTATGAGTAAAATACACCTCTCCTTTCCCTATGAAATAAGGAGACCCTAGTAATGAAGTCAACAGGCCCTCCTTTTCTACAGGTTCGGAGGTGTGTTGATACGGTATGTGATTCTAGGGGTATAGTATTGCAGTTCTATAAGCAGCAAAACCAAACTCCAGTCTGATCACTACCATGTCTCCAAGAACGAAGAGCCCAAGATTTTCAAAAATGAGGTCTTAAACTTAGGCTCCTAACTCAATACTTAGCCACCAAATAAGTGATCTGATTTGCAACAGTGCTGCTCACTGGGAAGTTCCCACTGACTTCAGTGGAATAGGCTGGGTGCTGAGCACCACCGATAAATACCCTGAAGAAGTAATTTGCATAGCAAGACCTTTTCAGTCTGTGTGACTTCCTGTTATCTACAAACTTCACTGGGATTTACGTGCAGCCTATTGGCATATCAGAGACCAGGCACCGAACTGACCAAGTCATTGCATGACCTCTGTTTAAAAGGATGCTATGCACGATGAGAGACATCCAGGAAGGTGAAAGAGAGGACATATTTGCCATTTCCTTTTGGTTAAGTAGAAATTACAATAAAAACTCCGGTTCACCAATGAATCTCATTTGTTTTTGGGGAGTAGTCTCATTGAAATCTCATGCTATTCTTTGCTGCAATACTCATCTGCTGTATATTAATTTCTTCTGACCTGAGATGGTGTCTTTCTAGTGTATGGGTGTTTTTCCACACTTAATTATCTTGTATTGTGGACTTCAAAAAAATCTTTAGTTAATGAAGTAATTCAAGGAGTTGAAGTGAGTTAAGTTGATATTTAAAACTGTGTTTCAACATGCATTCCTTCACACACCTAATGTTTCCATCATACAGGATAACATTCAGTTTGTGTCGTCAGTCTGTGTACAAGAGGCCCATCTTGCATGGTATCAAAAAACTGTTTTTAATTAGTATTGTATAATACTTACTTTCTCATCAGAACATTTACTATAAATTCTATGAGATGTCTACCGACAAAAGTTAAATGTTAATTTTATGTGAATGAGCTAGCAAACAATCTAGACAAAATTGTGAGATGAGACTAATTGTAAATTTAAATTTTCATAAGATTAGATTTAGAGGTATAAACTGCTGTCATATACAGAAGTAGTTTATTGGGGGTGGAGATCGAAGGCTTATGAATGTTTCATGTCAATATTTGTCATATGGGCACAAAAGCAAAGTGATTATTTTATTTCATCTTAGCCACATTAGAAAATTTAAATCTAATGGAATTCTTGACAAAGTGATCTAATACTGAAGGGCAGAAGCTGTTGTCAATTGGTTGTATCTTGCATATTGAAATACGATAACTTTAAACCATTTGAATGTTTTGGATTGATTAGTGACTTGAAAAAAAAGTGCATTTGCCTTTATTCTTAAGATATTTCCACTTTCTACACTCAGTATAAGATTAAAAGCCTTTTTCATTTAATAGGTGCAGGTAAGATACACCTCTACCCTGATATAATGCTGTCCTCAGGAGCCAAAAAATCTTACCGCGTTATAGGTGAAACCGCGTTATATTGAACTTACTTTGATCCGCCGGAGCGCGCAGTCCCGCCCTCCCCCCCCCAGAGCGCTGCTTTACCGCGTTATATCCGAATTCGTGTTATATCAGGTCGCGTTATATCAGGGTAGAGGTGTACATGTCAAAACATGTAATGAAAGTCGAAAGTTTTCATCATGACTAATATTTAAAACTGTTCTAGATTCATTAGAAATGAAGTTTGTCAAGTATCCTATGTACAATGTGATATGAAAAAGCTTATGCTTGTTGCCAGAGTGTCAGTTTCAGATGATGTAAGGGTTATGTGTGGAACCCTGAAACTAAATAGCAAGATAGTCTATTTCCTCAACTTTTGTCAGGAGACTCCATTCTTTTTTTTTATTTTTATTTATAAAAATATTCCTAGGGAAGTAGGAAGTTTTACATAACTAACAGGATTCTGGACTTGACTTAGCAGGTAAATAAATCACTCATTAGCACACCCTGTCAAGGGAAAGTTAATTAAAAGAACCTTGTACTACTTGTAGAAGTACCTGAGATGTTTTGGCTTCATTGGCTACCATTCCTATGGCTGTCATTGTATGTAAGCTTGTCACCATTAGCAGTTATAACAAAGATCTAAAGATCACAATTGTAGAAAAATTTAAACCATTGTGTATTTGCTGTTGTTTTTCACTTGTCAGTTTGCTAGCAGATTGTCAAAATTCTAAAGAGTTTGAAATGGATGTAGAATTAACTATTGTCCAAGGCAGTTCATAACCTGCAATTATCTGACAAGTTGCCAAATGAAGTTCATTTTGTTTCTACTGTAACTATCAAGTTGTATATTTCTTATTTACTCAGTAATTTCAAGAATGTATATAGATTGGAAATTAAACTTTTTATAGTTTTTTTTATTTTTTTATTTTTTATTTTTTTTTAAGTTATACTCATAAGATGAAAAATTTGCTTCAACTGCATTAAAAAACCCTTTGCAATCAGGTTTTATGTTGGTGAAATGAACGTGAGCTGAGAGAGAAAAAGCTACCCTCAACCTAGGTTCAGGCCACCAGGCTACAGTGCAACTTAATCTCCTTTCTAAAATGGCTACTATTTAGCCTGTATGCTGGAACTATAGTCTTCATTCCTCTGCACCAATTGTGTGGAGTGCTAGGGCCACTGGTCACAAAGATGTGGCCACCCCTTGCCATTCTCTGTACTGGCCTATGAGAAGCTTGTGTAGATACCCCTTCACAGCATGCAGAGAGTGCAGAGGTCCTTCTATACAGCCTCTCAGCTTGCAGCTTCTGCTGCACAGCCCCATTAGGTGCTACAGAGACCCTTGAAAGGACCATCTCAGCAGCATGAAATTTGCCCTATTTGTGTAATTTGATACGATTAAAAAAAAAAAAAAAAAGCTATTCCATGCTGTTTGAGTTTTATAGGAAGCAAAAAGCATCAGATAGTGGGGGAGTAGTTCCTTTATGGATTTGTATGACTTGTCCAGAAAAATAGCTATGATCATAAAAATGTTAGGAATATATATAAATTACATCCCCAAAATAACTCAGAGCAATGAGCAATTGTTTGTATTTTAATAATGCAATCTTAAAATGGGGGCTTGTGGTACAGGTGCAATTGTAACCTGAATAGTAGAAGCAGCGGAATTGTAAACTTCTTTGCTTTGTTTGTTCAGATTGAATTTTGACTATTATATGAATGTATTGTAACTGTATATATTGATGAGTCTTTGTTCATTGCAAACCATAATATAGAAAGTGTTCAGAGTTATTGCCATATTAATGAAAGTTGGGGACTGAGGAGTTCATAACACCGAGAAGTTCTTAAGATTGAACATATCAGAATTACCGGAGGTAAGTTGCAGCATGGGTGTACTGCATCGCTTTCTTGTCCTTCAAACCACTGCAAAGAGATTCCCAATGTTTGAAGGCATCGGAATGTGAAGGGATATTGACATGTTTTTCCTGGACATCACTTTTTAGATGTGATTGATTTATTATTTTCCAACTGGGAAAAGGGATTCATATAACCGGTTAGTCAGAAGATTGGCTTTCATAAAATCAAGGTCCTGCTGTTTTGGGATTTGAATGTTAGTTCTTAGGAAGTTTAAACTCTGGTATCAAAATTCCTTTTTGTATGCCCTTCATAACAGTAGATTTAATAAATTCATGAGGGCTTCTATTTCTTGTTAAAATATCCTTTCTTATTCCTACATAATTTATTGACCTAGTTTCACATGCTGCAATGTTCACTTTCATGAGAATGTTCTGATCCTTATCTTGCCAGAGTGGCACTATAGCTGTGCAAAGCTTCAAATAACCACTGTTTCTTTTTATGTTGAATTCTGCAAGAGAGAGTATTTTGTAAACCAACAGCACTAGACAACCATACAACAGTTTCTTCTCTGTCTTTTCAGGCACTACAAGGGCTCCCAGAGATGGGGAGGTCCCAGGGGTGGACTATAATTTCATTCCTGTTGAACAGTTTAAAGCATTGGAAGAAAGTGGAGCCTTGCTAGAAAGTGGAACATATGATGGTATGTTACAGAATTTGAACACGTGTACCTACAGTCTTTTATAAGACTGGGAATAAAGACCGGGAAGAATTTAATGGCGTTAGTGTCCAGTCTTTGTTTCAGGCTTGGTCTAAACTAGTAATTTATGTCGGTATAACTACATTACTCAGGCTAGGTCTACACTATGAATAGCATAGCTGAAGTTGCGTATTTTAGGTCGACTTACTCGGCTTACGAGTCGACCGCTGCCGCTCCCCCGTCGACTCCGCTTCTGCCTCTCGCTGTGGTGGAGTTCCAGAGTCGACGGCAGAGCGATCGGGGATCAATTTTATTGCGTCTACACTAGACGCGATAAATCGATCCCCGATAGATCGATCGCTACCCGCCGATCCGGCAGGTAGTGAAGACATGCCCTTAGAGGTGTGGAAAATCCACAACTCTGAGTGACATTGTGTCGATGGGAGGGCTTCTTCTATTGACATAGCTACCACTTCTCAGATGGGTGGAGAACCTACGCTGATGGGAGAAGCCCCCCCGTTGGCACAGGTAGCGTCTTCACTGGAGCGCTACAATGGTGCAGCTGTGCTGCTGCAGTATTTTTAGTGTAGACAAGTCCTAAATTTGGATCCTTATACTCATGAGGCGTAATAGTGCTTTGCAAGGGTAGGGAAGCAATATTATCTCCATTGTATAGATGGGATAACGATTTAATTTGATACGGTTTAATTTGGACCACAGTGGTTGTCTTGTCCCGGCTCGCGCTGTGAGATGGTGACCCACTATTAGAACCCATGTGTCCTGACCTGTGTTCAGTTCACTTTAACACCTGTTTCTTTTCCATATCATTGTGCTTTTCAGAGTCATTCTAAAAACTTTTATGTATGTTTTTGGTTGACTTTTGCTTTAAATATATTTGTGGTCATAGTTCTGGGTTTTGTGTGAAAAGTTTTCCGTAGCTTTAATTTCTTGCTTAAGAGTTATTAAATATATTATAAATTATTCCAAAGGTTTCTACTTAATAGTCCACTTTTGTCTTCTTTCTGCTTTTAGTATTTTAGAATAGCCATAATATTTGCTAGAAGCTATCCTAATTAGTTGCTGGCTTTATTTTTATTACTGTTGTGGTGGTTTTGGGTGGTTTTGGTAATTTTTAATGAAAGTCTCTCAGATTAGTATGTTTCTCTAAATATATGATTTTTAGCTTTCATCACTAACACCTGACTCCTTTTGAATTAAAATGTAAATACAATAGATGCCGGTTAATAGCAATCCTGATACTGTCAACTTCCAGTTAATGGCAACATGTTGCTGTGTGAACCAATCCCATCCTATTAACATCAGTGTTAATGGTATTTGACATTGCAACAGTATGCTGCTTAGTAGCAACTTTCTTTTTAAGAAGGGCCCCACCTGCAGGTTGGTTTGTGCAGCTGCAGTCAGGGTAGGGAAGTGCTGGGGCCTGCCTGTTTTGGCTGCAGCCCTGCAAACCTGCCTGCAGTCAGTACTCAGACCATCCATCCCAGCGCTTCCTTTTCGGGCTGCAGCTGGGCAAACCTGCCTGCACACAGGGACCACACAAGACATAAGGGTCTGCAGGCTGGAAGGGGAGGTTATGGGCAGGGCATTAGCAGGGAGTGGGCTGCAGCCTGGATGCTAGAGCTGCACAGTACCTCTCCCTGCAGTCTCTAGGCCACTCCCTGCCAGGGGACTGCATGCAGAGAAGGAAGCGCTGGGAAGCACAGAGTACTGGCCCCCCAGACAGCACAGGGAGAGGTGCGGTGCAGCCTCATGGGCACTGAGCACCCCTGGTCTCTGCAGAAAGCCTTGTCATGCAGGCTGCAGGCAGCCTCCCTCCACATTGCTGCCCTTCCCGTGGTCAGGGTTGCACCCAGAGAAGGCATGTCCCAGCACTTGATTTCGCTTGTCATGATTATGACTTAGTGTTTCAGATCACTGAAGCATTATCTGAGTGTCAGCCAACCTGGATCTGAATACATTATAAACATTACTCCTGGAGGGATTCTGCCCCCCTCCAAACAGAAGGAAGTCCTGGGGGGACACAGGGTTACATGTCACTGCCCCGCACTCATTCTGCAAGCGCAGAGCTGCCCAGCTGAACGAGGCTGTCTCTTCACTTTACTGACTGCAGCTGAACGTCACTTCCTGGGTCCTAGTGCCAGTCGTGCTCCCCTTCTGTGTGCTGGGAGCCTTCCTGTTTTCTATTCTGCGCAATAGTGAGTGCCCGCGGTGGGGCTGGGGGAAATGAGGGAAGGGAGGGTGGGGGGAAGAGGCAGTGGGGAAGGAAGGGGAGGTGGAATAGGGCAGGGGGAGGGGAATGTGGGAGTGAGAGGGAGGGGAATAGCTAAGAAAAGGGGATAGGGGACTCGCGGGGAGAAGCGGAAGCCCAGCATGCGGCGTCCCCTCTGCAGCAGCTGGGGCTCCCCCGTTAAGCAGGCCCATTGAACCCTCACCCTGACAAGCCCTACACCTAGATGCCTTCGAGCCCCCCCCATCCCACTGATCCCCAACCAGCTGCACCTGGACCCCCACCCCATCAAGCCCCACTCCCCCAGCACCCAGACCTCCCACTGAGCCCCCCACAACCTGACCCTCCTGCTGAGGCCCCCTCCAAACCCCAACCACCTTCACCTGGATACCTTGCAGAGTCCCATTGCCCCTGCCACCGGAACCCTACCAACAAGCCTCTGTGCATCCAGATCTCCCGCTGAGCCGCCCCACACCTAGATCCCCCCCGACACTCAGGGCCGGCGCAACCCATTAGGCGACCTAGGTGGTCACCTAGGGCACTACAATTTGGGGGGTGGCGACCGCGGCGGTATTTCGGCGGCGGGACCTTCCGCCACCTCTGTAGGGGGCAGCATTTCGGGGCGGGACCTTCCGCCGCCTAGGGGGGCAGAAAAGCTGGCAGCACTCCTGCCCCCACTTGGATCCTGCTGGACTGAGCCTGCCCACCCACACCTGGTGCACCTGGCACAGAGGGGCAGGGCCCCGGGGTGTTTCTGGCCAGGCCCAGCCCTTGTACTCTGTCAAGGTCTGGTGCAGCCTCACTGCCAAGTCTCTGTACTGGGGGAGGTGGGGGCTTCAGGTTGATCTCCCACCTCAATGCAGCCAATGGCCTGTGCTCCCCATTGCCATGCTGGAGCCACATGTATTTATTGACAAATACAATTTGCAGAAATTTGCAGAATTTTAAAATATTGTGCTCATAATTTTTTGGTGCAGAATTCCCTCAGGAGTAAAACATGTATAGACATGCGTACACAATACTGCTTCTTTTGGTAGAAAAGTACAAATCACAACCTTCCCATGTGATCCATCCTCTTCTTAATTAAGTAGCTGTAGACTCACACATGATTTTGTCATAGCTAGCATTAACTGTGATCTCTGGATCAGAGAACTTGTCTTCTGTTATTGGCCCATTTTTAACACTTCTGCACCCTGACATGAGCTTTCCACAGTTGATACCCTTCTGGACAGAGTTACTTTTCCAAGCTTTCTGCACACTGTACCAATGTTCTCCATGCATCTAAGTAGGATTCAAAGGCAATCTGATCCACATAGCCCCTTATGTCCTGGAGTCCAACTGAATTCAACAGGAGAGCCTGCAAATCTTCAGATATCTGCTTTATATCCGCGGATGGATGCAGATCCAAATGTTCTATCTAGAGGCCTGCGTATGTTTGCGGATCGTGGATCGGATGCGGATACAAATTTTGTATCTGCTCAGAGCTCTAGTCAACACAACTACACAAATCCGATTACAGAATCGAAGCCTGAATTGGGAAATTGTCCAAGCATGCTAAGTCCTTTAATTACCATCACACCTTTTGTACTTGTAATTGTAAATTCTTCCCCATTTGGATGTACCATTTCTTTAATTTTATTGTCTAAAATATCTGCAATCTTAATTGTGTCCTCGTTTTCCCTTTTAATTGTAGTTTGTGTGTATTTCACCAAGAAAAGCCTAATGTGGCTGGCTCCCATTGGTCCTTCAAGCTATTACATGGTTTCCTTCTCTTCTCCTGTGCACACGCATTGCACTGCCATGGATCTTTCTCTGCATTCCCCCACTTTCTCCAGAGGCCTCTTCCCTGCCTGCTACCCTGTTCTTCTGGGTTTTGTTTTTTTGCTTTTACACTTCAAGCCTGCTGCCGTGGTTGCTGTTTGGGTCTTCTATCTCTATTGTACCTCTGTTCCTACTAGGGGTCTGGGAATCTAAGGATAGGAAGGAAGGAGTAATTGTAGTGCGAGTAGACGTATGCGTGCTAGCTTTAATCTAACTGGCGCAGGTAACAATGACAGTGAAAACATGGCAGCACGGATCCCAGCATAGGCCTGCAATCTGAGTATGCCCTACAGTTCCCCAGTGGACTTGTACTGTTCTGAAGCCCATGCCTCCATGTCTTCACGGCTGTTGTTACCTGCACTAACTAGATTAAAGCTAGCACTGGTAGACCTACCTACTGTTACAATAAGACACTGATTTGTGGTGTTGACATATC
The DNA here is from genome assembly GCF_028017835.1 of Emys orbicularis. NCBI lineage: Eukaryota > Metazoa > Chordata > Testudines > Emydidae > Emys > Emys orbicularis. The sequence goes on from NC_088686.1 coordinate 149,217,311, forward strand.
TTAAGTGGCTGCCTGTGTGTGAGTGGTTATGGTTAAAAACTATTCTAAACATAGGGCCACAGGAAGCAGTTAACATTAGAAATATGTTCTAATATTTTGTTAAACTGTAGCTAAATAATCATGAGTTTATTCAGGTCAGACCAGGCTTTTCTCTTTCGGTATGAGTTACTGAAGTTATTTTTCCTGTTTCCACCCTGAGCAGGAATCCTCAGTCACTAGGAAGATGAAAAGTATTAATGGACCTAGCCAAAGTATTTAACTAGGCATAGAACTAACTAAAGTATAGGAGTGATACGGTTAATATCCTTTTCTCAAGGACCAGGCAGGCATGGGCTCTGTTCTTGAAGATAAAAGCTACAGTAGCTAAATCAATGTCTCAGATGTAAACCCTTTTTTATAGAACATCATAACCTGGTTCCTCTTAAGTTTTCGTCTGGATTGAAACCTGGTGTTGAAGGTTTCTAATCAGGAACAACTTATTTTAAAATATATATACAAGTTGTAAAATATGTTTTTACAATATATTTAAAACATCCTTGTTTAGGTACCCTTAACTCAAATAAATGATTTTTTTCCCCAAGAAAAATCTGGCATGCATATATAAAAATATATATGAAAACTAAAGTAAAAAGACTATTTTTATGCATAAAAATTTTCCACTAGAAATATCTGTATTAATATAGATTATGTAAATTTCAAGTGATTACCTCAGTGACTAAAGTTTCTTCAAGCGTAAACAGTCTAGAAATTGTATGAAACCGTCTCTGTGTAAAAGATTATGAAACTTGTAAAGAACTATTATGATTTATTGGACATTTTCTTGAGATTTAATTCTTCCCTAATATGAAAAATAGAATAAATGAAAAGGTATACTACTGTTAAAATAACCAAAAGAAGGAAATTCTTTGAGCGGCTCTCTAAGCCAAGCTCTTTTGATTGTGCCGTGGTTTTGCTGCACATACAGTATGCACAATTGCCCAGCATCTGGAGATCCCCTCAGCAACTAGACTTTACCAAGCCAGGCTAACCAAAGCTTTCACCTTAACTCCCATTTTCAGTTGAAGTCTGAGAGGTATTTGAATATAGGGGGTTTTATTTAATATTTTATGCAGTCAAAACAAAATCTATCTACCAAATGTTAACCCAGCAGGAGTCCTGCTAAGCTCTGTGCTCAACTCCCTAATTAAAATCACATGATTAATTAAGAGGAGAAAGCCAGTTATTATATTCTGTTTGAGCATTTATTTTATTGGAAAAAAATGCTGATCCTTTGAACTTATACAACATATTAGGATCAAAATGTTTTCAGTTTTCTCAGGTATAATTCAGTATTGCATTGATTTATTAGTAGCTTTATTGGGTAAAAAAATTATAAGCTGAAAACCTAGGATTACAGCTCTAAGAAATCATTTTTTAAAATTGCTTTTGTGCAAATGATATTTCGTGTTTCAGCACAAAATGAATTTGCTTTTTAGCTTCAACCTGCCTACAGGCTGCAAATTACTCCAGATTAGTTAATTACTATATGCTGTACATTCGAACAGAAATTATTTTGGTTTTCAAGGTAATCCTCCACTTTACTCCTACCAAACTCTGCTATAAATCTCATTCTGGAGCATTAGTGAATGCAAGGTAAAATAACAAGTCAGTCTCTTGATTTGGAAACCTGTGTAGAGCAGCCACTTTGGAATTAAATGCATTATACCCAGATGCACAATGACAGCATTAGCAGAAATACATTGTAGCTGTAAATTCCAGTTTTTGAGCATTCATCAGTTACTGATAATGCTGATGTCTTAAGTAGTGTAGTAAATTACCTTTTCATTCATGTATTTCACAAAACTATGTTACTGTGGCAGTAGAATATGTACTGTGACTTGAGTCATTCCTGTGACTGTAGAGATCTTTACCAGATATCACTGCTTCTATTTTGTACCATTTGTTTCTTAATGCCAGGTAATTTCTATGGTACACCAAAGCCTCCAGCAGAGCCCAGTCCCTTTCAGCCAGACCCAGTGGATCAAGTTCTTTTTGACAATGATTTTGATGCAGAATCCCAGAGAAAAAGAACCACGTCGGTCAGCAAGATGCAAAGAATGGATAGCTCTCTCCCTGAGGAGGAAGAGGAGGAAGAAAAGGAAGCAGTTAATGGCAGTGGAGGTGCAGGTCAGTTACAAGGGGAGAAATTCCTGACTGCAGTCAAGATTTTAATCCATCAAATTGTTACTCTGAAATTTTCAGATTAACTTGGGTAGGAGCACTGTCACATGATCCGAAAACTAGGGGAAGGAATGTGCAGAGCAAGTGATAATGAAGAACAATGCATTGAGACTGGAACAAGGTGTCCAGTGGGATGTTGCAAAGATTAGTCTGAGATCCTATTCTTTTTAACATCTTTATTATCTCAAAAGGGGGACAACCAGCACATTACATTTGCAAATTGTGCTGCATCTAGGCATTTCTTGGAAGTCACACATTCAAGTACAGATCTGGCCTAGTCCTGTTTACCTTCAGAGCTGAAAGAATCAGAGCTCAGGTGATGTGGCTGCAGTCCATATTAATTTGTCACAAATACAGAATTGTAAAAGGTTATTGGCAATGGTTTCTAAACCAAAGTGCTTAAATTCACACAATTTAAAACCTGCTGCACTGTTGTTTTCCTTGTATCATTCATTGTGGTTCTTGTACTATGGGTCTTGATACACTGAGAGGGATGCTGGTGTGGATTCTCTAATGAGCAGTACAAATGCTATTCTCTTTGATAGGAAATGCAGTAAGTAGTCTACCTAGATGAGTTCCAGTGTTGTTTTTTCAGCCTAGGCTCAGACAAGTATGAGGTTAATGCTGTTTGGCAAGGGAAGAACAGAACTCAGTGTGTTCACTTCAGTTTTTTAAAGTTCACAGCAGAAAAAAATGTAATAGAAAAATACAGATGAAATACAGTGGTGTTTGGCATTCTCTCATTGTGAGAACAAAAGGGGTGGTTCTCTGTGAGCAAAGCAGCATGAAAAGCTTAACCGTAACACTTTGCTTTAAACAACTTCAGAAAACCGAGAGAGACATTCAGATTCTTCTGACTGGATGAAGCCTGTTCCTAGTTACAACCAGACAAGCAGCTCCATGGATTTCAGAAATTACTTGTCAAGGGATGAGAGCCTAGAGCCTCTACCCAAGAACTGGGAGATGGCCTACACAGACACAGGCATGGTCTACTTCATAGAGTGAGTAGAAGTTTGTATCTTTATAGATTTAATGTACCTTCCTGAGATGCATGAGCTCTAAGAGTCTCTATAGAGATTTCTGCTGATTTTATATATCTTCCTTCCTACCCACTTTTTATTGCTGAGGTCTTTGCATGAAAATATAATCTTCTGGCTTTGAAGTCGCAGTCTGTTCTCACTCCATGATCCTCACCAAATGTCACCAGTTTTGTGTGTGTGATTTCACAGTGGTTCCTCTGAAGATTATAACAATGTCACTTAGAGAGGACAGTGATGTTGATTTGAGGAATAAGCTGCAGGAGTTTTATTTTCATATATCTATATCTATCATAGTATCCCTACTTGGTGTCACCAGCATTTTCATCCAAGTAACTTTTCGTGTCTGTCAATCTTCATAGATGGATACTTGCACAGGTATCTTAGCTACCATATATAGGGACTTCAGTATAGTGTTTATTTTCATGGGGAAAATGCAGATAGGGAAAGAATCCATGTAAATGCTATTAGTATGATAGTGTTTTGTATATCTGAATAAATTAGGTGTGAAAGCACAGTGGTTCCAGCTACAAAGTCAGTTAACTTATTTATGATGTGCATTCTGTATCACACAGAATGCAAAGCTCAGGTTCTGTGTTGATAGCTGGATATGGGTCTAATTTTATGTGTACTTTTACTCTGCAAAATTTCATTGTAATCCATGGAATTTCCCTTATTCTCTGTGCTCTGCCTGCGATCTCTGGTATGAAATGGAATGTGAAAAGCAGCTATTAGAATGTGTAATAGTCTGTTTCATGAATTGTAAAGCATCAGATTACACTGATTGCTAAGCATAGGCAGAAATTAAGGGTTTTTTCCTCCAAGGTGAAAAGTATCTGATATCCTCAAAATGATTTTTTCTGTAGTTGCTTCAATGGTAAATGTATGAAAGGTTTTGTCATACTTTGTACACAGAAAAAAATATTGGATGGAGAAGAACTTTATGCTGAGACTGTGCCACCTAATGCAGATTTATAGGACAGAGTTAGAAATCCCTGAGTAAATGGGTTTATAATCACAGCGTCAATAGACCTGAGATAAAACATGGTTTCTGGATAACTCTGCTCACTTATGTTACTGTGTTATCTCAGAGTTAACATGTACCATATGTTCCTGCAGTGCAATGATAAGTACTACTTGTCATGGAAGAGCAAAATCACTAATCTTGCAAACTCACTGGCAATTTCTTATGTGCTTTGGTTCAGAGTGGTAGCAGCCTTTACATCTACATTCATATTGTGACTTTTTAAAATATCGGTTTTCTGGAATACTTACGTTGTATTAACTTTTTAAGAGCTATAAGATGCTCTTTTAGGTCTTATCAGTTTTTTTCCATTACTTTTCCCATGGCTCTTTTCATGATCAACCTATTTTAGAGGTGGTGTCTGACACCTTATTAAAGGGCATAAAACTTTTCCTATCTATGCCCCATAATTAAATTTTTAAAACCAGGTAAGGGAAAAGTTTGTATTTTGGGTCTGTTCTGATGAGAACCAAAAGAGACAGGTGTATTCAGTGTGCTCTTATTTCATTGGTTCTGTTCTCTACTTACATATACCTCTACACAGTTCTGCAGAGCTCTTGAATTCAGCTCCGTGCACAAGTTGCATTGACTATTGAGATATCCAATATTTTTTGATAGATGAAACCTAGGCTTACCTCACTCCCAACAAACCTGCTACTTTTAGGGCTGGTCCACACTAACCCCCCACTTCGAACTAAGATATGCAACTTCAGCTACGTTATTCACGTAGCTGAAGTCAAACTATCTTAGTTCAAACTTACCGCGGGTCCACACGCGGCAGGCAGGCTCCCCCGTCGACTCCGCGTACTCCTCTCGCGGAGCAGGAGTACCGGCGTCGACGGCGAGCACTTCCGGGATCGATTTATCGCGTCTAGACAAGACGCGATAAATCGATCCCAGAAGATCGATTGCTTATCGCCGGACCCGGAGGTAAGTATAGATGTACCCTTGGAGTGAAACTGTGTAGACTGTGGCTGTGAACACGTACCTTTGAAATATTTTTGACTGCTAAGAAACGTTTGCACCTCTGTAACCTCCCATGTCACAGTGGTACAGAAGATCCTCGAGTATTTTGGTAGTTATTATATTTAAGTGGTACCTTTCCTTGGTCGCATTTTTGATGTGACAGAGGTGAGAACAGCAGGTACGCTGACCTAGAGGCAAAGATTTGCATGTGGAAGGAAATTTATGAAGAGAAGTCCTAAGTATAATAGGTTAAATCCATTCATTGGGAGTCTCTTTTGTGTCTCTCCCTTTATCTCCTGCTGTTTTTCTGCTCCTGATTCGGTTGTCCTATATTCCGCAGTCACAACACCAAGACAACCACTTGGCTTGATCCTCGGCTCTGTAAGAAAGCCAAAGCTCCTGAAGACTGTGAGGATGGAGGTGAGATGTTCAGAATTCTGTCTGTCTGCTATATGTAATGCATGTTTGGATGTTGTTTTTCCTACTTGAAAACCAGACTCAAATGGTGTCCAATTAGCATGTTGTCGGTAGAGTTTATGAAGGCACGAAGTATGGCTCTGGTAAGAGTTTTGTTTCAAAGACTTCTTTTCTTCTTTGCCATTTGGGACTAACCAGACAGATCAATTGTACCTTCAAATGCAACCTGGAATAGGAGTTTACTTATGCTCTTGTTTCAAGGTCAAGTTCATCTGAAACCAAATAGAATTCCTAATAAATCGGATGTATTCGCTTGTTTACCAACCAAAACTAGTCCTGAGTCCTGTGGAACTGGCTATCTAGTTACTTTGACTTGGTTCTTGAAGGGACTTTCTGTGGGATTTGGCAGTAATGAATCCTTAAGCACTTTGGACAGTCTTTTCCTTATGCATATTACATATTTTATATCAAGTTCCTCTTCAGGGAGAACTAGGTCGTTCCTAAGAATGTCCTCTGCACTGATGGGAGAATTAAGTCATTCGGGGGTCTTCGGATAATGCTGTTTGTGACTGTCTGATGTCCCATATGGAGTCACTTCCAGGATTCTTTACAATTCGATAAGATCTATCACTGCCAAGACAGAAGTTTCTGCCTGAAGTTCATAATTTTTATTCTTTCTACATTATTCTGAAACCATTAGGGTATGGAGTTAAGTGCCTATGGCTTGGCAGCAGCAGTAGGGAGACTGGGCTTGAGAGCGGCTTCAGTATATTTTCACTGGAACAATGGAGTTTAAGTGAATTGTGGATACACATGAATTCTGGAGAGCAGAATGACACATTTCTTGGTTCTAAATTTGCTGTAACCACTGAGGGGAAAGACCTGGGCATCTTTGTAGACAGCTCAATGAGCACCATTGTTCAAATGTGCAAGGGAAAAGCCCCCAAATACTAGAATGCATAGATGATGGGCTACAATGTAATACTGAAAGTTCAGCCTTGTCACTTTATATCAGTGGTAGACTCTCACCTGCAATAATCTGTTCACTTTCCGGTTGAGAGAAAGAAGTGACATTTTGATAGAATAATGGAAAAGCTTTTGAGGACAATGTGGAAAAAATTAGGGATACAATACGTGTACAAAATAACAAACAGTAAACCAAAGGTAAATCAGGTGCTCCCTTTTACCCACTGACCTAATACAAGAACAAGGGCACGTTGAGTTAAATTGAAGGTGGCAGATTTAAAACCGTAACGGTAAATACAATGTATAATTAAACCATGAAAAACTCATTGCCACAAGAGATTATTGGGGCCAAAATCTTAATAAAATTTTTACAAGAATTGGATAATAGTATGAATGAGAAGATCCAATTACATTAGATATAATTTTTTTTTTAGAAGGGATATAAATACTCATGCTTTAAAGCATAAGCAACCCCTAACTAAGTTTAGGAAGATACTTCATTGTCTAGTAAGACCATCCTCTGAAGCTTCTGGTATTGGTCATTGTTGGAGACAGGATACTGGACTATGAGGACTGCTAAGATAAATGGTAGTCCCAAAGTGAAGAGATGGAAGAGCCTTTGGACTTCATATGAATTGACCCTTAATTGGGCCAGGTGCAGGAGGTGCAAACCAAGCTACAAGGCTTGGGAATGAGGCTGCACAAGAATAGGTGGCTTTATTGTAGGAGTATTTTTAAAATCTCTGAAGCAGTTGCACGTTTTAAGCGTCAGTGTCCCCTTATTTCCATTTAGGGGAGAGCCCTAAAATAGAATATAAATAGTTTATAATCAAGATAGGCATCTGTATTAGCTAGTTTGAAAATAATTAGCCTCTTTTTAGATGCTAGAAAATACGATAAGATTTTTAAAGAAATTCTCACACTCTCCTCTCCCTCTGGCATCTCAACCATGTCTAAATTAATTTGACTTAAACATTTCCCTGTTGTCTGGTTTCATATGGATAATTTTTCAACAGAAGTGCAAGTCCCTGATATGTGGAAGTGCCCTGGAGAATTCATTTTACCTAAGCTGTCTCATGTCTCCCTATGATGGCAGAGCTTAAACCTTCACTAAATCAAGCTTAAAGTGGGCTGAACGCTGACAGTATTTTACTGCTTCATAGAATGACAGAGATGTTTGAGAATCATAATCTAAGCAGGGTTCCATGGTTAAAGTACTTGTCAGTCATGCTTTTTCTTCAAGTAAATTCCTATCCGTTAAATAGAGAAGAGGTAAAAGCCAAGCTGCAGTACCAAACTAGCTACCTAATTTTGTTAGTAATGACTCATTGCTGTTGGGACTGCGTTGTTGAAATAATGTGGCTAGCAACTGGTGCTTTAGTTCCACGGAAAGATGCCTTGTTGTTCTGCAGTTGCTGTTAGGGGAAGGAGGAGTTAGAAATTTTTGTCCTGTGTGTGGCAACACTTGGACTCAGCCTGTTCCCCAGTGATACAGAATTTCCATAGCTAATGATTCTTAAACAAGAACACTCTAATCCTGACCCATACGTGTATCATCACCTGTAGCATTCCCATTGATCATAGCTGCCATGTTGAGTCAGAGAGAGTGAATTTGTCTGTGAAATAATGTTGGTCTAGCCCAGGGGTGGGCAAACTACGGCCCAGGGGCTGCATCCGGCCCTTCAGACATTTTAATCCAGCCCTCAAGCTCCTGCCAGGAAGCAGAGTCTGGGGATTGCCCTGCTCCGGTGCTGAAGCCAGGGAGCGGGGTTGGGGGCTTGTCTAGCCCATTCAGGGCTTTAAAGAGAGAGGCTAGTACCAAAACTGTATCAGCATTCAGACCACAGTTGTCACTAGCAATATCTTGAACTAACTTCCTTCCGTCCAGATTCCCATTTCCTTAAGAGAGTGCAGTAGCAGGGATACAGCATTGTTTCCATTTTAACATGGAACCCTTAATTACTTCAGTATAATATTTTTCATACTGAATCCAAGAAACTTCTAGTCTTACCTTTCAGTTCTCTTGCACCCCAACTGGCTTTTTAAAAATCATGCATATTCGCTATCTTCTCTAATCTGGGACAATGCAGGGAACTGATGGGCTGGCTGGCAGTAGGTAACTAAGGGGGTCCTCTATCATAATTTATGATTGTTTGGGGAGAGTGTAGGAACTGACTTACATTTGTTTTTGTTCACCTCTTGCATCAAGACTTCACATTGTGAATCCAATCTGTGAGAATGTTGGTGGTAATCAGCCTACAGGCAAATCCTGCAGACATTTGCAAGGCAGTGGTGCAGTGTAGCCAGCCAATAACATAAAAATGTACAGAGAAGCAGTCTCTGCAGCAAACATCTCCTGAGTTACAAGTGTCAATAGGCGCTGAGATGAGACTGAAAACAGCCTCTCATTCTCCTAAATCTATTCTTAATGAAGCCAGCTTGAGCCACTGCCTCATACTGCTGCTTTATTAAACATATGTGAAGCCCACCACTGGGAGAGGATGGGATTAAAAAAAGGCATTTTAAAGAGAAAGATGCAGGACATCCTAATGAACAGCACTTAAACAAATAGTCCCACTGGGGCATTTGTCAAGTTCTGCTGAGCTGTACTGATATTCATAATTGGTAACATGCTGCCACATGCTAAGAAAATTCCTGTTACCTTCAAGCCTAGGGCAGCCACAAACAACAAACAAAATAATTACACAGAAATCTTACCCTTCAAAACAATCCAGACATCTGAAAGAAAAATAAAAGGCAATTTGTGTTCCAAATGGAACAATATTTCCATTTTGTCTTAACTTTCACACCAAGCTCCTTTCAAACAGTTTTTCCATATTTACATTTCTATGCTCAAATTAGAGTAGCAAAGCTATAGCAATCAGGCCCCTGTGGTGACAGCTCATTGCATTCAACCAGTAATGCTCTGATTCTAGCAGCCATCCTACAAGAATTTGAATTTAGTTCAGAAACGAGGGAGCTTTCTGATTTTTATGCTGTTTCAATATGAATGTTTATTTTGTAAGGATTTAATTTAATTTTGCACACAATTTTCAGAATATGGGATCATTAGTTTCCCTCTAGATTTGTTACTCTGGAGACTTGGATTCAAATCATAACAATCACAAATGGAAATGAGTTTGGGGATGATATCTTTTTAGTCCTCATTTGTCCTTGTTACCACTGTCCTGCCTCTTTGATTCTGATTCAGGAGCCTAGGTGTAAAGTAGCAAGTGATGTAGGTCAGGATTGCAGTGCATTGGGAGAGCGAGGTGGGGAGTCTGACTGGAATATTGCAGGTCTGGCTTGAAATGCATTGGTGTTAAGGGGATGTGTGTGTAAAATTGGAATAACAAGGGAGTTGCAGGTCAGAATTTAGGCCTCTTGGCAGAGGTTTCTGGAAGCACCGCATGACTGGAATAGCATGGTCCTACAATTCAGAGCTGAGATGGCTTGATCAATATCTCCTTTCCACTCTATGGGTCAGCCATAGACACTGCTATCGTATAGTTACAGATTGGGGAGTTAAAAACAAAATTACACAAATGAAACTAGTTATTTATAATTAATTGGCTTAGTCTAATAAAATGAGACCTGTGTCTTTCTTTTCCTCCTTTTGTTACTTAAGATATTTCTGTGCTTCACTTTGAAGCTTGTTAAAACTTAATTTTTTTGTTTAAAATGCAAGTCCCTCCTCCAATGGACCAGTGAGTACAAGGGGGCCCATTTTCCCTCTGGGAAATGCAAGCACTCAATTCATGGGAATATATAAATTGCTTTCATATTTCCAAGTCAATCCATAATCTCTCCACTCATTTTTTTTTTCCACATGAACTTTGACATTTTCAAATATTTTTCCATTATAGTGCAGAATTTTGTTCATTCTTCTGTTCTAATTACAGAACTTCCTTATGGCTGGGAGAAAATAGAAGACCCTCAATATGGAACATACTACGTCGAGTAAGTGTTTACACCAATTATTCACTTCATGTGGACATCAGATATGGTAGAGAACAATGAAACAGTTGATATGTAATACATGCAAATTGTAATGCAGCTAATTTAATGACTATGTATCCACTGTAAATTAAGGGCCCGTTCTGGTGGCCGTAACTGAATTGTGCACTATTCCTATGAGTTAATATGTAAGATGATAATGTGTGTAGCTTCCCTTCACACTAATTGAAATACATCCATCTATCATCTAGAGGGGAGGAATCAAGTAGTAACCACTTCCCTGGGCTGGAAACCAGAGAGCAGCAAGTAAGCAGTAGGGTTCACTTTGCTTCTCTGCCTCACAAATGTCCATGTGATTTTTCTTGCATAACTAAGAATTATGGTAGTTTATTACCACAGTAACTTTATCTGGCATTAATGACTTTGCCCAAGTGGTTGAATCTCTTTCTTAATATCCTTATTGTAATAACTGAAGATGCTGAATGTTGTATGTTTAAAGAGATCAGAGCATGTCTCTGTTCTGAAATACCTTTAAAATGGAGCCTCTCAATTAAAACACTTGATATTCACAAACCAGCAGGAAATTGCTTTCCCCTCATCCTTGGGCTCCAAAGCAGCACCATGTAGCAGAAAATCCCTAACTTACTGTAACTGGCTTTCTTACTCTTCTTCAACTCATGCTGAATGAAAACCACCTTCAATCATCAAGAGAAAAATTAGCAGAGAATTGAAAATATTAGCATTTATTTGAAAAATGTTAGTGAGATCTCTGCAGAGCCAGCACTGTTGTTTTAATATTGTCCAGGCTAATAAATATTTTGATACTTCAGCTCTGCTTTCACATTTCAGTGTTTAGCAACAAAGGCAACAAATACCATGGATATATGGAAGCAGCATCCATTTCATGTCAGGAAAAGAAATAAATTTGCTTTGCTAAGCAGTTCTCTTATTGCCCAATATTATGGTCTATAGCGGCTCTTTTGAAATGTGCAAAGTGGTGTTAAAATAGATAATATGCTTATTACTCAGAGTTCATCCTATCACTCCAAAAGCAGCCTCAAAAGTCAAGGCTGAATTGTATAGTTGTTGAGTTTCTGTTTTGAGTATTGAGAAATTAGTAGTTGGAGTATGCTTCAAAGGGTTAATCTTTGAGCTCCTCATGAGGAGATGGTTGGTCCTGCCCCCCTGAACAGGAAACTGGCATTGTCCTGAATAACTAGTTAACAAGATACTTGAATATTTGTAACCAGGTTTTCTTTCCTGCTGTGTTAGTTGAAATTCCTTTGGTTTTGATAATCTGATTTTTCATCATTGTTTTCTTTGAATTTTTCTCTGTTTAGATAATGAAAATAGGCTACTCATTTTCACTTCCTTTGCTCTCATGAATTAGCACAATGCTGTTGTGTTTGAGTTGCATATACTACAGGGGAACAAGCTATTAAGATTAGGCTTTGTATAACTTTTTAAATTAAACTTTACATTTTAGTTCTCAATTGCAATTACCCTTTGAGAGAAAAGAGCAGAATATATGGATTTCTGTAATTTAATGGCTGTGATGCTGACCCTCTAATATATATACATTCTAATAATATAAACATTAGAATTCGGACAGTCACAAGGGAATGAAGATTTACCACCCCCCCCCCCCAAAAAAAAAACCGTAAAAGTTTTTTTCAACATTGAGCTGTCCTTTTATGTTTACTCTTTTGCTGAAATGAAGCAATGTGAGCTTGCACATTGCAACATTCTTTGATACAGTATGGTAATCATTATTAGGGATCTGACAATGTTTGGCAATTTAATCAAGGAGAATTTTACATTTTTTATTAATGCAAAGTTACAATAAAATGTTAACATACTACATTGTACATTACTTATTCAGGATCAGGTTAATATTCATAGAGCCTGACTAAAGGAGCTGGCTTGCTGGCTGGGGAGCCCTCCTCCATTTAGAAATTTGGTCACCCATCTTCTTTCTGGCACTTCTCTTGTGTACATACTTGGTGTGAAAGCTTTTTCATTACAAGGACAGTCCACATTTTACTATACCGGAATTCCATGAGAGAAGTCACATTTTTCAAATAATATGCAATATAAAGTTTTGCTGCTAACAATAAAAAGGAATTAATTTGTATTTCTATTTAAAAAGTAGGTCCTTTACAGAAGCATTACATAAGCAATCGGGATCTCTGGGAAGCTGGCCTTTTTCTTATAAGGTTAATCTCTTTAATAATTTCCTCTGCAAACCATCGAATTTCTGGACGCAACCACCAAATGTGCAAGTATGTTCCCCTATCCCATGCAACCCCTCCAACAGAGTGCCTCCCTAGTAGCAAAAATACAGTGAATCCTAACTGGAGTCAAATACCAACTATACAGTAATTTGTAAACGTTTTCTTTGTGAGCTACACAAATTGAAAATATATATCCACTTTCCCATATAGAGACCCATTCATCTAGATCAATTTCTTTGTCCAGATCTCTCTCCTATCTTTTCATCTGGGTTGTTTTCCTATCAACATCTTTTTCAATCAAAATTGAATACATCTTAGAAATTAAACCCTTTGTTCCAGCTTGCACCTGGGTCAACTCCTCAGCTGTGTTTAAAGATCTAGATAGAACCCTCTTGTATCCAGATTTCACAATAAGGTGTTTTGACTTATAAATACTGATACAGGATCTTTCTATTATTTACTTTATTACATATCTCTTGGTATGATCTTAAATCAGGACCCTGGAACAGCAGTCCAAATTGAGGAATATCCGCTCTTACCCAGAATGAATAATCACTTTGATATTTCCTAGAAATACATTTGTGATTATTAATGAAAATAGCTAAGGGAGAGGGCTTGGCGACAGGAATTTTAAAAAGCTAAGGTGGGCTGGATGAATGGGTGGCTTTTATTTTTGGTGATCTAAATTTCTTTTGAACCCAACAATTACTATAAATAATTGTTTGGGCTACAGTCTTATTTGAGCTTTACCCAGTGTTTGGATGGTCTGTTAACCCTGTTGATCATATCTTTTAATTGCAATGCATAATAATAATAAGCCAAATTAGGGAATGCTCATCCACCCGACTTTGTAGACTTACACAGAACTTTAGAACTCACCCTTTGTCTTTTATGATTCCCATATGAATTTTAATAGTGCATCTTGCTCTGTTTTTAATGTCATGTCGGGGATACCAGTAGGCCGATGCACTGAAACAAAAATAGTAACTTGGGGAGGACATTCATCTTTACTGAGGCTACACTATCTAGCCAAGAAATTTCGTATTTGTTCCAGTTCTCCAAATCTTTTATTTTATGCCAAAGTGGAAGGTAATTTGCTTTAAAAAGATGTTTGTTTCTCCACAATATTTATTCCTAAATATTTTAAAGATTCCTTTACCCATTTAAATTTAAGTAGCTGACAACGGTTTGTTTTGACCCTTTGGGAATATTAATTTCTAAAATTCCAGATTTATCATAGTTTTTGAGGCCTGATGCCGGCTCAAATTCCAACATCAATTGTTCTATCATTTTTAATTATGCTTCTGGATCCTGCAAATATAATAGGATATTGTCAGCATATAACACCACTTTCTGTTCTAAACTTGAAGACGTTCTGATGCCTTTAACCAAGGGGCTGTTTCTCACATATATTGCAAATGACTCCATTGCCAGAATAAACAACGGGGGGCAGCCCTGTCTTGTACCCCTAGACAAATTAAAAGGAGGGGATTGAAGTATACAGGCCAATAAGAGTATAAAACTGGTTTCCAAAACCAAACCTTACCAAAATCTGTCTGAGGTTCTCCCACTGCAAAAGTTGGTTTCTCAACATCCAACAAAACCAGTGCATAAGAAGAATTGCTAAAATTAACACTATAGATGAAATTCAGAGTTCTTCTGACATTACCAGATAGATGCCTGCCAGCAATGAACCCATCCAGGGTGAACACATTTGGGCAAGATGACACTCAGTCTGTTTGCTAGCACCTTGGCATAAATTTTAACATTCGTATTAATTAAAGAAATAGCACAGTATGATGCACAGTTGGCAAGACCTTTTCTTTGTTTAGGAATGACCACTATTTTTGCTTCTTTCCATTAATCTGGAATCTTGTTCCCCTGCAATCTTCAGTTAAAATAGGGATCAATACTTGCTTTTGGAGCTCTGTTATACTCCCCAGAAAACATATTGGGACCTGGAGGTGTATTAGATTTTAAATTCTTAATTACAGTTTCTACAGCAATTTACCTATCAAGAGCTGCCAAATCCTCCTCAGAGCTGAGGTAGCCTCACACTTCTCCATTACTGTTTATAAATTCAGAATTTGGATGTTCTGAAGTGTACAAGGTATGGGAAAAGTTAACAAAGATTTCAGTGATCTGTTTGATGGCAGTTATTAAATCTCCCTTTTTTATCTCTAATCAGAGGGGTGGCTGACTTACCAGTTTCTATCAGTTTTATTGTCCTTAGTTTTATTGTCCTTTTCATAATATTTTTGTTTAATGTATCTAAGTGTTTGCTCAGCCACACTCATTTGTAACAGATTAATCTTCCCTCTTACCTCAATTATTTTCTTATACACTCTTTTAGATCCTGTAGCTCTACGTCTGCCTACCAAAACAGAAAGTTCTTTAACCAAACTCTCTTCTTCAAGAGCTCTTATTTTTTTAAGGTATGATGCTTTATTTATAAGGATCCCCTTCATTACTCCCTTTCAAGCATACCAGAGAACTCTTGTATTTGGTCCCTTCCTTATCATTATCTTCTATATATTTCTGAAAAATTTCTTCTAGCTCTTGAATTCTAAGGGAGTCATAAACACGGCTCTATTCAACGACCAGGCCCTTTGTTTTTCCACTAAATCCCAGTCTTTAATATATGCAGAGGTATAATCAGACCAAGTTATAGCTCCCAGATTAGCTTTTTGGACTAAACTAGTCAAGGCCCTAGAAACAAAAATCATATCAATCCTGGGATAAGATCCATGTGTAGCAGAACAGTGTGTGTAGTTCCTGATGCCTGGATTCATCTCCCACCAGACAGCCATCAGATCCTCATTTTTCTAAATAATGCAACACATTTGCACTTGCTCCTCCTGAATGCCCTCTGTGTACATTTGATCAATCCAAAGTGGGATTTAAGCACCTCGTTAGAATCTCCGCCTAGAATGATATTCCCTTCCCTAAAACTTTGCAAGCCCATAAAAAAAAATAAAAAGATTAAAAAAAAGAAGCTTGTCCTTGATTGGGAGCATATTCATTGGCTAAGGTGAGAAGTTTACTTTTCAAGGACCCCTTAATTAAAATATAACTGCCCTCTGTATATATGAGTTGTACTGCAACAATAAAAGGGAAGTGTTTAGCCAAGTGTTGCCAACCCTCTTCTACTAGATTGCCCTGGAGAGACACATGGTAGCTATGTCCAAGTAGTATTCAATTATTTATCATTTTTCTTCAAGTGAGCTTCCAACAAATAGATTATACTAGGAAAATCCTCTTTCAGTGAGCAGAATACCCTTTTCCTTGTGTTGGATTGTTCAGCCCCTTAATGTTAATAGTCATGACATTAGCAAACTCTCCCATGAGTATCAAGTCTGCTCTTGCCCGGTATGTTACCCTTTGCTAAAATCAGTGACATGTGTACACACACACCCCCCGCCGCCAGATGCTAGGTCTCTATTACATTTGCACCTCTTCTTTAGATAGGACATTTTAGAAAGAGTTCATATTGGACACACCAGTAATTTTAAAACTCACACATACGTTGCTTTTTCTTTTTTAAAACCTGTATTGTGGTACCATGATCCTGAATCTGACTTGCTGTAAATTTTTTAATTGAGCCCTGTTTTTATTAATATAATGTTTTCTATTAAGACACATAACTATTTAATATCTGGTTTTGGTCTTTTATCCCGTTTCCCACCCTCCCTCCCTATGCTTTCCCCCATGGCCACCTGGTCCCTTGTAGCTGTGGAAGCCTGGCCTTTGGTTAATTCTTCTATCAGCATATTAGTTCTGTGCTGGGGTGTGTGGGGAAGTGTCGTGTGTGTGTGTGTGTTTCTTAAGAACCAAGCCTTATCTAATCTGATCAAACATCTTTATAACACTAGGTATTATGAGATTATTATACCATCAATGAGTTCACATATTCTTAAAATTTTCCACTGTAGCTGACCCTTCTCCAATCAATATACATTTTTGAATGTTTGTGATAACTCTAAAGTCAAACTTACTTCATTGGGGTGATCTGAGTCTCCTATTTCATTATTAACTTTTGTTATAAACTAATATAAATCACAATAATAAATTAACTATATATATTTAGCATGCTGTATCCACATAAGCTATCCTGAGTGCTACCCAGCCCATCTTCCATTCCATATATTCCTTTTTTCATTATAACCACATGGATAGAATATCCATTTATTTTGTTCTTCTGGATCTAGACGGTTTATTCTGATTTCACAGTCTGTCCTTTTGTCTTGACAATGTATCTTTTTGAGCTGTTCAGGTTCTCTTTGATCTCACTGATTCCCAGTGATTTCTGGGAAAGCCTTTGACCCCATTCAGATTGTTCTGGAATTGATTTACCCATTCCCATTTTTGTAAGTATCTGTTCCCCTTTTTTTGGATCTGAGTTAGACACATAGGTCCTTCCATTTAAAGGACAGTCTAAATGGGAACCCTGATTTGTATTTTATATTGTTCTATCCAAGAAGTGTGGTCACCTGGTATAGTTCTCTTTGCTTTCTAAAGGTTGAGGTTACCAGATCTGGGAAAATTTGTATGGGCTGGTTAAGAATCATCAGTGGGTCAGCTCTCTCCCTCGTTGCCCTGAGAATTTTATCCTTGTCTTGGTAGTGGTATAGACAAGACAATCACATATTTTAGTCTGGAGCTTGCTGGGGGCCTGGGGAAAAGGGATCTGTGAGCCCTCCCAATATGAATGAGATAAATATTGCCCAGTTTTAATGTCATGGAAAATATTGTCCGTGTGTCCAACAGACTTTTTCCTTCAGTCTCCTCTGGAATATATTTAATCCTTAAGTAATTCTTGTATTCTCTGTTTTCCATGTCCTCCAGCTTTAATTCTGTGTTTTTCTCTTTTTTCAGTTGTTTCAATTTTTTCAGTTAGATTAATATTGCTGTCCAATTGGTCATTTAATCTTGCTTCCACATCTAATATTTTCCCATTAACTTCATTTTTGTATCTTTATTGTAAGCCTGGAATTGTTCCCTCCTCTCCTTATTCATCTTTTTGATTTCTTACAGCAGGTCTTTCAGGTCAGCCTCAGTGACTGGTGCTTCTCCACCTGCCTCCATTAATTTGTTTGTTGGCAGGAAAGTTACTCTTTCGTTTTGGGATGGGGAGGGGAAAAGATCTTTGTATTGGAGGATTTCTCTCTTTTCCCAGACATCTAGATTTTCTCTTTTCTCCTTGCCTGTTGTGCCTCTTTCAAGATGACTGCCACCACACTCCCTCTGTTTGTCTGAGCTTTCTATATTTCCTCCCCCAGCCACAATGGTATAATTTTATTTTATTTAAATCTTGTTGCATTCACCCACTGTCTCTGTACAGGATGATAAGGATCCAGATCAACATCTCCAAGCTTAGAGTCATTTTAGTATGTTCTTTAGGCTGATTGCCCTGGATTCTGTTGCTGTGTTTTCTCTCCCAGAGCCTGGGATCTGCCACCTGCCTTTTTATTTTTCTTCTCAAAACTGGCTCCACAGGTGTGATGATTCATATTTAAAGCACAGAACAGTGGATTCACGTTGGCTTGGTTCTTTTTATCTTCTTAAATTGTTTTCATTTATTCCCCCTTTCTTGCAGAGAGCTGGATTAACCCAGCAACCCCGTATTCTTCCCCCCACCCCCCAGTTTTGTTTCTCGAGGCTGCAGCTTTGGAGGGCTGACTGGAACTGTGGTGCTTTGCATTATGTGACTTTTTCTTCTGTGTCCTCCCGTTAGAACACAACTGGTTAACTGCTTCCTGCATACATGACATAATGTGGAATTTATGGCAAATGAAATAAATGTTTTCCCAATACAAAGCTGGTAAAAACCAGACTTCAACAGATTTTGCTGTGGATGCTGAATTTTTCTTCCCATCCAACACCACATTTGATTTAGCAGTAGGTCCAGTTGTTCTCATTGTCTGATGTGTTCTTTTTGAAGACCATCAAAAAATTATTTGTGCTTAGATTTCAGAACCAAACACAAATTAAATTTAAACTTGAAGCTTGCAGTGAGGGCATGGGAGGCATCAATTGGTGTCGCATGTTGATCTGAATTCCAAGGGAACAGAGAAGAGAAGCTTGTTCTGTTGGATTGCTAATGTGAGCTGCTCCTACAGCCAGCTATATTAACAGTCACAACAGGAGGAAGTAGGGAGATGGGTGATATTCCTTGCATATGCAGCAGCACAGTGGAGGGGTAGATCTGGGGTGCTGCAGCTTGCCCCACCTGCACTGATCCTCTCCTCTGCCATACCCTCCTGAATTAGTCTAGTGTACCCCAGGTTGGAGGAACACTACATTAGGCTCTCTTAAGAGATTACCAGTATGGCTGCCAATTATTGCCACTTGTGATGAGAACGTTTGCCAATGTGGAGCTGCACAAAAAGTGCATTCAAGTCACAGCACACAGCAAGCCTTGTATGGCAGTGACTTATAGTCACTGTAACTTTGTCCGTATTCAAACCAGTGTATCCAGAGGGAAAGGGCTTGTTCCCTAGTGCAAATCCCTGGGATATTCAGTCTCAACCAAAGTGGAACATACTAGAGCAAGTTGCAACAGTTCCTACAGTGCTCTATCCCAATGGAAAAAGTCACAAAAGTGCTCAGTGATCTCTAACAGCAAAGAACTGTGATGATGTAAGAAATTTCCTAGGGCAGGCATGCTTTATGGTTGAGTAATATATTAGATTTTCAAAATGCAGGCTGTACTTAGGGTACAGATGAGCAGAGTTGGGTGCACTGTGGAGACTGGCTTGATTCCCAGACTGTTGAAGTTTTGCATCACCAGCACAGTAATCTGCAGTGAGTTGACTGATGGAGGTAAAGGTCTGTTACTTGAATGGTTGCTCCACAGAGCTGTTACTTGTTAAACCAGATGGCTTCATTATTGTTACTGATAGTGACACCCACCAATGGCTTTAGTGGTTTTGATATGTGAAGGAGCATAGATGAAAATCTAAAATTGAGAATAAATAATTTTGATAGAAAATTTGGAGAAAAACTCAGTAGTACAGATTTCTGGTCCTTCTTAATCATACAATGATTGATATAGAATTCTAGTTGCTGGAAGCCCAGGGTGGTCCACAACCTTCCTACTTCAGAGTTTTGTAGATTCATAAAACATGTTCATGAGCCATAATATTCCAAATCCCTGAGGTGGAAGCATTTGCTTCAGTAATTCTTTATGGGTCAGTAGTTCTGTTTTCTGGAATGAGTTAAAAGTAATCTTTTTGGCATGTTCTTATGTTTTTCGATGAAAAGCTAATAGGTGTTTATTCAGGATGGTGCATTCATTCAAATATGCTGTAGAAGAGAATACTGCTTTACTCTTAAAAAGATTCCTTATTCAAGAGATACTCATACCTGTTACATATTTTATTGTGTGCTTAATCCTAATTTATGAAGACAATGCTGTTTACAGTGTTCTTATCATGTGAAGGAATAATTTAAGGCTCTGTGTTTTGGAGGAAGCTGAAGTATTAGGTTGCTTTGCTTGGATAATAGATCCTTGTTGATCACTTCTCCTATGCACACTTGACATAACTGCTCTTGCCTCTTTTGGCATGATAGAGAGTCTCCAGAGAATTAAGTAAAACTTGGATGACTACCTGTTAAACAAGAGACTAGAGGAGGGACATTTTGCACCTGAGAACCTTGCTACAAGAGACAACCCCGGGCAAAACTTCATAGTTTGTCAGAGTTCATATTTTATAAGCAGAAATAGTCAACCCGCTATGGCAAAAATAGCTGAGCAAAAATTAAGTTTATAAGGGTTTAGTCAAAAATGATACTTGAGAAAAACCTAACATTCAATTTTTCCTCTGCTGTGCCTCATTCAGAGATACCCAGAGGCAAAAATATGTGTTACATTTCTGTTCTTATAAAGCTAATCTGAAAGTTTGGTCTTTTTTTTTTTTTTTTTTTTTTAATTTGAAAGTCTTTTTAAAAGGTTTTAATGTGGCTGGGGAACAAGGGCAAAAAAAATAATAGAAAGCGAAACTGAGGTGTTTTTTTTAATGTGGACTGTTGAGCTTCTGGGTTTGTCATACAGTTAGAAAGTCCTCCAAGACTTTCGCATTAAAAGCATTGCATTATTATTTTCCAGGTAATCCTTCAGTTATGAAATCAGAAATTGATAATCTTGCAGTGCCAATGCTCTTCTTCAGATGCTGCTCTGAAATTATTTGAAGATGGCTGCACCTGTATCTTGGCTGTTCAAAGTGATTTCCTTCCTAAATTCCGATTTTCTTCAAAAAAATGAATTGCATAGGAGTAGTTCCATGTAGATGGAAAATTTAAAACATATAGCTGCATTCTGAATAACACACAGAGCAAGCAGCCCAAATAATGCTTCTTCATTGCACTAGCTTTTATAAATGAATTAGCTTTTAATAATTGCTCAAGATTCATAGAATATCAGGGTTGGAAGGGACCTCAGGAGGTCATCTAGTCCAACCCCCTGCTCAAAGCAGGACCAATCCCCAACTAAATCATCCCAGCCAGGGCTTTGTCAAGCTTGACCTTAAAAACCTCTAAAGAAGGAGATTCCACCACATCCCTAGGTAACCCATTCCAGTGCTTCACCACCCTCCTAGTGAAAAGCTTTTTCCTAACATCCAACCTAAATCTCCCCCACTGCAACTTGAGACCATTACTCCTTGTTCTGTTATCTGCTACCACTGAGAACAGTCTAGATCCATCCTCTTTGGAACCCCTTTCAGGTAGTTGAAAGCAGCTATCAAATCCCCCCTCATTCTTCTCTTCTGCAAACTAAACAATCCCAGTTCCCTCAGCCTCTCCTCATAAGTCATGTGCTGCAGCCCCCTAATCATTTTTGTTGTCCTTCGCTGGACTCTTCCCAATTTTTCCACATCCTTCTTGTAGTGTGGGGCCCAGAACTGGACACAGTACTCCAGATGAGGCCTCACCAATTCCGAATAGAGGGGAATGATCACGTCCCTCTATCTGCTGGCAATGCTCCTACTTATACAGCCCAAAATGCTGTTAGCCTTCTTGGCAACAAGGACACACTGTTGACTCATATCCAGCTTCTCATCCACTGTAACCCCTAGGTCCTTTTCTGCAGAACTGCTGCCTAGCCACTCGGTCTCTAGTCTGTAGCGGTGCATGGGATTCTCCTGTCCTAAGTGCAGGACTCTGCACTTGTCCTTGTTGGACCTCATCCGATTTTCTTTTGGCCCAATCCTCTAATTTGTCTAGGTCCCTCTGTATCCTATCCCTACCTTCCAGAGTATCTACCACTCCTCCCAGTTTAGTGTCATCAGCAAACTTGCTGAGGGTGCAGTCCACACCATCCTCCAGATCTTTAATGAAGATATTGAACAAAACCGGCCCCAGGACCAACCCTTGGGGCACTCCACTTGATACTGGCTGCCAACTAGACATGGAGCCATTGATCACTACCCATTGAGCCCGATGATCTAGCCAGCTTTCTATCCACCTTATAGTCCATTCATCCAGCCCATACTTCTTTAACTTGCCGGCAAGAATACTGTGGGACTCTATGGTTTAAGAAAAATGTATATGGAAGGAGTTCTCTCAATCTTATAGCATAACTGGAAAAACACTATTGCTGCAGTGCACCATCATAATGAGGTCTCCTCCAAAGTAAAGTTACCTGTGATGTCTGTACTACTCTGAAATCCATTTTCTTTCATCTTAGTACAACTCACTCAGCCACTGTACATTCCTTAGCTACCACGCACAGCCTGTGACGGGTTTGGGCCCTTTGGGGTGTCACCCGATGTGCTAGGGATTAACTGAGTCAACCTGTTCTGCCAGCCTGGGTCCCCTTTACCTGGCCTTGCTGGGTTAGGCTCACAAGCCTCTTCCAGCCAAGCACACAGGCAGGGTCACACCCAGCTGCACAGAGAGACAGAGATCCGCTCTGGAAAGATTCAGCCTTTGGGGCTTGCTCCAACACTCTGGTGCCCAGTCCCTTTAAGGGGTACAAACCCAAAGGTTTTATGAAATTCGCCTCCTCCCTCAATGTGGAGGGAGATATGCACAAGTTCTCCGCCCTCCCTTCCCCCCCATTAGAAATTGCATAAACGGGGTTATATTATAAACAAGCAATAAGTTTATTAATTACAAAAGGTGAATTTTAAGTGAATATAAGAGATAAAACAGAACTAAGCATATTACTGACCAAATAAAGCAAAATACGCAAGCTAAGCTCAATATACTTAAGAACCAGGTTACAAAATGTAAATTTTCATCCTAAATGTTATTTTAGGCAGGTTACAAAGTTTCTGTGGTTCAGAGTTCCAGTTATATTGCTTTTCAGACTGGACCCCTGTCTCAGTCTGGACTCCCGGCCCTACCTTCCCTTCAGGTGGCTTTAGCAGTCTTTCTTCTTCGGCCAACAGGCCATGGAGAAGAGGAGTCCCCTTTGCCTTCCTCCCCACCCTTAAATAGGATTTACATAAGGCGGGAAGCCTTTGTTTCCCAAACTCAACCCCCCCTTTCCTTCCAGTGGAAAGTTACAAGAAGTCCCAGGTTTAGTATCAGGTGACAAGACCCATGTCTCTGCAGGACTGTGGCAGCCATTGCTTGTAGTCGGTCTCCAGCGTCCACAGGCAGACTGAGCTCTTTCACAGTCCATTGTCTTTGCTAATGGCCCATTAGCCCTGTCTGGCTTTTCCACTGTTGTACCCAAAGCACTGGTTGGGGGCGACCCCCAAAGTAACACATTTGAAATACAAATATATAGTTAATATTCCTAACTTCAGATACAGAAATGATACAGGCATACAAACTGGACAATCACATTCAGTAAATCATAACCTTTCAAATGATATCTCTCACATGAGCCATCTTGCATAAAGTATATCTCTTATGTCATATTCATATCATAAGCATATTTTCACAAAGAATTTGGAATGAAACGTCACACAGCCTATTACCTCTGTTGTGTTTGGAATGGAAATGGGGAATTGGCCTGTCTTTTGATTCCCCCTTTAAACCTGAAGCTGAGTCAAGTGTATGTTTAAGCTCCCAGTGGTTTATTGCTGGAAGAACCCCATCTTACTTAAATCATTAGCTAGAAGTGGTGCTTGGATTATTCCACTTAGCTCAGAGGTAATCCACATTCCTATTCATGAGCTGGGACCGGAAGGGCTTTAGATCTTTTTAAAAGTTGAAAGAGAGGGCATGTTTGTTCTCCTTTTGTATAATGCGTGGGAGAACAGAGCTGGGACCTACCAAAGGAAAAGATCTTCAGGTACCAGTATAAGGTTTAATCAAAAGAGAGATAATTTCCTTCTTCCTTGCTTCATTGGAACAGAAATGTAGCAGGAAGTCAGTCATTTCATCTTTCAAGCACTGTTTACAAAGTGCATAGGCATTGTCTGTTTAAGACTGGATGTTTAGCACTGGAAATGTGCTGCAATGGGACTGACTGGTTACTTCTGGGTTCTGTTCTAACTCTGCCACTGCCACATTGTGTGACCTCAATCAAGTCTCTCAACCTCTGCCCCAGTATATCCAGAGAACTTTTTATAGATTGTAACTGACAGTTATGGCAATTTTCTGCAGTATCTTGAATAAGCCTTATTGAATTAAATTTAAGTATCTTAAAAGCTCATTGTATTAAAAATGCAAATGTTTGTGTTATTGTGGGATTGTATGTCATTTGTCTAGGAGACATGGCTAATGTAAACCTTGGGAAGTGTTATGAGCTTTGAAGGCTTCTTTTAAACAATGCTAGGACAAGTATGAACTTGTTAGTTGAGTAGGTTTCCTAGGGGAGTGGGGAATGCAAATGCCCACTTCCACCCCATTTGTAACTTCTCCATGGGGAGGTGATCTTTGTCTACAAACGACCTATTTCCACAGTCAAAAGGCCCAAATGGCATAAAGGAGTAACTCTCAGGTTCATGGGTGTTCTTGTTCTGAGCAAAAGGAGTTATGAACTTGTGGACTGTTCATTGGCCAGAGCACTTGTTGGAGTCGGGACGATCTCTCTAGTAAGCTTATTTGTATACTTGTAGGTTCTTTTATTGTTAATGTTTTCTCTGTAATGCTTTTGCCTTAAGAATAAATGTATTTTCTTAGAAAGAGCTTTGTGGCAACTTAACTGTATTTAGAAGGAGCTGTGTGGCAATTATGCTGTTTACTACCTCTAAGGAGAAAAGTAAAGCTGGTTGGCTTAGTCAGGATGACTTTGCGGGGGAATTTGCAGTGTGGCCATGGAGCTATGCAGCCAGGAAATACCCTGTTCAGGAGAGGGAGAGAGACATGTCTCTGCTACAGAGAGGCAACAGCTGTGGTGCCGGAATACCCTAAGAATAGGTGCCCTTGCAGGACCATAGAGGGGGAATACAGGTGCAGTTGCCCTCAAATGCAACTAACCATTTTTAAAATTGTGTAATAATACTGACCCATATTTCAGGGGGAGTTGAGACTTTTCAGGGATAAAATCTTTGATGGCTTTTTTTAATTGTATTACTGTATACCTTATTTTTTATGCTATACTTTGTATAAAGTTTAATCACCTTTTTTCTAGTTAGTTTTTTTTTTTTTTAAAGAAAGCAATTGGATTTAGATACTCCCTCTGCAGAAATATATGATGAGTGTAGGTAATGCAAGTAATAATGACTACCTAATTAAATAAAGATTTCAAGGCAAAACATATGTCCTGCTCATAAAAACTGTGATGAAATTAGTGTCAAAACAGGTTAGATTAGTTTACTGTTTTCTGGCAAAACCACAGTAGACAAAAACCACAGTATAGCAATTAGGCTAGGTAAAGAAGAGCCCATATTCAGCTCTGATGTTGGTCAACATGTACCCGTACATGTAAATGAAAAATCTATTCAATTGACTTCAATGGGTAAAACAGATTTATTTTAAAGTATGTACTTGTTTAGTAAGTCCTAAAGGGCAAATTCTGTCCCCTGATAAATGCATATGGGAACAGTTTGTGCATCGCTAAAGACAATGTGGACCCTAATTTATTAAAACTGAAAGCACATAAAGCCTAGGATTTTCAAAGCAGTCTAAGGGAGTTAGGTGCCCAAATCCCACTGAATTTGTATCCCTTATGCGCCTTTGAAAATCCAGACAAAATCTCATTTGTTTTTCATTTTGATGGTGTTTATTGACTGCATTTCTTTCAGCTTTGGATAGATTAGACTGGTCTGACTTTCTAGGCTCCTACACTAGCACAAAGCTGGAGTTTGGCATTTCAGTGCTACAGGGGGGAAATTGGCATTTAAAATATTTATTTTTTTCAGTGTAACACATTTTCATGAGTAGTAAAATTTAGTTATTTAATAAGACTGCCCCTTATTTTTACAACATTTAATTTTACAGTTTACATTACCCGGCAGTGTCTGCTTTAACATAATAGTAAAGTTAATAATTTTTCAAAATGTAATTTATGATTACAGATTTTAATTAGGAAAAAAGTTTGGATTCTTTTCAATAATACAATTAATGCAACGCCCCCTGTGATGGGTTGTCACTCCCAGGATGCAGTCTGGAAGCAGGTGGAACCGCTGTGTCTCCTAACCATTCAGCTGGGCTGGTCCTTCTCCCACTGCTCAGCTGGTGATTCAGCCAGCCTCTCCAGGCCCTGTTATCACCCAACATGACAGCAGGTGGCATCACACACCCAACTGAGCTACCTGAGTACTTTACCTAAGCCACTCAAGGATAGACAGACAAAACAACAGCCAGTTTCCTAGCTCCCCAGCCTTGCATCCTTGCTGGAGTATAAACCTAGTATTATACCGTCTTGCACTGCACAGGGATCCGTACAATGCAAGCTCATTAATATAGTTCGCTTTCCCGTTGATGTGTGAAATATATGCACAACAAGCCTGTGTTAACCAAGCTGAGATTTTCTCAGACGCTTCACTTAAAGACACACTGGTTAACATAAAACAAGTTTATTAACTACAAAAAGATGTTAAGTGATTATAATGACAGCAAACAGATTACCTAGCAAATAAATAAATAAACTGCAAACTAAGCCTAATATACTAGATAGATTGGATTTGAATTAGCAATTTCTCACCCTGACTGATGATACAAGCAATCCACCAAGTTTCCATACACAGGCTAGAAATCCCTTTAGCCTGGGACCAGCACTTACCCCAGGTCAGTCTTTGTTCCCTTGTGTGGGAAGTGAGACCCTGAGATGATGTCACTCCCCACCTTATATAGTTTTTCCCATATGGCAGGAGCCCTTGGTTTCAAGCCAAGTTTGTGCAAAAATACAGGTACCAAAATGGAGCTGAGTGTCATGTGGTCTGGTCACATGCCCTTGTGGGCCTTGCTGAGTCATAGCAGCCATTACTCATTGGCTGGCTGAAACGTTCACAGGAAGGCTAAGCTCTTCCATGGTCCATTGTCTTTGTAGATGAACCATTGTTGTACCTGAAAGACTAGTTGTGAGTGTTACCTAGAGTAAGCACATTTGAAATACAAAAACATTGACAATATTCATAACTTCAGATACAAAATTGATACATGTACAGAAATCGGATAATCCTATTTGGCAAATCATAACTTTTCCAATGACACCTCACATGACCGATCTTGTGCAAAAAGGATCATAATTATGCCATAATCCTATCATAATCATCACTATGATGAATATGGGGTGCAGTGTCACCCCCCCCCATTCCTCCCTCACCAGAATTGCAGGAAATATATTAATCAAGCACTGTTAATGAAATTATATACCCCATAACCATATTCCTCAAAATCTGAGTTCTGAAGTTTGTTTCATCTTTTCAAGAATTGCAATCCACAACTGAAACAAGGGGAAGGCAGGTATGCAGAGCTGAGACTGCATATACATATCTTCTAACTGTGGAGCTCTTAATGTTCACATAGTCAATGGAGAACAAAACGAATGCCAAACTTGCTTGGGTCTTTATGAGCAGGTTTGACTATGGGTTCAACCTATCTAAAGACAAACAAACCTGTACTTTCAAGAAGCCTTGAGTGCTGGCTTAGCCACTTTCTGTGATTTGATGATTGGAGCTCTTCACTAATGACATTGTATGTCACTTTTAAAATGGAGCCAAGTCACAAATTTTGTAAAGGAGAATGGAATTTACTGAACAGCGTGTCTCTTTGCTGAAATACATTATTATTAAGGCTCCTGAAGAGCCAGAACATGATTCACTTTGCTTCTATAAGCATCTTACAGGCACTAAGAGCCTCAATGGCTTTGAAAAGTAAATCAAAGTGTCTGGATAAAAAAATGTCACTGTTATCCATATTGATTGTAATATTATCTTGGTGTTTATCTAAGATAAAGCAAAATAATATTTGTACTAAAACCACCTGTAGTTGGTTTCCCCATGAAATTGGAATAAAGCTTTTTACCCTGAAATTCTAACATGTTTGTATATTTTACAGTCACATTAACCAGAAAACCCAGTTTGAAAACCCAGTATTGGAAGCCAAGAGAAAAAAACAGCTAGGACAGACTGATGTTGGCCCTTCAAAACCAGGTACTTTAAGTGGCTGTTTTTCACTATTAGCTGCAGTATCTTTATGAATGAAGAGCAGTCTCAAAAGTGAAATTTTCTGGGTGTTTTAGTTCAAGTAGATCTTCATTTTGTGTTTTTGCCATTAGTTTTAAATGTTCAGTGTGCTCCTAAATAAGTGGTTTTTCACTGTCTTCTATTGAGATGAAAACTTGGACTAAATTAACGTGCTTTAGTGTATGGCGTATAGGGAGTCCAGAAGTTAAGTTGAAAAAAAACAGTTTTAATCGGCATTTTCACATTTCTGGCATTTTGAATGCTTATTTATGAAACCTTGAAAATGTTGCTTTAATTTAGCTTGTTGTATTTAATTTTCTAGCTTTTTCAGAACAAGTTACAGGTTCTGTAGCAGACAGCAGTCATCATAGGTCAGCTTGTGTCTGTCAACATCATCAGTAAACTATGCACATATAGCCTTAACAGGCTGCAGTTGGTCAAAGCTCAACTAATGTCTGACTATTGCAGGTTGAGTATGCATCTTCATATCTGAGTATGTATGCATTATTAATGCCTTAAGGCAATATTAGTGTTTCCTGTCCACTGGCCAGATCATTTGTAGTGTCCCCGTCCCCCCCGTCCCCCCAAAATTGAGTTTTTTTGCAGTTGAAACTGATCTAAGACTTTAAAGTTGCTTAAGCAGCTTAAACCATTCTAAAGCTGGTAGTCAGAACCAGCTTGAACATTCCATTTGGTTAGGCAGCAAGGGAGTTGGGCGAACCCGTCAGAGGGTGCGGATGAAGCAGCAGCACCGAATTGTTAGGCTTCTGGCTCTTACCCGTTTTGAATTGGGCCTTGTTAAGAGATTAGAGCACAGAATCAAGGGAACTAGGAATGGAGACATGATAGTTCTAGTTCCAGCTCTGCTGCTGTTCCGCTTTATGGCCTGGGCAAGTCATTTAACCTGTCGGTTCCCTTAACCCGACAGTTAAATGGGGTAATATCAGTGGCCTAGCTACCTATTTCACAGTGGTGTTGCAGGGATTAACCACCCTTTGTAAAGTGCTTTGTGCATGTAAAACATTATAAAGCTGTTTTAATGCACTCTTATGGTGCATATGCACACAACGCATCTGAGTGCATGCCTGTACACTTAATAAGGAATATTGCATGCTCCAACACAATTTTCAAATGCTCCTAACTTTGTCAAATCAAAGCCAATTTTTTTCACTAACCCTCACAGTGGGTTATAACCATACCCACTTTCAACCTTTAGTCCTTTCAAAACTGTCATTTGATTTTTACAGCGAAAAGGTTCCTGTTTTCCACTCTTCCATAATTCAGAAGTTGCTGGTGGTTTTGGTTAAACGTTCAAAAATTTTCTCTCGCCCCATCCTGTTTTGCAACATTATGTGCATTCACAGACATGTTAATTGGGTATTTTCAACCACCCTTTTTTCTTACCCTGTTAAACTATCTGGACTTACCTATGGGTCATTTCTTAGCAGAATTGCTGATGATGACAGATCATAGAATCATAGGAGTACTGGAAGGGACCTTGAGAGGTCATCTAATCCAGTCCCCTGCCTCATGGCAGGACTAAGTATTATCTAGACCATTCCTGACAGGTGTTTGTCTAACCTGCTCTTAAAAATCTCCAATGATGGAGATTCCACAACCTCCCTAGGCAATTTATTACAGAGTTTAATCACCCTGACAGGAAGTTTAACCCTCCGTTACTGCAATTTAAGCCCATTGCTTCTTGTCCTATCCTCAGAGGTTAAGAAAAACAATTTTTCTCCCTCTTCCTTGTAACAACCTTTTACATACTTGAAAACTGTTACCATGTCCCCGCTCAGTCTTCTCTTATCCAGACTAAATGTGTTGACTTCTCTTTACGTGCAGAACCAGAGAAGTCACTCTTCACCAGAGATCCAGCCCAACTTACAGGAGCCCTTATACGGACATCATTGAAGAAAAGCACTATGGGATTTGGTTTCACAATCATTGGTGGAGACAGACCTGATGAGTTCCTCCAGGTGAAGAATGTGCTGAAAGATGGACCTGCTGCGCAGGATGGGAAAATTGCGCCAGGTGAAGTAGCATTTCTCCATTTCAAGTGATGCTGCTTAGCCAAAAGAGAGGGAAGCAGTTGATGGGCCATGGGGAATTAGATGACTCCACCTGCAGACATTCTTTTTGAAACAGCCCCTTACCTGAAGCTGTTGTTTATCAGAGTGGGTAAAATATTATGCAGTGTCCAAAACCCTCAGTTAGAAAAGAAGCAATATTTTAATACAAATCCATGTTTTGGAAATTTGTGAGAGTTCAGTGGTTCTGTCTATTGCAAATCTTTTGCTGCATGTTACAAAAGAGGTATTATCAAGCTCAAACAATGGGCCACTTGAAGGATCCCTTGAACCTATCATGTGTTCATTTTATTGTTTGTGTCATTTCCTGTTTGGAGCTCCATTGTGCTGGGCAATACACACACATGCAGAAAGTAGCAGTCCATTCCCCCAAAAGCTTATGATCTAATTTAAGACAAGACTCTACAAATGAGTATAACAGTCAGAGTAGAGGAGGGATAACTGGTTAATAAATATTTATTAGATTGTAGTCCTTAATGAGCTAGCTCAAGGTGATGGTAGTATGAATGTTAAACCTTGCTGCTTATGTGCGTTGTTGTCGTGGTATAAACTGTAATATGAGTTATTTTTTTACAGTATTTGTTTCGTGAGCTTAGTTTCCTCTGCCAATCATAGTTAATTGTTACTAATAAAATTGGAGCTGGTAGGCTGAGAATTTAAAAGGTTGAAATTATACCGTTCTATAATGTTTCTTTCTTTTGAGACTTAATAGCTTCCAGGGTTTTGATGCTGAGGCTGTGTGCAGTGTAATAATATTCCGAAGATAAACTTGTGCTTTAGTTTTGTTAAAATAGTTACTGAATCTAGAGAAGTGTATAAAGAGATTTTTCTCAAATAGTTTTAACATTACATTGGACTGGCTTCTTATGATGATTTGGCCTGCTTTGTATACGTCTCCGTCTAGTATGTAAGTTACCTAGTCACAGCGAAACTATTGTGCTTCTGCCTCTAGTACAGTGATACTCAGACTGAGTCTTGCAAGCCGCAATTGGCTCTTTGCAGCACATGATATTAAAATACTCTGTGCTTTAATTAACAAACAATCAGGATGTTTTTACTATCTTCTTAACCAATTGTAATTGATAAAATGCTTGGCCAGTCATTTTGCTGTGATTGCTACAAGGGGAATAATTTATGTGAATATTCCATTGGTATCAGTATGTAATTTTCTTTTCTAACCTGGATTAGATTTCTTAATAATCTAGCTTCAAACTCATTTGCCAAGAGAGGCTTGAGGAACTCCAGCCACTGAGTAACCTTCCTTCCATTGGAGCAGTGGATTATTTAGATTAGTTTAGTTGCTCCTGTGCTTTGTGACACCCAGTGTTTCCATTTCTTTACGTCTGGTGCCATGTTTCTTGCACCATTGTGGTCCGTTTCCATGATAGCGACATCTTTTCAAAGGTTCTCTTATGTGTTATCTATTAAAAATAACAGGAGTACTTGTGGCACCTTAGAGACTAACAAATTTATTAGAGCATAAGCTTTCGTGGGCTACAACCCACTTCTTCGGATGCATAAAGAGTGAACCATATATTGAGGAGATATATATATACACACACATACAGAGAGCATGAACAGGTGGGAGTTGTCTTACCAACTCTGAGAGGCCAATTAAGTAAGAGAAAAAAAACTTTTGAAGTGATAATCAAGATGGTTCAGTACAGACAGTTTGATAAGAAGCAAGTGTGAAAATACTTACAAGGGGAGATAGATTCAATGTTTGTAATGGCTCAGCCATTCCCAATCCCTATTTAGCCCTGAGTTGATTGTGTCTAGTTTGCATATCAATTCCAGCTCAGCAGTCTCTCGTTGGAGTCTGTTTTTGAAGTTTTTCTGTTTTAAGATAGCCACCCGCAGGTCTGTCACACTTGCTTCTTATCAAACTGTCTGTACTGAACCATCTTGATTATCACTTCAAAAGTTTTTTTTCTCTTACTTAATTGGCCTCTCAGAGTTGGTAAGACAACTCCCACCTGTTCATGCTCTCTGTATGTGTGTGTATATATATATCTCCTCAATATATGGTTCACTCTTTATGCATCCGAAGAAGTGGGTTGTAGCCCACGAAAGCTTATGCTCTAATAAATTTGTTAGTCTCTAAGGTGCCACAAGTACTCCTGTTATTTTTGCGGATACAGACTAACACGGCTGCTACTCTGAAACGTGTTATCTATTGTCTTCCTCTTTTCCATCTTCCATCAAGTGGTATGTAGTCAAGGGCTTCTCTAAGAGTACAGTTTTTGACATCTGCACAACATGCCCAAACCACTTCATCATTCTTTCTTGAATCATTGTCTCTACAATCTGTTGGCCAGTCCTTTGTAATCATCAGCCTTAGTGACTTTATCCCACCACAGACACCAAGTATTCTCTGTAAGCATCTCTGATGGAATGTGTTGTTTTGTATCTGCATTGTTTCCATAACTGTAACTTTATGTGGACAGATAGTTATCTTGACTCACAACCACCCAGGCTCCTCATTCAATATATTGTATAGGTCACCGATGGAAGTGCCGGGTAGTTTTGGATGACCCAGTTTTGGGAGCAGTTGGCCATTTTGTTACACCCACCCCACTCATTCAGCCAACATCTGTCCAAACTGACTGTGGCAAGTGTGAGAATTTAAGGGCTAGTTTCAGAAGTTGCTGATGTGCCACTGCCAGCAGCTATGTTTGTATGCCAGATAATTAGAATCATTCAAAACATTTCCTAAAATTAAAACATAAAAATAAAAATTGAACTTTATAATAATCCTTTGCACCCCTGCCACACCATAACGACTGAATCTCACAGCCCTTCTTAAAAATGTAAAATAGATAGAAAGTGTGTTAAGAATGTGGAGGTTATCTTGCAGAGGGAGCAGAGCTTGGGGAGACATGCTGATATGCACAGAACGGGGGGTGCCCTCTTCTCTCACTCCTCCTTTCTGTGGCAACCTTGGTGTGAAAGAGAGGAAGAAATAAGACAAAGGTCAAAGGAAATATATACTTGTGAAAAAAGTGTTAGAAACTTAGTGTGTTAGTGAGATTTTTAGTCCTGAGCATTTGGGTATTCGAGATGTGTGTAAAGTATACGTCTTATCTTTCTGTAGGGAGAACACAGGAGAAGCAAGGACAGCAGGGACTGGATGCTACTAGTTATTCCTTCTGTGTAATGAGTAGGAATTTTTCAGTCCATGCATCATTCACAACTCTACTTTGATTCCATAAAGGCAATACACTTTCCTAAACAAAAAAAGAGAGGGTGTACTTTCTGTATGCTGCTGCTGCTTCTGTCTGGAGAGTAAGATCTAGTGCAGGCCTGCACAACTCGAAAAGCGGCGAGGGCCATATTACTCCAAAGAAAACAGCTGAGGGCCGAAACCCTCCGAGCGCCGCCAAACCCCGCCCAGCGCCACCCAGCCCCCCCAAAACACAACACACACCCCCAGCACCACCCGCCCCACAGAAACAACCCCCCTAGCGCTGCCGAAACACCACCCCCGCCCCGCGCCACCTGCCCCGCGGAAACAAACCCTCCTTCCCCAGCGCCGCCCCCCCCGAAACAGCAGTATTGAACCTCGGTAATATGTTATAGCGGGCCCCTAAGGTAGTATAATTAAGGTAAAAGAAAAATGTCTTTTTGCTAGAAGTAGAATAAGATCTTCCCCCCACTTTGTAATCAATTGCCCTGTTGAATGAATGAGGTGTGAATGAGGAAGGCGTGGAAGGCAGGCACCTCCAGACAGCTGCAACCCTTGGAGAGGGCAGGGCCGGCTCTAGGATTTTTGCCGCCCCAAGCAAAAAAATTTTTGTCCGCCTCCCCTTTCTTTTTCGTGCCCCTCTGCCCCCGGCCCCACCCCAACTCCACCCCTTCTGAACCCCTTCCCCAAATCCCCAGAACCGCCTCCTCCCCCGGCGTGCCGCATTTCTCCTCCCCCATTGCTTCCTGCGGGCCCTCCATGACCTCCCGCCCTAGCTCACCTCTGCTCCGCCTGCTCCCCCGGGCGTGCCGCCGCTCCGCTTCTCCCCCCTCCCTCTCAGGCGAGGGAGGGCGGAGAAGCGTAGCAGTGGCGCGTTCAGGAGAGCAGGCGGAGCAGAGGTGAGCTAGGGTGGGGAGGGGCACAGGAAGTAATGGGGGGGTAGAGGAACCGCTCCCCGCTCCAGCTCACCTCCACTCCACCACCACCACCGCCTCCCCAACCGCCCGCCGCTCGGCTTCTCCTCCCTCCCAGCCTTGCTGTGCGAAATAGTGGTTTCGCACGTGGCAAGCCTGGGAGGGAGGGGGGAGAAGCGGAGCGGCGGCGCATTCAGGGGAGCAGGCGGAGCGGAGGTGAGCTAGGGTGGGGGGACGCAGGAAGTAACGGGGGGGTAGAGAAACCACTCCCCGCTCCAGCTCACGTTCACCGCCTCCAATGAGCGCCCCGCCACTTGGCTTCTCCTCCCTCCCAGCCATGCTGCGCGAAACAGTTGTTTCGCGCGCGGCAAGCCTGGGAGGGAGGGGGGAGAAGTGGAGCGGCGGCGGGCGCTCGGGGGAGCAGGCGGAGGCGGATTGGAGATGAGCTGGGGCGGCGAGGGCACTTTTTCCCCATGCCCCGGAGTCGGCACCTATGATGGCCGGTGCCAGAATGCCGCCCCTAGAAATGTGCCGCCCCAAGCACCTGCTTGTTTTGCTGGTGCCTGGAGCTGGCCCTGGGAGAGGGGATGGGAGCCAGACCAGATCAGTAGAACAGGTCAGCCACCGACTCACCACTCGCCTCCTCAGCCCCCCTCCCCCGGCTCGCCTACTCACCCCCCGCCACTGCCTGCTCGCTCGCCTCCTCAGCCCCCCACCCCTCCGGCTCGCTGGCTCACCTGCCCCACTGCCCGCCCGCTCGCCTCCTCAGCCCTCCACCCGCCCGTCTCACCTACTCATTCCCCGCCACTGCCCGCCTGCTCGCCTACTCAGCCCCCCTCCCTCACCTGCCTCTTGCCTACTCACCCCCCCACGGGCCGCACAGTGAGCCCAGGCGGTCCGCATGTTGTGCAGGCCTGATCTAGTGATGCATTGCATTGCATTTCCATTGCACAAATTCTGTCAATCACTGAGCAACATTTTTCAGCTCAAAGGCTATAAATAAGACAGAAAAGAGGTTTTTTTGCTGGTATTTGGACATGATGCCTACGCTTTAACAAAGCTTCTTGAAAATCCATGTCACTTCAGTGGCTTTTACTTTCTAGTGGTTCCATGCATTGCTGCTAATCCACCTGCAGTATGTGTTACCTGTCAGTTTTTCCTACCAGGCACTTGTAAGGCAAGGAATCCAGTAAAGAAAGCACTCAAAGCACAAGTAGGCAACACTTGCGATGAGAGTGGTTCCTGCGCAGTATGTGCAGTAAAGATAAAGGTTGGTGGTTCTAGCAAATCACACACTATGCTCTGCTATATTTGAAGTGGCATAGCAAGGATTTCCTGCATTTGTGGACAGAACCTGTTCTCATCAGCTGCAGGCATTTGTAGGGAATGTCTGTGCTTACATGTCTTTAATGCACACATTCCTGTACTATGAATTCTCTTGAACTTACAGCTGTAGGTTATGTTACTGTCTCTCCAGTTTAATAAAGGAACAGAATTTGTATAGTTTACTCTTTCTATTTAAGTATATTTTCCCCCCTCCATGATGATGCAATACTGATGCCTTCATAAAATTCTTAGTCCATTGCCATGAAATACAAACTCCACAACATGAAGGAAAAAGAAACAAAACTTAACATTGACATCTACTTCCTGAGCAAAGGCAAGAAACAAAGTATTCTCCTCAGAGGGCTCACTATCTATAACCCTCTGACCACAACATACAACTCCAAATATAGCGAACAGCTCTGCAGAAGGACTTCAGAAAAACTGAGGAACCATCTCCTGCGCTTCACATACTTCAGAAGGGACACCCCAAACAAGAAATCATCACATACTCCCATACACTGGAAAGAAAAAATCAGGAAACCTACCTGGAGATCATGGAAAAAACCCAAAAGTATTAATTAAAAAAAACAAAGAAACAAACAACCCAAACCTGGTGACAGCTGTCCAGCACAGAAACAAAGAGTGGAACCAGCTACAACAACTCCACAATCCACAGAACACAAACACTGGGCAAAACCATGGCACCAGGACCCACATTGACACTACACAAAACCCCAGAATCATCGATTTATTAAGACCATTCAGCTCCAGTTGAATAATCTGTACTCCCCAAGTGACTGAACTTCTGCCCCATGGCAGAACCTGATACCATACTAACGTGGAGAACTAGAAGAATTATTTCGCTGACTCCGCCTCAAATAATTCTTTCACAATAATGATGACACCCTTACCTACCACATCCCCATCAACAGTCAGAAGAAAAAAAAGAATCATCTGACTGGGCACCCCACAGTGGACGAAATCACACACTTAATCATTACACTGATTGCTTCAGGAAAAAAATTTACACTGAAATTCTTAACACAGATCACATCCACCACAATCTCTCCACCACTGAGAGGACAGCTATGCAGTCCCTGAAATCCAACCACCAGATAGTGATCAAACCAGCAGACAGAAGGGGTGCCGTCATAGTTCTGCCCCCATAAATACTACGTGTGGGTGAAACCAGACAATCACTATGCTCTCCAATGAATTCACACAGAAAAATGATAAAAGTCCAAAACCACCGTATCATCTGGGGGCGAACACTTTTCACAAAACAATCACTGTATATCTGACTTCTCAGTCCTCATCCTCAGAGGAAACATGCACAACACGTTCAAAAGAAGCATGGATTCTTAAATTCATAGGTTTGCTAGACACTAAAAGTCATGGTCTTAATAAAGATACTGCATGTACGGTTTTTACAACAATCTGTAACCCCCCTTCTTTGTCCTTTGACTGGAGAGGTGTTAACGGGCCACTTCACCTTGAATGGTCTCCTAGACTGTGTGTTAACTACTTACGCAAAACAATCTTTTCCACCTTGTATTTAGTTATGACACTGAGTACTTTTCCCAGACCTGAAAAAGAGCTCTGAATAGATCAACAGCTTGTCTTTCACCAATAGAAGTTGATCCAATAAAAGATATTACCGTACCCACCTTGTCTCTCTGGTCCATTGCCAGGCAGACATTGTACTGAATGTGCCACATACCCTATTTACATTTTTTGGGGGGGGGGGGGGGGGCGAAGTCAGATATTTTGATAGCACTTTCAGTAGCGTGAGCAATCCTGCGCCTTTGAATCCTGAGGTGTCCACTTAAAATCTGAAGAGGATTGGCTCCCACATAAATGCTTAATGCTCAACTTTTCTGTTAGGAAAACCAAAATTTGTTGTCAGCAACCTCACACTCTCAAATGACCCTATAACAAATTTCTGTATGCACATGCACCCTAGCCCATGTCCACAAAGCCTCCCGATGAAGGAAAAATATCACAGGGAAGTAAGTTTTAATTATCAGCTTCTGAAAGCTCTGGTTAATAAACAACAACGAATAATACAGTTAAAAAAACAAATTCCCTGAGTGGCCTTTATAAGAAACAAAAAAAATTATTCAGGGAACAGCCTTTTCCTTTCAAAGGAACATGCACTAATCACCATTTTAAAGGATTGGGGTGACTTCAAGACTAATAACATTTGCTCTTTTAAGTCTTGATTTTTTTTTTTTTTAACTCTCCTTTTCCAGTTCTGAGCTGGGATGAGTCGCAGCTGCTCTTCATTCTTGCAGGATTTTCTAATTTTAGATTCTGGTTTATCTTAACCGTGCATGACATAACAGCGGGCTTATGTGGCATTGCATATTATTCTTGTATATTTAAATTGCTTAGATGAGGGCTGTGGAAACATTTGACTTAAATCTTCCTTGGCTGTGTTGCTTGTTCCTTCATTTTTCTCAAGTTCTCTCTCTCT
The DNA here is from genome assembly GCF_028017835.1 of Emys orbicularis. Taxonomy (NCBI): domain Eukaryota; kingdom Metazoa; phylum Chordata; order Testudines; family Emydidae; genus Emys; species Emys orbicularis. The sequence goes on from NC_088686.1 coordinate 149,255,649, forward strand.
CATTTAATTTAAATTTTAAAAAAGTATAAAACAGATTGTCAGTATATAAGTGCAATATGCATTCGCTTACCAACTTATTTGAATGAAACACTTCCTGTGGCTTGCATGTGATCTAATTATTAGACCACTGGTCTGGGACTTGGGAGACCTGAATTCTATTCCCGGCTCTGCCCTGGCCTGCTGGGTGACCTTGGGAAAATCACATTTGCTCTGTGCCCCATATTCCCCATCTGTAAAATGAAGATGATGATACTGATCTCATTTGTAAAGCACTTTTGAGATCTGCTGATGAAAAGTGCTATATAATAGATAGGTATTATTTATTCCATTAACATTTACGAATATATGGCCTTGTCCCTGGAAAGTAACCATTTATTTCAGCTCTATTTCTGCTTTTTAAGCTATACATAAGTATATACTCTTCTGTATAAACAGCTTCATAAGATTTAGGACTTGTTCAGTCATTTATTGAATGTCTCTGCTCCCTGTATACATGTAATGTAAAAACAGTGCATTTTCTCTGCCTGGGAGCAAATTTGGATCCAGGTCTATGTTGTGAGTGGTCGCTGCCAAAAGTAAAATGCCAAATGTTAAAACTGACAGCGGAACAGCAGTAGGAATAAATAAAGCAACACAGAATGGGCAAATGAGGAGGCAAGAGAGGTGAGAAAACCCTGCACAGTGTGAGGAATTAAGCACATTGTGGATATTAGTTACCGTGGTTTAATTAAATTGTCTCTGGAACCTATAATTTCTACTACCTTCACTAAGATGTCTTCCCATACCCCTGTGTATTGGATAACCACTCTTACTGTTTTGGTAAAAAAATAACTTTATACTTAACAGCTTTAATACTAATTCAGATAACAAAAGAACTTAGTGACTAATTCCTATCTCTGCTGCTGACCTGTGCTTTGACCTTGGCAAGATACTTTTCTTGTCTTTCATATTCCCCATATGTAAAAATGAGGATAGTATCTTACCATTATTGTATAGTGCTTTGAGATTTTTCCTATGGAAAATAGTATGTCTGTACATATAATTATTCTTATATAAGAGTTATTATTTTGGAGACAAAGAAACCTAAGTGTCAGAGGGGTAGCTGTGTTAGTCTGTATCCACAAAAATAACGAGGAGTTTGGTGGCCCTTAAAGACAAACAGATTTATTTGGGCATAAGCTTTCGTGGGTAAAAAACCCCACTTCTTCAGATGCATGGAGTGAAAATTACAGATACAGGCATAAATATATATTGGCACATGCAGAGAAGGGAGTTAACTTACAACTCCCTTCTCTGCATGTGCCAATATATATTTATGCCTGTATCTGTAATTTTCACTCCATGCATCTGAAGAAGTAGGTTTTTTACCCATGAAAGCTTATGTCCAAATAGGCCTAAGTGATTGGCCAGTTTGCTAACTGGAAATATTTCCATGCTCAAAAATGTTCACATGCTGAAACAGACTTCCAGGATGTAACACTTGCTGCTATTTAATATGCACAGATGAGAATGTATTTTCAGTCGAAGCAAAATCAAAATACAAAATATAGAGAGGCACTCAGGGAACTGTGTGTAGAATCTTAGTTTAAGTTTAGCCAATCCAACAGAAACCAGAAAAAAAAAATCTGATTCATTCTGGATTGAGTTTAGACTGTTGTATAACATGAATTAAAGTATAAGACAGCTGTTTGCACTAATGTGTGCACTGTTTCCTTTTCTGAAGCCCATATAGTGTCATTCGCTAAATCTGCGGCAGATTAAATTTTATATATTTAGAATCATGTCTTTTTAATTTAGTAGTCTATATTTCAGCTAAGAGAAAATCCTACCATTCTGGTAGCATATGGCTTAGGGGAATGAGACAGCCCCCTATTCACTAATATCTTAAATAATTGCCCATAATCTCGCTTTGTAGTTACTAAGGGGATGGTAAGTGTTTCATTCTGTGCCGTAGATTAGAATATTTGAAAAGTAGATATGGTTTAGTTTCTGATTTTAATGATGTTGAACTCATTTTTATAACAGGTGACGTCATTGTAGACATAAATGGCAGCTGTGTCCTTGGCCATACCCATGCAGATGTTGTTCAGATGTTTCAGCTAGTTCCTGTCAACCAGTATGTGAATATGACTTTGTGTCGCGGTTACCCGCTTCCTGATGACAACGAAGATCCTGCTGTAGACATCGTTCCAGCTACACCCATCATCAATGGCCAGCCAATGACCAAGGGAGATATCTGCATAACCAGCCAAGATTTAATACCTGGAACAGTCATTTTAGACCAAAATGGGAAACCGGGTCACATTTTGGTCAATGGTCGCCTGAACAGCCCTTCTATGGACCCAAATGAACAGAGGATCTCCGTATCCTCTCCAGGAGGCTCCCAGCCAGAACTAATCACTATTCCTCTGGTCAAGGGCCCTAAAGGATTTGGGTTTGCAATCGCAGACAGCCCTACAGGGCAGAAAGTGAAGATGATTTTAGACAGCCAGTGGTGCCACGGCCTTCAGAAGGGAGATGTAATCCAAGAGATTTACCATCAGAACGTACAAAACTTGACACATCTGCAGGTGGTGGAGGTGCTGAAGCAGTTTCCAGTGGGAGCCGAGGTCCCACTGCTTATCTTAAGGGGAGGTGGGTAGGAATGAGACTTTATTATAATTTATCCTGTCTAATATGGAGGTGTTTAGAAAGTGATATCTAAGCACTGTACAAAGCTTTAAAAAGAAGAAAACGGGCTGTCAGCTCAATTCTCTACCCTGCTCTAGGTGTAAACCATGCCCCTGGTATTGAGCATGTTATTAGTTCTATGTTTTACTGTAGATTTGATTGTAGGCTGCTGCTGAATGCACAGTCTGTTCTGGCTCTTCAGGGAATATTAGGGCAAAGGTGCACATCTCACAGACTGACCTGAAGATAGCAAGGAATAGGGCCTTTTCTTTCTCCTTTTGTGGGTGGTCCAGAGGCTTTGGCTTATATTATGAAGGTGATCGCAGGCGTCTTGGAGGGAAGCGTCTTTAAGATAACATGGGCCTTGCCACCTGGAACTCTGGAAAGTTCTCGTTTTTGCGTGTATTTCTCTCTCTTAATTGCCGTTCATTGCAGATCGGAACATCTCCTCTCCCCATAGACTAACTGGTAATTAGCGTGCATTTGCCAGAAGGCTCAGTCTGATGGCTGCCAGACAGGATCCTTTCTGTGCAGTTTCCTGGTTATTAATGAGCTCATTGGTGCCCTCTACAACTTGTTTTTTCTTCTATTTTTTTATATCTGTTATTTGATTCCTGAGAATATTCATATTGTATTATTTATAGTGACTTAATATATTGCGTTTTGCTGCAATAAGGTATCCTACTGACATTATCTCACCCTTTATATTGCCAACAGAGGCAAAGGAAATGGGCACAGGCTGTTTTATCAAAGATCCCCACAGGGATTGCTGCTGATGCCCACAATATAATCTCAGCCCACAAAATAATTGACCCTTTTTGAGGATATGTGATGCAGTAACCATAATAATACTTTGCATGTATATGACCTAATTTGTCGAAGCATCTCAACTTAATTATTAATTATCAACACTTAATTATTCATAATAATGATGTTTACACACATTAACAAATTAACCCTTCTGCCCCCTGGTGCCTCTGAACAAACTGACACCCAGAAGTTAGCGATTTATCCAAGTTTTTGGATAACTCAGTAATTAAATTAACTCAGTAATTCAGCTTAGTCAGGAAGAGAACCAAGAATTCCCCCTTCCTAGTTCTCTTTTCCAGATCATGCTCCTAAGGGATGTCTCCATTCTCCGTTTCTGAGCAGCTGATGTTTTTATTGGAATGAACTCTAGAATGTTCTTCATGTGAGCATTCTATGCAAACGGGGCATCTTTTCTTTTATCTTGAGAAACTTTTATCTTGTTCACTCTTTTGTTTCTCTCTTCTTCTCTGGACACCCTGACAGCACCTTTCAGTGGGGCAGATAAACCATAGTAAAATATCATTACTGTACCATTGTTTATGCCCATCTTGCTATGTTGTAGAGATTTCAGCACTCCACTCAGAGGAAAAGTGCTGATTGATCTGATTTGCTTTTCCTGACTAAACAAACACAACATTCACTTCCCCTCTATGGCTTACTGTAAGGTATAGGCTGACTATCTATTAATACTCTGTGGATAGTGTGCTGGAGACCAGCATAAAGCGACATTTTTTTCTGCTGAGAGACAGAAATCAAGTCTAACATTCATTTCTGCATGCTGGGAGGGCAGAATTCAGTTTAGCTATAGCTTCTTCCATGCTGACTAGTGCTCATGGAACATTTATAAAGGCAAGAAGGACACTGTGCTGAGAGAGCGGACTGTGCTGGTGTCGTCATTTTAGTCACCAATCCTGAAGGCCCCCCTTTACCCTCAGCACCCTGAATAGACCATGAGTACTATTGACTATAACCATATCTGCCAACTGCTCAAACAAAACACTAGAAGTAGAGAGACAAATAACACATTTGCCTAACTCATATTAATGTGATGGGTAAAGCAGAATAGGCAAGGGCCTGATCCACAGCCCAGTAAACAAATAAAGGGATTCCCATTGACTTCAATAGTTTTTGGGTCAGAGCCTGTAAGAACAAGCCAACTGTCACATTGACATCTCCTCTTTGTTAATATATCTCCATCTAGAAAGCTTCCAGGGATTCAGCATTGTTGGCCCTGTGGGAAGCACAACAGAGCCTTGTCAGTGATGACCTGTATTGTAGAAACTTGTTTGCAAGGTGAGATCTGACCCTCAGAGCCCCTTGCAGGCTCTTCTTCCAGCCTCAGGAAAACCACCTCAAAAACATGCCTAGCATTTGCAAAGACACCAAAGTCTTCACTATGTAAGTGTTACCATTTCCAGTTTGACTAGCAATGAGGGGAAAAATCAGATTTCCTTGGTAGTAAATAGTGTTCTACCAGCCAAACTCATTAACTTACCTCAGCACATTAATTGGAGTATGTATCTTCAAACCACAGGCCCTGGCAGCATGAGAAATGTGTGTTGTTTGTTAGTTGCCATTTAAGGGACCTCTGCTAGGCAATATTGTTGGCCAAGTAAATATTCACTTAGAATTTTAAAAGAATCATAGAACATATAGCAAACCTTATGCCTTCACAAGGGGAGTGAATGAACAGTGATCAGTTTGCAAGCCAAGAATTAAGAGCTGAGCATATTGGCTCTGTTCAATGTAAAATAGTGGGTTTTTAATCATTAAAGTTGCTTCTTATAGTCAGATATTTTCCTTTTTTCTCTTTAGGTCCCCCCTCACCTGCTAAAACTGCCAAAGTGGTGAGTATTGAAGTTATCCAGATGATTATATTTATTGTTTAGTGCTGATGGACAGACTTGATTTTCAGGCACAAATTAACAGATTCATGGGTCTCCATGGCAGCCTGTTAACTAACTTACTGATCCCTGAGTTCTTCTGTGTGTTCAGGCACAGGTGTCCTCTGACTGCCAGACAGGCATGGAGTGCGCTACAATAAACACATCTGTGATCTCTGGACCATTTATACAAGATGCAGGGGGCTCCTACAGGCTATGCCAGGCTGTCTGTGGTTTTTAGTCATCCAGTTACAGACTGCTGTTAATTTTTTTTTCTGCTTGTTTGGATGGAGGTTCTGCTTGTTATCTCTATAAGGATAATTTTTTCAAAATGCTATTTAGCCACAAACAGATCTCCAGTGTATCTGGTGAAATTCTCTATATTTACCCTCAACCTCATGGGAATAAGTAAGATCAGTTCTTAAGGATCATAGATTATTATGCACATCACATCAGATACATGAAACGGATCCTCGTTTCATTGACAGTGATTGTTAGTGGGGAGAGAGAAGGAAGCTGCCTTTGTGTGTCCTGTCTAGCTAGGAACTCAAATAACTTGATTGTTGTGGGTTCTGCTTTCTTCCCTTGAAAATGTAGGGTGTTTTATATTGTTAGACAACATAGAAAACAAAGCAGCCTTGACAGGGCTGGCTCCAGCATTTCTGCCGCCCCAAGCAAAAAATAATAATAATAAAAAAAAAAAGCCGCGATCGGCGGCGGCAATTGGGGGGGGGGGGAAGCCAGGATCGGCGGCAGCAGTTCAGCAGCAGGTCCTTCGCTCCTAAAGGGAGTGAGGGACCTGCCGCCCCCGAATTGCCGCAGGTGCCGCCCCTCTCCCTTGGCCGCCCCAAGCACCTGCTTGTTAAGCTGGTGCCTGGAGCCGGCCCTGAGCCTTGAGCACATCTGTGACCTTCGTCTAAAGAATCTACGTCACTTAAAGGAGAAGTGGGATCAGTTATCTCTCACTATCAGAGTAGGAATCATTTCCAGGATTAGTGTTGCGGGGAAGAACAAAAAAAGGTTCAAAGAGCTTGATTGTGAGGCTGCATGTAGCATTGGTGGTCTGTAGGTAAACACCGCATTGTAACTCCAATGTCTTCATGTTCCCAGACTCGGATACTTGCACCGCACCTGAAAACATGTTTTTTTTTTTTTAAATAAGTAAACCCATAGTTTAACATCTTCCCATGTGCTTACTTTATCCCATTTTCACAACCTGCTCTCTCACCCTCATCCTGATCTCCTTTTAGGAGTCTGCAGTGATTATTCATTATCAAAGCTTTGTTGCCTGACGCAAATTAATTTCCCTATGTAAAGGCTGTCAGGATGGCTGTTGAAGGGAAAACAACACATAATGTTTCATTTTTCTCTTGCTAATTGCCTGCACCATGTATTCAAATTTTCCTTTAGAAGTTTGCATTTTACTTTCTTGGGAGAATTTTATGTTTTGTTTTATGAGAAACCTCCAAAAATAAACTTCAGTGTTCCCCGCTTGAGTGCCTAGTTTATCACCATTTCCTTTTGTGTTTGAATGGGCAATTTATATTTTCCCAGAGTCATCAAGGTGTCTGTATTTCTGATATTCATTGTTGGAAAAGATTGGTCCACTAGGAATATCTTTGATTTAAATAGGATCTGGTGGAAAGAAAATTGTACAGCCTTTGGCTTAATGAAATACACTGGAGGTCAAAGAATAAAGGTTGTTAATAGGAATCTGTTATGTTGTGGAAGAGACTGCTTTTCAGCATGGGGTTCATTAGAGCCCATATATGCCCTTCTGATGTGTGGGGGGGGAGCCTTTCAGGAATTGTCATTTCGGCAAGAAGAATTCTTGTGCATTGCAGTTCACTGCATTTTAACAAAACCTCCATTCCCATGGTATAGAAGTAAATTCTTTCTCAACCATCGCTGCACTGTGCAAATACATTAATTCATTTCTAACCTGAAGCCAAGGCTGTTGCTGACAGTTAACTGTGGAGATAACATGAGTGTGTCAGCTCTACACATTTAAAACAGTATAACCTGCAAAAAATTGCTAATTTAATTCCTAAGCAGAAACATAGCTGCTAAAAAGACATTCCCCGAATAAAAACTTTGCAATATAAAAACACCTACCAGTCATAATTCAATGCCCTATGTGCACACATGCTAAAAATACTTGAGAAATAACATTACAGTGCATGTGCAGTAGCAGTTTCCCTGAACGAAACCCAATGCTCAGTGGCATTAATTCACATCATGAGCTAGTTCAGTTAAAAAAGGCCAAGGTCTTATGTCTATAAACATGTAAAAAGTCTCAAACTATTGAACCCTGTGGGGGATTTTCTTCTGCTCTCAAAAGGGCAGACCTGAATCTAATCTAACTTTGTTTATATTAAACACACACATGCACTGCCACACTGAGACTTTTCAGGTTGGATTTCAGCCTACAGCAAACATTTAAAGTCATCTTGCTATATCAACCTTTGGAATTAAGGATTTGAAACCACGGAGATGGCTGTAATGTCACTTCTACCTGTAGTGTTGTGATGAGTCTTTCCTGCTATCCTATCTAAGGGAGGAATTCTGAGTTTTTAAATTTTCTTAACTTTGTTTAATTCCTCCTGAATATTTTCCCTCTTCTTCAGGGAGATTTCCGTCAGAGGATGAAGAGTTTGTTTACAGGACTTTTTAGAGAAGCAAACTAGCAGAACCTGGCTTGCATGCAAAAACAAAACCTCAGTTCTGCGCTAACCTATACTGAGCTTCTGCATAGAAACTAGAATAGGGCTCTAGATTTAAAAACTTCCATGGTGCAGCAAATGGATGAAACTGGGAGCACTGATTTAGCAGAGACTATGAGCGACAAGTAATAAGACATCAGAAAATCAACACTGAAACCTTAAACTTATCCCTTGGTTTCCTGCTGTATCTCAGGGTTCTTTCAGGATTCAGCTTCTAGAAAATAGGTAGATACTTGTTTTCTCCACTGCAACTTCATAGCTCAGCTGTTCAGAAAAAGTGCTTCAACATACCACTCTGTGGGTTTGTTTGACTACTGCAGTTTGGTCAATTCCAATTCATTACAAAAGTTAGATGTGCTAAACAGATCCATTTCTTTTGAAAACCTGATACTGATCATCAGAGAAAATGGTTGAGAGTTCATGCTTTTTCATGGGCACTAATTCCTTGCTTTCTGGTTTGACTGAGTTATTGTAGAAAGTGCTCAGTTGCCATTATCTTGCAGAAGGTAAGCAGCTGCAGCACTCCTTACCTCTATACTGTCCATCTGTACACTGATCAGAGATCAGCACCTGCTTGACAGGGGCAAGATTTCAGGATAGATACTCAAACTATTTTCAGTTGTGGATGCCAAATTAACCTAGAAGAGAATACTTGATGTTTTCCACCTTCAGCTGGAACAAATGAAATTAACATAGTTCAGTGACTTTCTGGAAGAAGATTGTCTTTTTATAGACACATCTCCCTGCATTTCACACTGAAATCAATCGATCAGCAGTTATGTTCAAGGACCACTTAAAGAAGTTTGTAGTAAGAGTAATATAAGCTGACTGACTGGGGCAATTTAGGCCATGGACTCAAACTTTTTCATAGCATGGAACGCATTTTAATTGTGTCTTCTGTTCACCACCTTTCCTGTTCACAATTGCATAGTTACCTCTTCAACAATTCATGATTGCATAATATTCCTATGATAAATGCAGCAAATACATACATGGAAAACTGACACTGGAGAAGAACTTAATGTATTTTTAGCTTTCTGATGCAATTTGGCATCTTGGAATTAGGAGAACCAGCACCTTGTGACCAGCCAGCAATCTGCAGCCCACCTGCAGTGTTATGCAGACCAGAGTTTGGGAAATGCCAGCCTAAAAGATGATCTCTGAGATCCACAACCTTATTACCAAGTAAAGGGAGAAAAATAAAAGCCTTGTACTCTGTATATGTTGAGTCCTTTTCAGTTGTGTATACCAAATAAGACTTGACACAAGAAGAGTTACAATACAGGCAGTGTACATGGGAAATTACATACACTTGCTCACACTCTGGGCATGAGCCACTTCACACACATTGTTTCCAGGCCCATTCTCCAGTAGAAGAGTTGTCGTTTTTTCAAGTTTTGAACAGGCTGAACAGAAGCATACTGTGTAGGAAGCCCATATCTTACTGGGAGAAGCTGGGTTGAACTGGAGTAGATTATGCAGTTGCGTGCCATGCATTACAAGTTTACTATTTTACTGTTTTTTCTCACCTGTTTAAGCCAGTTTATTGATAATTTTGAACTTAACGTACTCTTCTTTCTCTGCTTTTGTTGTTGTTTCAGAAAGCAGATAAGCAGGAGAATTCAGGAAGCTTAGAGGCGATCAGTGATTCCATTCCACAGCCTATGCCATTCCCACCTGCTGCTGTGAGGTCAGGTTCTCCAAAACTAGACCCTTCAGAAGTCTATCTGAAGTCTAAGACAATATTTGAAGACAAGCGTAAGTACACAGACCTCTTATGCTGGGAATATGCTCTAGCACAACAGGATGTGTTCTGTATTTCCTTCATGTACACAAGTCTTTAAACTTCGTGCCCCTCAGGGCATATTTAGAAAGAATATGAGGAAGTAAAATGACCATAGTCGTTTCTGTGATTATATCCTAGCTAATGATTCCATTGGAAATCACAGCTCAGCAGTCCGTCTGTTTTGTGTGGATAGCATAGTCTGTTTACTAGCAAAGATTTACAAATAGTGCATGAGAACAGGTGCAGATACAGAACTGCTGCCTAGCTATGATTTTAAATGTAATAGTATACACTGGATAAACCAAAGCCATTTGGCATGCCAAACATGCCATATAAAATAAATACACTCCTGGGTGAGATCGTAGGGATTAAAGTAGCCCCATAAATGACCAGTCAAGAATATGTTTTATAGTAAATAAGGGGGATACAGTGTCAGCAGATGGGCTGCAACATGAAAATAAGTTACATAACTACAAATAAAGCATAGCAGTGTCATCAAAGTCACAAAGGGCTTGTTGCCTGTGAATTTCCCACTGTAAACAAACATGCTCCCCAGTGCGGTGTTTCAGCCATACATTTAATTCTATAGCACTTCACAGAACTGCTGTCAATATGCTCTTAATTAGATTTGCGTTGTTTGTGTAAAAGGTTGGTTCTGGATAAAGCGAAAGCTTTGCAGGCCCGGGAAAAGCAAACACATGTTCATTTTCCTAAGCTGGTGGCCTGGAGTACGGCACATCTGGACTTTATCTTAACCTGGGACCCCAAGAAGCAGCTGCTTCTTTTCTATTCATTTCAGTACATCTGACTCGAGAGAAAATTAACCTTAACGTTTTCCCTCAGTAACACTTATTACCCAGCAATAAGTTTCATACATGAAATAGGAAATCAGCAGTCAGGTTCTCTGACATTGACCTAATTAATATTACATAACTGTCTTCAACATTTTATTACTATTTAATTTCCATTTTCCCTATCAGCACTTTTTTATCATTTTGCAAACATGAGCTTTGATAATTGGATAGTACCATCCCTGCAAAGATACCTTGTAAGACACTTCTTAAGAAATGCTTCATTGAAATTTGAATTTACTTTGGCTATAGACAGGCTTATACGCACTTATTACATAATGAAACTACAATTTCTAGTTACTCAAAAAAAAGTGTCCTGTTTAACAATTGAACCATAGATAGCAACAGCTATAGGGCAGAGCAAAAACAAAAGTCAAACTAAACAAACTGGAGGCAAATGCATAATTTAACATATTGAGAGTGAGTTAGTTAGTAAAACTTGATTGGAAAGTATGATAGGAAATTTGTATATCAAGTCATATATGAAGTCATATCTTCGTGTATTTGAAATGATGAGAGGTGGAACTCGCACTATTTTTGCTGCACCATATCTTGTAATATTTTTGAGGAGCTCTTGCCAAATTGGAAGATGTTCTAATTCTAAGCAGCCGAAGTAAACTAGATAGTTCAATTGTTTGTCAAATATGGTCCTGTCTGAGATGAACTGTAGATTGATAGATTCCAAAGCCAGAAGGGATGATTGTGACCCTATTCTGACCTCCTGTATAACACCGGTCATAGAACTTTTCCAAAGTAATTCCTAGAGCAGATCTTGTAGAAAAATATCCAATCTTGATGTAACAATTTTCAGTTACGAAAAATTCACTGCAACCCTTGGTAAATTGTTCCAATCATTAATTACTCTCACCATTAAAAGTTTGTGCCTTATTTCTAGTCTGAATTTGTCTCGATTCAACTTTTAGCCATTGGATCATGTTATACCTTTCTCTACTAGATTGAAGAGCTCATTATTAAATATCTGTTTCCCATGTAGACACTTACCAACTGTACTCAAGTCACCCCTTAACCTTCTCTTTGGTAAGCTAAATAGATTGAGCCCTTTGAGTCTATCACTATAAGGCAGTTTTTCTAATCCTTCAACCATTCTCATGGCTCTTCTCTGACCCCTCTCCAATTTATCAACATCCTTCCTGAATTGTGGGCACCAGAATTGGACACAGTGTACCAGCAGTGGTTGCATGAGTGCCAGATTTGGAGGTAGCACAACCTCTCCACTCCTACTCAAGATTCTCCTGTTTATGTATCCCAGAATCGCATTAGCCCTTTTGACTACAGCGTCACACTGGGAGCTCATGTTCAGTTGATTATCTGCCACAACCCCCAAATATTTTTCAGAGTCACTGCTTCCCAGGTTAAAGTCCCCCATCCTGGAAGTATGGCCTACATTCTTTGTTCCTACATGTATACATTTATATTTAGCTGTACTAATACATATATATTGCTTGCTTGTAAATCAGTGACTTGTCCTCTTCATTCTCCCAACGTTTGTGTTATCTGCAAACTTTATCAGTGATGATTTTATATTTTCTTCAAAGTCATTGATAAAAATGTGAACTAGCATAGAGTCAATACCTACGGAATCTCATTGGAAGCACACCCACTCAATAATGATTCCCCATTTAGAGTTACACTTTGAGACCTGTCAGTTAGCCAGTTTTTAATCCATTTAAAGTGTGCCATGTTAATTTCATATCACTCTAGTTTTTTTAATCGAAATGTCATACAGTACCAAGTCGAAGTACATTATGTCAACACTATTATCGTTATCAACCAAACTTATTTTATCAAAAGAAGATATCAAGTTAATTTGACAGGATCCATTTTTCATAAACCCATGTTGATTTGCATTAATCATATTACCCTCCTTTAATTCTTCATTAATCGAATCCAGGATCAGCCACTCTATTATCTTGCCAGGGATCGAGGTCCAGTGGACCGGCCCATAACTACCAGAGTCATCCCTTTTTAAAAATTGGCACAATATTAGCTTATTTATAGTCCTCAGAAACTTCCTCAGACTTATTGAAAATCAACATTAACGGTCCAGCGAGCTTATAAGCGAGCTCTTTTAAAACTCTCAAGTAATCTAGACCTGCTGATTTAAAAATGTCTTACTTCTGCAGCTTCTGTTTGACATCCTCCAGAGATACTAGTGGAATGGAAAGTGTTTTGTCATCACCATAAGAATAGTGTGTATAATCTGTTTTTTCCCCCAAATACTGATCAAAACTATGTACTGAACACTTCTGCCTTTTCTGCATTATTTTCGATAATCTACCATTTTCATCTAGTACTGGACCAATACCATTATCAGGATTATTTTTGTTCCTAATGTATTTTAAAAACTCCTTCTTATCATCTTTTACTCTGCTGGCCATAGATCCGTGTGTCCCTTTGCTTCACTTGTCAATTTTCTACAGTTCCTAACTTCTTATTTATATTCATTACTATCAACTTCCCCTTTCTTCCATTTTTTTTTTATATATTTTATTTTTTATAGTTGCCTTCATTTCCCCTCTAAACAAGGTTAGCTTTTTAACCAGCATGGCCTTCTTCCTCAGTGAGGTGTTCTTAAATGATTCCCAATTACCATTCACTTTTCTAGTTAAATTCTTCCTCCCCACTGATTTGGCTCATGATTGTTTTCAGCGTTGTGAAATTGGCCCTATTTGTAGCGATTATAGACTGCACCTTAATCCCAACCCATACAAACATAATGGTAGGAGGTGTTTTGGTCCCTGTGAAATGATGTTAGAGTGAAAGACATCTGCAGCTGTTTCTGGACAGGCTCATCACTCCACATGCTAGGAAGATAACATCACTGAGGAATTGGTGATGTTCCTTACTAAAACAATCTGACCACTCTGTTTTGTCAATGGAAAACTACAAGCTTATAACTGGTTGCACAAATGTGTTGATTAAAGAAAAATGTTAACACATTTTAATCTTCTCTCCAATAATCAAATGTAACTTATCATATTTGTCTTAACTAGCTCCAAACACAAAGGATTTGGATGTTTTCCTGCGAAAACAGGAGTCTGGGTTTGGCTTCCGCGTGCTCGGAGGGGATGGACCAGACCAGTCAGTAAGTGAATTAAGTTATCTGTTACCTGGACTTCAGGAGCTTATGCTGTAGCTCTTGTAATGTTTCCTTCACGCGATCATTTTCATTTTTTTCCCCATGTTGAGTTAAGTGGATAAACTTTATTTCCATCTTCACCATAAACAGCTATACTGTATGTCGATATCATATTCAGCTTAAACAGATGCAGTTTGTTTTTATACTGCTTCACTCCTGGTTCAAGTTGGCTTTCTCAAAATGCTTTCAGAGCTAAGTTGCTGCAAATTTGGTTGCAAGTGGGCAGTAGATAATCGAGAACGGAAGGCAAAGACATTTGGCTCTGTCTTTAAGCTTTAGAGAAATAATGTTCATAGTACAAGTTCACACCAATCGACAAACTGGGAAAATGGGGCTTGGTGTTATGGGAGGATCTACAAACATGACTTATTTAGTTGAGCCCTAATGACCTTTAGTTGGCAGGGGAAACTTGGGGCAAAATTCCATTTGGTCACTCGCCATGAAAGCTGTGAAGACCCTACTGTCGCTCAGTATTCAAACACAACCTGGGCCAAATTTACAGAGGTTGGCGTGAGTGGGGAGCTCATCAGCTTGGGAATGGTCTTCCACAAATTGAGGTGGCAACTCAGGTTAATTTGTCACATGGAAGGAGAGAAATACATTACCCCAAATTCCTGCAGAGGGAGATAGCCCCGTGTTCTAGCAGTGAAAGAACTTGAACAGAAATACTTCAGCAGTCAGATGTTGAGCTAAAGCTTCGACAGGTAAAAAGAGTAAACGAATTGGGCAGGCTGGTTTAGTTATCTTGTATTCAGTGATCAGCAGAGTCCTTTGCCAAAGTGAGCAATTGTTGGATTTCTGCAAGCATCACTGGGATACTCCTCCATAGCAACACTTGTGTCTTGATGGAGAGAGAAGGGCCTCAGTGACAAGCCCATTAAAAAGTTGTGGTTTAGATTAGATCTGGGGGGAAAACCCTTATCTGCATGTTTTGGCACTTAACTTGTTCATCCTGGTAGAGCAAACGTGCACTGCGTCTGTCCAGGGATATCTGAATGTGGCCTGGTTCTCAATAGAATGCTAATGAGTGACTGCAGTGAGGACCTATAGCAGTAGTTAATGAAACAAGTTGAGTGTGGAGCTTTTTGATGTGTTGTGTTAGACGAGATTTAAAAAAAAGAAACCGTTCTGGCTAAACAGTGATTTAACTCCAGTCCCATTAAAATCCAATGGAAGAAGATAAAATGGTTTATTACCTTTCTTCCCTTTCCTCTTCATGGTTGATTTCAGTCCCCCCAGGCTCTGTCACTTTCTGTTTGTCTAGAATCTTTCTTGGCGGCAGCAGTTCTCCATCGAGCCTTTATACCATAATTGTTCTGTCCTGAGAATGCTCTCAAAGATGGGGTTGGCACCAAACCTTTGCACGTTATAGCACCTAATCATATTAATGGACTTGGCACCAATGCATGCTGGTAATGCTCAGTACAACATGCGTGTCAATTTAACTGGGAAATAAACAAGTGGAGAGGGCTTTCTGGCTACCCCAGAAAAATCACCTCCAGCTTTGTTACCGACTTGTTGCATTATTATGCTGCAGAAGGGAAGGAAGAAAGAAGAAAATTATAATAAATCTTTTTTTAAATAGTTTTTGTAAGTCTTTCGCTTCTAGAGATTGGAGTTCAGATATGGTTTTAGGTCACCAATCAGTGAAGTTTTTTGGCTTCACTCTGGAGAGCTGTCATACAATTTGACTCAGGAGGCAGTCTCTGCTTCAGAGAGGAGGATGGAGGCAGATAGGCAAAGACATGAATGGAAATTCCCGGAGTCCCTATTCATGCTATGCCTGGCTTTAGGAAATTCTGCCCTGTTTCTTACTTGCCAAAGCACAGCTTCACCCAGAAAAGTAGGACTCTGTCCCTGACCATATGGCAGTGACTGCTCCTCTCCTGCCAACCTTCAAAGGTGCTCAAGCTTTTGGGATAGAGACACTGCTAGATAGCATGTCCTCTCATATGTAATTAAAATGCATTCTCCATTCACATCTGAGATCCAATGCCAGTTTGTTTTCTGACTTGCATTTAAAGGAAAGGAAGAACAGAGTGCTTTTTCTAGAGGAAATAATAAGCAATTTTAGGGTTTTTTTATTGTATTCTACTGTTTTGTTGCTATAGCAACTATAGCTGTGTTGGTAATAGTCATAGCAGTGCCCTGAGTGCAATGTGAAGATGGGTTTTTGGAATGAACATGTTCTTGCTGCTTAACCTTGGACACATGCTGGACATAATTGTTTTTAATCTTTCACTTAAACTGAACTTTTTTTCTAGCATATAAAACTACTACAGGTTTCGTGCTCCTGTCTCTATCATTTAGCTGGTGTTTTCTTGGGAGGAAAGGTGCAGGCCAAAGGGGGGTGAGGGCTGCAGCTGTTTGAATTCATGCTGTGATCACCAATACTTGCACATTGCAGATTTTGAGTGGCAATTTCTGAGCAGCTGTGCTCTTAGGCTCTTTGCTGAACTTTAAATTCTACACTGGAGTCACCTTGCAGGTCTCAGTAATGATAATGTGTCTTTGTTGTGTTGATTGAGTGACACAGGCATTTCTTTTCAATAATTTTGAGTAATTTTTGATGCACAGAACAAATATATAAATAACACATGAATACACTAAAACAGCAAGACAAACATGTAAGTGTACAAATACAGAGCTTAACCTACTCATGAGGTGGTGACCCTTCAGTTAATAGGAATTCATGAATAATACATGACAGTAATAAAAACAAACCTTAAAATAAGATGAGCATTAAGTTTGAACGTCAGGAAGCTGGGACTGTCACGGTTTGCTCATTTCTACACATGCAAATGAGGTCAGTCTAGTATGGCTTCTGTAGCATGAATTTCTGCTAGATTTAGGTGGGGAAAATAATTTTTTTAAAGGAAACCCTGCAACAAGTCCCTCTTTATCTGGGGATTCAAACATTACATATTCTGTACATTCTACACCCCAGAACCAATGATTACACTCTGTTGACAGATCTATATTGGGGCCATCATCCCACTGGGAGCAGCAGAGAAAGACGGCCGACTCCGAGCTGCTGATGAGCTGATGTGCATTGACGGAATCTCTATCAAAGGGAAATCCCACAAACAGGTCCTGGACTTGATGACCGGTGCTGCGCGGAATGGCCAGGTGCTGCTCACTGTCCGGAGGAAGATCTTCTTTGGCGGTATGTGCCAGGTGTCCAGACTAAACCCAGTCCCACTAGGTTTGCCAGAGTCTGGTAGCATGGCCATTGGAGCCCTTGTTCCTGGACTTAGTGTAAAGGAATGTTTCGACGGCCATAATCAGATGATATAAAGCGGTACAGTAACAGAACTACTAGTACATCAGGAATGATGTGAACTCAGGGGGTCAGCTCCACTTCTGGATGAATGGGGTGACACAAAATTGTATCAAGCAGATGTTCTTGGAGGGAAGAGAATGGGATAAAAAAGGGGGCACCCATTTGCGCTGCGGCTCTGGAAAGCACTGTAATAGTGATGCTCTCTTGTTCTATAGTGCTTTTCATTGGAGGATCTGAAAGTACTTTACAAGCATTAGTTATTAAAACCACTCATGGCTCTGTGTACTCTGGGCAGTAACACAAACCTTCTTTCTGCATTACAACACGACATTCTGAGGTTTAAGTGCATTATTTAATTAAATGCAGAAATTAATTTTATAGTCAGATCAGCATTCTGTAGGCAGTTCAGTGGCAATGGAATTTACAGATATGGAAACTGAGGTACAGAAGGGTTGTCATGCGGCTGAGATGTCACTAACCACATCAGTGACAGAACTGAAAACAGAACCCAGGAGTCCTGGCTTGCAATCTCCTGTTCTCATTAGTAAACCCCACTGCCTTTCATGGGTCTTTCAGTCAAGATAACTAGAACCATTCCTTATAAACTGAGAAAAAATAGGAAGTGTATCACTTTCATAACATCTTCTCGTTCACTGTCATGCAAAAGGTAGGCAGCATGGCCTAGTGGGCCAAGTATGAGTCTGAGCCTAGAAGGTCCTAAATTCTAATTCCAGGCTGGTCGCTGACACACTGTGCAGTCTTTGACAAATCAAGTGACTTCTGTGTCACTGTCCGTAAAATGGGGATATCCTCTACCTACCTCACAGGGGTGTTAGTGGTTAAAATTGTCATGGTGTTTCTCCCAGGTACCACACAGAAACCAGCCAAACCGGAAGGGGGCAGGGTCTCCAGTCACACTGTATTTCTATGTAGATTGCAGCCACTTCATAAGTCTGTCTTTCATTTTTTGTTCAAAGCGAAAATACGTAAAGTATTTAATTAGGTATTATCCACCTAGTAACTCTCACTCACTCATGCCCGTCACCCCAATCGGGGTATGGGCCGCCAACCACAGATCTCCAGAGTCCTCTATCCTGGGCCATTTGCTCTAGCTGGTTCCAGGTATAGCCCATTTTTATGCTATCAGCCTGAAGGTCGCGTCGCTGCGACCTGCGCCGTCTTTCTTGACTCGTACATGGTCCTCACGTTCCATGTACCGATGGTAATCCTCCTAGTTGCAAGAAGGGTAATCGGCTTAGTGGCTTCCTCATGACTTTCACCACCGAGGGTCATGCGTCTTCGAGTTGAAGGCCCTTCTTTTTCCAGGCTAAAAGTCTCTGTTATCTCTATTGTTGGCGTTTCTGTAGCAAATTAATTTTTTTTTTTTTGTACGGGGTGGAGTTGCTAGCCCCACGCCCAACCCTCCTCCTTTATCCTGACTTTGGACAGGCAGATGGCCCCAAAGGACCTCTCTGGTGGAGTTACCTAGTAACTACAGATGTATTATATTGGTGCTGTACCTGGTGGTTGCTGCCAGCCTATCATAGCACGGTGTCAGGAGAGCAGATTGAGCCAAGCACAGAAAGAGGCCATCTAAAGGCTCAGAAAAGATTAATCTAATCGGAGGAAAAGCAATTTTCTGTCTTTGCATCTCAAGTTGCATTGCCTCCCTGACAGTGTAATTTTGCCAATGTAACATGTTCCTGCAAGAGAGAGTCTGATTCAGAGATCTTGAAAAGCTTACATGGCTTCATCTGCATCAGGGCCAACTCTGCCTCTGGTCTCTGTTTATTTCTCCTTTATTTAATTTAAAAAGAAAGAAAGAAAAATCCCTTCATTGTACAGCTTTATTTTCCTCTGAATTCCCTGATGTGGCATGGTCCTCACAGGCAATGCTTCAAGACTGGGATTTTGTTAGTTTTCCATCGAAGAGGCTGGGCTTCAACATTTGAATTACCCTTTAAAATATTGGTACACCTTTTGAAATAAACAGTTGGTTCTCTGCAATGGAAATAGCAATAGTCCCAGTTTTAAGGTGGGTTTCTGCCAGAGATCTTGTGCTTACACCACACAGGAAAATAGTGCTGCCAAAAAAGAGCCCCTGAAGAGACCACCAAGGTTAGGCTAGCATTATTAAGGGCCTCAGCAACTGAGCGCTACCTCTGTGCTGCTGCACACCCAGACTGTTCCCTTCTGAGTTATAAGTGTGTATTGCAGAATGGAGTTGGCAAACATTAAACTCTCCTATTAAACATCCTTAAACCTCTGTAGCAACTTCAGCCCAAAGTGTAAATGGTTCTATCCTGTATTCTGATTCCATCTGGTTTCAGTTGCCTTGTTAATAAGCCCCCAGCGGGAAAGGAGGTGCTTCTCCATTCTGTTAGTGATCTGATCATGTTTATCCTTGTAGTTATCCAGCTCCACAGCACTCTTACTGATTCTACCTTATACTTTATTTTTGTGGTGTTTGTAGTCGAGAAACAGCCAGAAGAGGAGGAGTCGCAGCTGCCCATTTCCACTCAAAATGGATCTCCCCGGCTGAACCAGGTAGAGGTCACAAGCAGACAGCCCCCAGAAGCCTATGATGTCCTGCTACAGCGGAAAGAGAATGAAGGATTTGGCTTTGTCATCCTCACCTCAAAAAACAAACCTCCTCCTGGCGGTAAGGGCTGACTCCTGTGTGTTGGTGTCACCTGCTCCACTGATGCCTGACCGGGGGAGATTAATTGGTTTAACTCATAGTTCCTCCTTCCAAAGCTGCAAGCAGTTATTGCCAATAGCATTCAGGGCTGGGGACTCCCAGGATATCCTTCTTTCCTAGGATGGTGTTTATTTTCCATGTCCAACCACCTACTGTGCTGTGATCTGTCGTTTCACTCGTCGTACTGTTCACAACTTCAGTGGCTAAAAGCTAAGTCTGTCTCACTCACAAAAGGGAATATGTTTTCTCTCATTTGTACATTTTGTAGAAAGTTTTGCATGTGCAACAACTGAAGTGGGGGATGGAAATCACTCCTTACCAGTACAGGGGCAGGGGAAGAGAGAGAGAAACGTATCCTTGTGATTGGATGTCTTTCAGAATGTATAAGGTGGTCAGACTATGATGAGTGTGGGAATGGATGCACCGGTGTAGTCAATGGTAAATGCAGGTAAACAGAGTTTACCCACTTCTCATTTGGGGAATATGGAGCTTAGTTTAGATTAGTTTACCCACGTTTTTTACCACCACACCACTGGATGCAGAGAACAAATATGCACACACGTACTCTTTACACTCTCTGTACAGCATTGCCCAATAGATAAAATCAGCTATTGGGTAGTTAGTGCATGGATAAATCTCTTGCTAATAGAAGTATAGTTACAAACTTAGACGTGTGACATCCATTCAGGGTGTGTAGCTTATTACTCAAGTCTCTGGCTTTCTCAGACCTCAGTATTTCGAAAAAAGCAATGGAGGAATTAGTCAGGAGAACATTCTGTATCTGCCTTGTGACATGTTACAAACTGGAGATATTATCCTAAGCAATGTAGCGTGTCTGAGGGTTCTAACTTGTGGATTTGTCTGATGGATCAGTTGCTAAGATAAAGAGCTGAGTGGACCACGTGAAAATAAAGAAGGTATCTTGTAAGTAGCAATAAGAGACAAGCTGCTTGAGGGAGGCATCTGAAATTCTCCCTAATTAACGGAAAGATTTCTGACCCCTAGCACTAGAGTAATTTAAAAGAAGTGCCCATTCTTTATAATCATATACATTTTTTTGAGTGTGATCCTGGCTGCCTGACTCCCAGAGCCTTGCCAGGCAGTGGTTATTAACACCACCTCTGCATAGACAGATGTGCCTACCTTTCACAAACTGTTGACCTTTATGGGATGGCTTCCACACTCTTCTCAGATACTTTTGGCCAAGTTTTGAGTAGTTCAGTTTTAAAATGAAAAGGTATGATCAATCTATAACTAGGGCCGTTGGCTGGCATTGTTCCCCTTTGTGAGAATTGGAGGAATGGGTATGGTTCTCCGTTCATAGAGAATGAAGAGCTTACAGCCGGGCTGGGCCTTGTAACACAAAAGGGATGCCGGACTGCTCAGTGGATTTACCCAGGGCACAGCAAGTTACTTTCTTGTTTTTTCTCCCTGAGATGTGGACACACAGGTATCTGTACCCCAGTGATCTGAAACACCTTACTTAAATCTTTTATGTCACCTGCTGTGAATCACTTTCCCGGTAACTGCCCTAATGATCCCAGAGCACTTACTATAACAATGACTTGAATGTTTGTGTGTGAGCAAAGGGATGCCCTTTCTTCCAGCCCAGACAAGTTACGTTGACATTTTGCTCTGCTTTATTTCTCTAAGTTTATTATACTATGAAAGAGCAGAAATACAGACGAAAGCAGTGACTCTGAAAGAGAATCGTTCTCATTATTTTGTTGAGTTTACATGATATATATTTTGACTTAGAATGATTTGAAGTCTTGGCTAAAACAATACATTTTTAATGAAGTTTAAAACAAAGTGCATAGTATCAGTGAAGGTTGTGAAAGAGTGAACAGCTGTGGAGTTGAGTATTGCTACAGTACTAGCTCAGTACTCAGAGATGCTGACTTCTGTTTTATAAAATCATGTGCTATAGTAACACTTGGGGCAGGAGCTGTCACTCTCTAAGATGCTGTACTATGATTATGTGCCCTGTGTTAGCGATATGAAAAACTACCACTTTGGACTGATTTTCTGTTGCCTTGTCAAAGTTGGAGGATATTAGAAAAATGATTATTAATAAATAAGCAGAAGTCTACTGTGTAATCCTGATACTGCATCATTAGAACATTTTTGTCAGAATACCATCCGGAAATTCTTTCATCTAGTTGAAACTGCAATGGAAGTAGGTTTTTGTTTTGTTTTTTTTAAAATGGGAAACAGAAGATATCTGGATCCCTGTTTCAGCATTGGAAGTGCTAAGGTAGCAGTCCCAGGCTGTTTTTACTGCTTGTAAATAAAAAACATTGATATATCAGTGTATTGCATTATGCTGGAACCTCTTTGCCAGATCTTACATCAGAACGGCCAGACTGGGTCAGACCAAGGGTCCATCTAGCCCGGTGTCCGGTCTTCCGACAGTGGCCAATGCCAGATGCTTCAGAGGGAATGAACAGAACAGGGAATCATCCAGTGATCCAGGCCCTGTCATTGAGTCCCAGCTTCTGGCAATCAGAGGTTTGGAGCATGGGATCGAGTCCCTGCCCATCCTGGCTAATAGCCATTGGACCTATCCTCCATGAACTTATCTAGCTCTTTTTTTAACCCTGTTATAGTCTTGGCCTTCACAACATCCTCTGGCAAGGAGTTCCACAGGTTGACTGTGCGTTGTGTAAAGAGAGACTTCCTTTTGTTAATTTTAAACCTGCTGCCTATTAATTTCATTTGGTAACCCCTAGTTCTTGTCTTATGAGAAGATGTAAATAACACTTCCTTATTTATTTCTCCATGCCATTAATGTTTGTATAGACCTCTATCATGTCCCACCTTAGTTATCTTTTTTCTAAACGGAATAGTCCCAGTTTTTTTAATCTCTGCTGTGATGGAAGCTGTTCCATACCCCTAATCATTTTTGTTGCCCTTCTCTGTACTTTTTCCAATTCTAATTGTCTCTTTTTGAGATGAAGTCACCAGAGCTGAATCCAGTATTCAAGGTCTGGGTGAACCAGGGATTTACATAGTCACATTGTGATATTTTCTGTCATATTTGCTATTCCTTTCCTAATGGTTCCTCATATTCTGTTAGCTTTTTTGACTGCCACTGCACACTGGGCAGACGTTTGCAGAAAACTATCCACGATTCCCATTGTTTTGTATATGTAGTTGGGATTATGTTTTCGAATGTGCATTACTTTGCACTAAGGCTGTCAAGCGATTAAAAAAATTAATCATGATAAATCACGCTCTTAAACAATAATAGAATACCATTTATTTAAATATTTTGGATGTTTTCTACATGCTCAAATATATGTATTCTGTGTTGTAATTGAAATCAAAAGTGTACAATTCTCACTTCATATTTATTTTTTATTACAAATCTTTGCACTGTAAAAACAAAAGAAACAGTATTTTTCAATTCACTTAATACAAATACTGTAGTACAATCTCTTTATCAAGAAAGTTGAACTTACAAATGTAGAATTACGTACAAAAAAACCTGCATTCAAAAATAAAACAATGTAAAACTCTAGAGCCTGCAAGTCCACTCAGTCCTACTTCTTGTTCAGCCAATCACTCGGACAAACAAGTTTTTTTACATTTGTGGGAGATAATGCTGCCCGCTTCTTGTTTACAAAGTCACCTGAAAGTGAGAACAGGCGTCTGCATTGCATTGTTGTAGCCGGATGTGCTAAAGATTCATATGTCCCTTCATGCTTCAACTACCATTCCAGAGGACATGTGTCCATGCTGATGACGGATTCTGCTCGATAACGATCCAAAGCAGTGCGGACCGACGCATGTTCATTTTCATCAACTCAGTCAGATGCCACGAACAGAAGATTGATTTTCTTTTTTGGTGGTTCGGGTTCTGTAGTTTCTGCATCAGAGTGTTGCTCTTTTAAGACTTCTGAAAGCATGCTCCGCACCTCATTCCTCTCAGATTTTGGAAGGCACTTCAGATTCTTAAACCTTGGGTTGAGTGCTGTAGCTATTTTTAGAAATCTGATATTGGAACCTTCTTTGTGTTTTGTCAAATCTGCAGTGAAAGTGTTCTTAAATCAAACAACATATGCTGGGTCGTCATGAAGAGACATGTGAATGTTTAGCATATCTGGCACGTAAATACCTTGTAATGCCGGCTACAAAAGTGCTATGCAAACACCTGTTCTCACTTTCAAGTGATATTGTAAATAAGGAGTGGGCAGTATTATTCCTATAAATGTAAACAAACTTGTTTCTCTTAGCGATTAGCTGAACAAGAAGTAGGACTGAGTGGGCTTGTAGACTCTCAAGTTTTACATTGTTTTGTTTTTGAGTGCAGTTATGTAGCAAAAAAAAAAATCTACTTTTGTAAGTTGCACTTTCACGATAAGGAGATTGCACTACAGTACTTGTATGAGGCAAATTGAAATACTATTTCTTTTGTCATTTTTACAGTGCAAATATTTGTAATCAAAAGTAATATAAGCTGAGCACTGTACACTTTGTATTCTGTGTTGTAACTAAAATCAATATATTTGAAAATGTAGAAAAACATCCAAAATATTTAATAAATTTTGATTGGTATTTTGTTTAACAGTGTGATTAAAACTGCGATTAATCAAGATTAAATTTTTAATTGCAATTAATTTTTTTAGTTAACTGCGATTAATCGACAGCTATACTTTGCACTTATCAAAACTGAATTTCATCTGCCATTTTGTTGCCCAGTCACTCAGCTTAATGAGATCCCTTTGTAACTCTTCACAGTCCGCTTCGAACTTAACGATCTTGAGTCATTTTGTATCGTCTGCAAATTTGACCACCTTACTGCTCACCCCCTTTTCCAGATCATTTATTAATGTCTTAAAATGAACCCCCTGCGATATAAAACTGGGATATTTTACACAAGATAATTCATCAGTAGTTGTAACTCTACAATCCTGTGATGTTTTTTCTCATCACGGGTAACTCTTACATATTTTATATTTAAAATGTAGGCCTTAAAAATGGGAGAAGAAATTAAAGACAATACAATTAAATCTTTAAATGGCGGTAAAAATTGAGAGGCATCAATGTCTGCTCCTTTATGGAAAATAACACGTGTTTGCTAGCTCCTTAATTACAAGCCTGAATGGTAAATTAAGGTCAGGTTTCCAATGACTGTCAGAAAATGTTTGAGATTTGCTGTCAGAGTTTGAAATCTTGTTAAGTACGTAATTCTGCACCCCTCTCTCTCTCCATTCACCATCCGTTCCCTTTCAGTGAAGCATGCCTGGGAGAGCAATTGCAATAAAGAAGTTAGGAAGAGGACAGAGACACCTTCTCCCTCCACTGGGCTTTGGGTGCACATAAGGGATTTCAGGTGAAATTTCAGTTGTGACGGGAAGAGCATCAGTGAAAGGGATGGCTGGAACCAGTCGATCTTTGGTGACAGTCTAAGGTAGAAATGCGAGCACTGCAAATTATGACCTGTACATGCGGGGTTTGATGGGCAGCTGGTCCAAGAGCCATTGTGAGAGACTGTAAGGATCCATGCAGGGGGGAACCATCTTTGCTACACCTTCAGGGATCCAGGTAAATTAAAGGCAGCATGGGAAGGCAGCATACTGACAGATGGGCTTTGATTTAACGTGAAGTTCCTCTGGCACCAGTGTATCGTAGCTCAGGCAGCACAATGGGCTGAGGTTTCTGTAGGCTTCCTATTGGTGCATTGGCCTCACGTGAGCTGTTGAGTGCAATTTGCTGTATTGACTTACAGATCATCAACCACCAACCTACAGTTTTCCATTAGCATCACTACAGATCTTGCTAGTTGGTAGAGTCTGTGGGAGCTGCTGGGGAGTAGAGATACTGGCTGATCTCTGCCAAAGAGATGCCTAAAGAAAAGTATTGTATTTCTGAGAAAAGGATGCTCATATTTTGCTACCAGTGGAACTTTCCTCTGCCCGTTGGAAGCTTTTTAGTTCTGCCCCCTCCTATACCCAACCCATTGCTTGGTCCGGTCCTGGGAAAGTGACTAATGTGAATGAGGCCCTTAAAATTACTCTCCCTCTCCCTTACTTTCTGCTTCCCCTTCTCTTTCCCAGTCCCATTGCTCTGGCCCCTAAAGGAGTGTATTAAGGAGAGTGGCAGTGAGGTGAGCAGCCTGGATAAGCTGAGCTGGAGGGCTGGTTAAAACTTACTATATGGAAATCACCAGGGGGTTATGGGTGCAGATCCATCTTGAAGCCCAGAAATGCAGAAGTAGGAAAAATCTTTGTCCAGAACCTTTACTTCTCTGGCTCACCTTTGCATTCTGTCTGACTACACCCAGCACCACTGTCATGAGCCATATTCTAAAGTTAAAATAAAACCTTCAGACAACATATTTCTTCCCTAGTGTACTTAGGTATTGCAAGGTATTTGTACTGTACATGTCACAGGGTCAAAAAGCAATCTGTGCGCCTAGATTTGCCATGGCTGCATCAAGCTGGCTCTTTGCATCCTCCCTCCAAAGGATGCTTCAGTACTTCTAAGCAAGCAAGCAAGCAAGAAAGAAAGAAACCAGCCTCTTGCATTTGGCAGAACAAATTGCCTCAGAGAATCCTGATGCATAAGATTTTATTCATTCCATGCAGATGTGATCTGCTTCCTTTAAAGGTTTTCGTTTAGGCATAATAATAGCTCTCATGTGCCAGGGGAAGGCTCTTAGTGGCTTTGCCTGGTTAATATTTTTCCTTCACTCTGCTGGCTTTGCATGCTGCGTGGGTTTTTTTGTTGTTCCAGTGGATCTGTCATAGTTGGCTTGTTTATGTAGAAGATGTCTGGCAAGCTGTAATGAAGGGAAAATGACCGTGGAGATGGAAGTTTCTTAGGAGAGTGTGCAGCGTAAAGCTGTTTGTAAACCTTGGACTTTGCACACTCCCTACGAGAGCAGAGAGATACCTGGGAATTGGAAATGGAACACACCTGTCCCCATGTATCCCAGACTGGAACTCCGTACCATGGCACTGCTTGGTCCCATGTGTCATTCCTGAAAGAGGCACATTGGGGTCAGTCTTGTTAGGAATGACCATGGCCAACAGGAGGATCAGTCAGGCCAAGACTCCAGCGGTGTCTGAACGGTACAAATGCTCTTTGGTACCAGTGGGCTGGTAGGGTTCCCATAGTCACCCTTAGGAGCCTGTAAAGTTTCTCCCTTTCCTACTCATCTGCTCTTTTCTGTTTTCATGGTGACCCTCTTCCCCACTCCACGGTGATACCAGCTTCAGCAACGTATTAATCCATGCCTTCTTGATGCCTAGCTCTTATGGATCTACTAACCAAAGGCATTATATAAGAACTGGGTGGTATTTCACACTGTGTGTTCCATAGGAATGCATACTTCCTTCACAATTTAACTTCCATTTTTTATTTGCTCTAACATTATATTAGCCATATTAATTTTATTATATATTATACATGTATTTATGGATGGACTACCTTTCTTTGAGATGCTCTGTAGGGCCACTGCCTTCTCCTCATTCACATCCCTCTAAAATACCCCCTTTCATGGCGATGTTTGTTTGCAAGACACTAACTGGCTGAGTGTGGCTCTTTCATGAGTACTTGGGGAATCCTCTATCTAATTTTTTTAACATTGATATTAAAACACTTGGTCAGTTGCCAAATACCTTATGTTGTTACCCCCCTTCCTTCTCTTATGTCTGTATGTCTTTTAGGTGATAAGGGACCATACCTTCTCTCCTGTTTGCATAGCATCTTGCACATTGTGGAGAATCTAAAAAACACATTCCAGTTAACGCCCAAATATCCTGTGTATAGATTGACATCCTGCTCAGCACATCTGATGTAGCCCAAATAAACCACAAAGCTGATATATTTATTTTGTTTAATTCATTGGCACAAGTAAAATTTATTTTAGATGAAAAACTTGTTATAACTCAAATTTTAACAGTACATGACCCCTTATGACCTATTCTGTTTTAGTATAAAAACTGTACCCTGTACAAACCACAGAAGGACAAATCAATGAGTGGGGAGTCATTAACTGTTAGTTGCCTACTGATAGTAGCAACTTCCACCACTGCCTGGCTGGCAGTTGTGCCACCTCGAGGAGGTTATCCGGAGCCACTTGGCCTATAATTTCACAACTGCTATAAACTGAAGGAGGCATGGTAGGAAATTTATCTTGATAACCTGCGTTTCATAATGGCAAACTTTAAGATTCTTTTAAGGAAGGGTATGCATAAGTAATGTTGTGTTTCTTGTAATCTGCCAGATTGGTGCACCAAGTAACAGCTTTGGAAGTGGAACCAACAATGCTTTACATCTTTCTCTCCATTTTATCTAGTTACAGGTTTAGCCACACAGAGCAGATCAGAGGAAGTCTTTTTTTCCCATTCCTCTGAACATTTCTCGGCTTACATGCATTCCTGTTTGTCTTGCAAATCAATGTAACAGGGTTGATTTATTGTCATTAGCTCTGATAGTGCCTCCTTCCATGTACGCAATGGAGAGAAAACTCTTTGTGAAATGATATGATGCCCTTTTTTGCTAAGGCTCTTGATTTTAACTTGCTCTGATTTAAGGGTAATGAACCTTGGCTGCCAACAAAATGAAACACCACCACAAGATCCACTTCTTCTTAGTACTCAGACAGCCAGTATTGCACGGTGTGTGGAATTCTCTATACCAACCCCACCTACTGCCTGTTGTTAGCCAGATTCAAATGTGCAGGTCACAGTAGCAATAAATAGCTAGTTCCTCTCAAGTTGGAAGCACTCCATGGTAGAGCCACTCTGATTTATTTGACAGTTAACAGCAATTGTTTACATTTGTAGTGCTTCATATAAATGAACAGTAACAGCGGCTGCCTATTAACAAGTAAAATGTATGCTGAAAAAGCTGACGTGCCTCTTCTTGGTTCCCTAGTGATTCCCCACAAGATCGGGCGTGTTATTGAAGGGAGCCCAGCCGATCAATGTGGGAAGCTGAAAGTGGGAGACCGTATCTCAGCCGTGAATGGGCAGTCAATCATAGAGCTGTCCCATGACAGTATAGTGCAGCTGATTAAAGATGCAGGCCACGTGGTCACCCTGACTGTCGTTGCTGAGGAAGGTAAGGAAAATGCCTGCTTATTTTTCCCCAGTGCGGACACTAATGGTGGCACAGCCTGCAGGGTGGGGCGTGCTGCCACATGATCACCAAGTATTTCTGTAATAAAATAGCTGCAAAGCCCCAGAGTCTGGTTTTATATCTTCTTAAGTGAACAAGCTGAAAAGGAGGTATTATAAAGACGTCAGAGGTTTTAGGAAAATAATCTATCTAGTGAGTGACGGACTGTGAAGCTCATTTCATTTGCTTGATGGAAGTTGGGCACAAGTGCAGAGGAGTGAGGGGGGAGACAGATGCAGAGATGGTTTTATTGAAAAGACAAGATTCAGGCATTATGAGAATCAATGCTGTGGTATGGAGATGCCTCCATAGAAATCCGAGAGAGAGACGGTTCCTGACAGGAAATATTCCCCATCCAGCTCTAGCACTTCTTAGGGCTGGTCTACTCTGGGGGGGGATTGATCTAAGATACGCAACTTCATCTACGAGAATAGCGTAGCTGAAGTCGATGTATCTTAGATCGACTTACCTCCCATCCTCACGGCGCGGGATCGATGGCTGCGGCTCCCCCGTCGACTCCGCTTCCGCCTCTCGCTCTGGTGGAGTTCCGGAATCGACGGGGAGCGTGTTCGGGGATCGATTGCTACCCGCCAATCCAGCGGGTAGTAAAGACGTACCCTTACTGTGAAAAAGATCTGATCCTTCAAGTTTTAGAAGGGGGAAGAAATTACTGCACTCTGGGATGCCAGTGAAAAGTTGGGTTGAATTTTTTTTTACCTTACTTGGCATCCTAGAGTTCTTCAGCAGGAATTCACGTCAGGAGAGCCCCTGCCCCAGAACTAAAAGGTAAGTTCCTACGGTGATATTGCCTGTGCAAGCCAATAGCATGGGCAGCTGTGCCTCAGGGGCCCTATTGCTGAACAGAAGTCAAGCCTAGCGAAATATCCAGTTCTTAGACATCCTGCCCTGCTGGACATGGTCCGTGTTTTCCTCTCACTCTGTGAAAATGCACAGATTTGCCTGATGCTGCCTTTCCGGGACACAATGAACACAATGTTCTTCTAAAGATACATTTGGAGAAAACTCGCATCCTGATTACTGTTTTTTCTGCAAAGCCTCTCAGGTTGCTAGCAAATTCAATGCACAAAAAGTGAAATCCTCGAGGCAGCAAAATGAATATTTGTGATGCCAAAGTCCCACCTTCAGAGACGGCATTTTCTAATGAAAGCTCCCATGCCACACTGCTTTCAATATTCTATTGTTCCCTATACAAACAGTTCACTATAAATATGTAAAATCCAATCATTCGAAGAGAGCTTTTTTCCAGCACTGCTTACCATTGCATTTTTGTGGATTGCTGCTTGTAGGTTTAATTAAAATTGCTATAATTATTTTGCCAGTAAGCTGGGTTTCTCCACTCTTAAATAATAAATACGTAAAACCAGCATGTGGATAAAGCCAACAAATGATCCCCTCTCATTTCACATTCATTGCAAATATTTAACATGGTATCTTGGCCTTTCATATAGAATATTAAAAGACTTAATTTACCTGCTCATTAATGCTTGAAACAGAGAGGCTCTTTTTATTTATAAAATCCATTCTATTTCAATGAAGCTTTCATTTTTATCAAATCTAATTCATTTCAGGCCAAAGGGATGCAGCTCAAAGCAATCACCCTGCCTTTAATGCAGTTGAAGTTTAAGTTGAGGTTGCGCTGAAGTCCATTTCTATCTAGTTTTTAGTCAACCTTGTCTCTGAGATAAATTGCCTCTGCCATTAATATCTGAATATAACACCCCTTTTCACACACCCTGTAGAAACACTGATCTGAGGTTTTCTCCATTCCTAAATCCTATGGGATTTGCAGATAAAATTCAGAGATAAAACATGGACCTGAGTGAGAATCAGTGTTGGAAAAAAATCTCAGTAACAGATTATAAAACCAGCCCAAAGTGACCAATAGGAGAAGCCATGTTGCTTGGAGATTTATATAATGTTTGGAGGAAATACAGAAATCCATGTTGCTCATAAACAAGAGTAAATTACTGTTTCTAAAATAATCACTGGTTTAAGCTTGGGGAATGTAGTTCAGCTAATGGCACAGCTGCAGTGAGCACCAAGTTCCAGATCATAAAATACTAGGCAGGCACTATCCTCCTTAGAGCGGTCAGACCCTGGGGAAAGCCAGCGCAGACATTAGATCATGCAGACCTTTCAATCAGTTACACACTCTGGGAAGCAGGTTGGGCTTTATAGGGTTGGTCGTCTGGCTACTGCTGCCACTAGTTAGTTGCATTGTGGATAACACTGAGGGGGGAGAGAAATACCCATTTAGCCAGAAGCTATTCAGCACCATAGTGCTCAAGCCCTGACTGACTTTGCTGTTCCCCCAATGCATCTTCTGTGCTGACCTCTTAGATTGGCAGTGAAAATGTTTTCATCCCTCAGCTCATAGAGCTACAATGCAACTCTGATCCCTCCGCTGCTCCCCTCCAGCTTTCACAGATGTGTGCTCTTTTCTTTTCATCCTTTGTCCCAATAGTGTCTCTAATTCTAGAATAAGTGAATTCTGCTCCATGCTCCAGAAGACATTCTACAACAGCCTCAGTCGTGTCCTAACCAAAAACATGGGAGAGCAGGATGAGTGGAGGAGCCGAGAATTCATGCAGACAGATGGCCTTTCTCTTACTTGTGCTTATTAACTAAAACTTTGAATGTACACCAGGAATAAATGTTGACATTTGTCTCTGTGGGGTAAAAAAACCTCTTCAAGGCATGTCCTAGCAATAAGGCCAGACAGCCCTGTGATGAACTCTGCAAGATCTGGTATAGCTGATAAATGCTGCAATCTAATGTAATAGTCTGTACTGAGAAGCAGTAATATGCTTTCCTTTACTTCAAGGTGCATAATTACTTGTGTTTTTCAATTATTACCCAAAAATGCATTTACCTAACACACACCTAGCAACACTGGGCTGGAATGTCTGTGACACTTTTCATTATAAGAACTTATTTTCAGAGTTTGCGACTGAACCATAAATGTTCATTCCAGGTTAAAACTTGCCCTTTAGGGTTTCTGAGTGCATTTTGGTGGAATATGGTTTGCTCTGCTGTTTGAGTGGCAGTCACTTTGTATTGCAAAAACATAAGTTTTTTTTGTAAGTCATTTGATCAGACCCGTACAGTAAATGTGTTTTCTGTGTTGGAGATAGGTTCGCTTTGTGAAGGCTACTAAGAGGGATTTTGTTAAAATATCATTATAGGTAAATTGCCTGTTAAGGCTCTTTGGGGAGAGGGAGAACATTCCGATATTCCAGTTCTGATTAAAATATTGAATAGACTAGTCCCTTTAATACAGCTTCAGGAACCATTTGTAACCTTTCCCTGAGAGTTTGCCTGTGATAGATCTTCTCCATGATGGATTAGCAGATGTGACTGTCAGTAGCGCCTCCAGGAGCCTGGCTGAGTTGGGCTCAAACCCTGTTCACAATGGAGCTGGAGGAGGGGTGGGGCAGGCATCATGCTGATCTTTCTGATTATTTGTTAAATCACCATCAAATACTGTGGGGGGGGACGATCCGGCTGTGGATCTGTTTAGTTCTGACACTGCTCCTGCCTTTACCAGGTTATACACAATCTAAATGTCTGTATGTTTGATTCACCAACTTAATCTGTGCTGTCATTCCTAGAATAAAGTAGTTTAGCTTAGCAGAAAGTTCCTCCATTGGGAGGATGAACTTCACCCAATACCCTGATTTATGGAACTGAATCAAGAAATCTCCACTCCTTCTCTTCAGCGCAGCATCAACCTGGCATGTTACTGTCATCCAGCACAGAAGTATTGTGTATGCTTGGCCGTGTGGCTCAGACCTGCCCATTAGCTTATCCTAAGGAAAATGGAAATTCTGTTTCTCCTGAAATTTTAAATTAAAAGCCCTGCATTCTCACTCTAGGCAGCTGACCGCAAGAGCTGCTGTTTACCTAGAAGAGTCAGAAATGCTCAGAACAGCAATTCACTCTCTTGTGCTGTTTACTCCCCTCACGCCACACGGTGTGTTTTTAGAGGTCTGTCTGTAATTCTGTTTTGTTTGACTTTATTAGAGCACCATGGCCCCCCTTCAGGAACCAACTCTGCCAAACAAAGTCCAGCCCCGCAGCACAGACCTATGGGAACAACACAAGCCAACTCTGCAACAGCAGACAGGTATGATGCCTTTCAGACAGATGGGAACCAAAAATGAACAAAGAATGAGCCTGGATGGTGTGATACCCAAGGATGACTTAGGCTGGGGCTGAATCTGTGCGCAGAAGTGAGGGGAAGGAGGGGCAGCCAACTGTGGGTCACGTTCCCCATATCCTGCAGCAAGCCCTCATCTCAGTGCATGGGAGCATCGTCCAGGCATTGCCCTTGACTGCATCTAAAAAAGGGCACAAATGCTCCATCGTTCTGGGTACCTAACAAGGACTTTAAATTGTGAGGAATTGTTGCCTCAGTAATTCCTGTATCAGCCTGGCCCTTATAATCTCATGTAACTGTTAGTGTTCGTGCTATGCACTGTCTTTGGCATATGTTGTGGGGAACTGTAATTGATACGCAGATTATGCTCACTCATAGCTGACGACTATTCCTGTTCTGTTACAGAAGAGGGTGTCTACTGAAGGGGTTGAGGACTAAGCTGGATAAGTTTATGGAGGGGATGGTATGATGGGATAGCCTAATTTTGGCAATTAATTGATCTTTGACTATTAGTGGTAAATATGCCCAATGGCCTGTGATGGGATGTTAGATGGGGTGGGATCTGAGTTACTACAGAGAATTCTTTCCTGGGTGTCTGGCTGGTGAGTCTTGCCCACATGCTCAGGGTTTAGCTGATCACCATATCTGGGGTTGGGAAGGAATTTTCCTCCAGGGCAGAGGCCCTGGGGGTTTTTCACCTTCCTCTGTAGCGTGGGGCATGGGTCACTTGCTGGAGGATTCTCTGCACCTTGAAGTCTTTAAATCATGATGTGAGGACTTCAATAGCTCAGACATCGTTTAGGGGTTTGTTACAGGAGTGGGTGGGTGAGATTCTGTGGCCTACGTTGTGCAGGTCAGACTAGACGATCATAATGGTCCCTTCTGACCTTTAAAGTCTATGACTCTATGTCTAGGAGAAATTGGAAATGTCATTCTTGTATGTCTAGGCTGTTCAGGGACCCGATAAATCAGGAGGCAGAGATCTAAGGGTATGTCTACACTACGAGAGTAGTTCGATTTTACTTAAATCGAATATGTGGAATCGATATTGCAAAGTCGAACGTGTGTGTCCACACTAAGGACAGTAATTCGACTTTGTGAGTCCACACTAACGGGGCAAGCGTCGACATTGGAAGCGGTGCACTGTGGGCAGCTATCCCGCAGTCCCCGCTGCCCATTGGAATTCTGGGTCGAGCCCCCAATGCCTTCTGGGGAAAAAAATGTGTCGAGGGTGGTTTTGGGTAACTGTCGTCATCCAACCGTCACTCCCGCCCTCCCTCCCTGAAAGCGCCGGCGGGAAATCAGTTTGCGCACTTTTCTGGTCAGTGACAGCGCGGACGCCACAGCACTGCGAGCATGGAGCCCGCTGCGACCATCGCTGCAGTTGTGGCCGTTGTCAACGCCTCGCAGCTTATCATCCACCTTTCCCAGAGGCAGATGCAGATAAATCAGGCGAGGAGGCTACGGCAGCGCGGAGAGGACCTGAAGTCTGAGAGTGGCACAGACCTGTCACAAAGCATGGGACCCAGCGCCGAGGACATCACGGTGGCAATGGGTCATGTGGATGTTGTGGAACGGCGATTCTGGGCCCGGGAAACAAGCACGGACTGGTGGGACCGCATAGTGCTGCAGGTCTGGGATGAATCCCAGTGGCTGCGAAACTTTCGCATGCGGAAGGGGACTTTCCTTGAACTTTGTGAGTTGCTGTCCCCTGCCCTGAAGCGCAATGACACCCGGATGCGAGCAGTCCTGACTGTCCAGAAGCGAGTGGCCATAGCCCTCTGGAAGCTTGCAACGCCAGACAGCTACCGGTCAGTCGCGAACCACTTTGGTGTGGGCAAATCTACCGTGGGGGTTGTTGTGATGCAAGTGGCCAACGCAATCGTTGAGGTACTGCTCTCAAAGGTAGTGACGCTGGGAAACGCGCAGGCCATCATAGATGGCTTCGCCGCGATGGGATTCCCAAACTGCGGTGGGGCTATAGATGGAACTCACATCCCTATCCTGGGACCGGACCACCAGGCCAGCCAGTACATCAACCGAAAGGGCTACTTTTCAATGGTGCTGCAAGCACTGGTGGACCATAGGGGACGTTTTACAAACATCAACGTCGGATGGCTGGGCAAGGTTCATGACGCTCGTGTTTTCAGGAACTCAGGTCTGTTTAGACGGCTGCAGGAAGGTATTTACTTCCCGGACCACAAAATAACTCTTGGGGATGTGGAGATGCCTATAGTGATCCTCGGGGACCCAGCCTACCCGCTAATGCCCTGGCTCATGAAGCCCTATACTGGCGCCCTGGACACTGAAAAAGAACTCTTCAACTACCGGCTGAGCAAGTGCAGAATGGTGGTGGAGTGTGCTTTTGGCCGTCTCAAGGGGAGATGGAGAAGCTTACTGACTCGCTGTGATCTCAGCGAAACCAATATCCCCATTGTTATTGCAGCTTGCTGTGTGCTCCACAATCTCTGTGAGAGCAAGGGGGAGACCTTTATGGCGGGGTGGGAGGTTGAGGCAAGTAGCCTGGCTTCTGATTACGTCCAGCCAGACAGCCGGGCGATTAGAAGAGCCCAGCGGGACGCGCTGTGCATCCGGGAGGCTTTGAAAGCTAGGTTCCTGAGTGAGCAGGGTAACCAGTGACTTTTCAGTTTGTGTACAGAGAAGCTGAACCTGCCCCCGTTTCTTTACCCACTAAATGTTCAGTATCCTCTCCAGTTACATACCCCGTTCCCCCCCTTCCAACACACGTTTAAAAATAAAATCACTTGAATTTTGTTAATGAACACCGTTTTCTTTATTACTGTTTTTGTGGGAAAGTGTTGAACCTGGGACGCAGACTGTGGTGGGGAGCGGGTGTAGTGTAGTGATGCAAATGACGCTTCCAAACTCCAGGAATGACAGGCTCCGCGGTGGTGGACTGGTGGTTTCAACGGAGCCTGCCACCCCTCCTGTTTGGGACTCTGTGTGTGGGGGGGCTATGTGACTTTGTGGCAGGGGGAGGACGGTTACAGATCCCCTGCTGCGTGGCTCTGTGATCCAGGATAAGGACCGCCGCATAAGATCTGTAACTGCCCTCCCCCGCCACAAAGTCACAGAGCACCCCCCACAGAACACTAAAACCACCTCCCAGACTGACCAAGGTAACTAGTGACTGCAGTGTGTGTGTGCCCTGCTGCTGAACCTGCCCCCGCCTCTGTACCCTGCTAAAGGTGACTGTCCTGTCCAATTACCAACCCCCTTTCCCCCCCTTCAGACAGACTCTCCTCTAAAGAACATGATGGAAACAGTAATTAACAGAAACGTATTTTTTATTGTCAACTACACATGAAACTGGGGGGTGAAACTGGGACGGGGGCTTGGGTGAGGCGGGAAGGAAAGGACTTGTCAAATTTTGGGGAATGAGAGCCTTCTAGTAGTAGAGCAGTCTGCAGAGGTGGAGTGAGAGTTTTCACGGACTCTGCCGCCCCTCCTTCTTTGGACTTTGGGTGAGGGGGGTATGGGACTTGGTGGCGGGGGAGGGCGGTTAGAGAGACACTGCAGCGGGGCTCTGTCCTCCTGCCTCCGGTCCTGCAGAACATCCACAAGGCGCCGGAGTGTGTCTGTTTGCTCCCTCAGTAGTCCAAGCAGCGTTTGAGTCGCCTGCTGGTCTTCCTGCCGCCACCTCTCCTCCCGTTCCATGTGTGAACTGTGCATTTGGGACAAGTTCTCCCTCCACTGGGTCTGCTGTGCTGCCTGGGCTCGGGAGCAGCCCATAAGTTCCAAGAACATGTCCTCCCGTGTCCTCTTCTTCCTACGCCTAATCTGCGCTAGCCTCTGGGAGTGTGATGCCAGGCTGGGTTGGGAGACAGTCGCAGCTGTGGGAATGGGAAAAAGGGAGTGAATTCCTCAGAAAGATAAATTTAGTTGTGAACAAAGAACATAGTCTTTCTCTGTAAAGAAGACCATGCACAGCACCTATCACATGCGCACTCAGGACAAGGTCGAATTTTCGGCCTTCGCATTCAGTGCCTGGGGTCTTGCAGTGCAGATCAGAGAAGCGGGGCAGGACACCGGAATTTGTGTAGCAGGCCGACATGGTAAGCCGTAGACTTGTGGCTGCTTAAAACTTTAATAGTTGCACTGGCTTCCTTTCACATTGAAAGCAATGCCAGTCCCTGCTGCCAGCAATCCGGCAAGCATGAGCTCTGCCCCTGTCCCACTCCCTCGCCGCTGTCCCAGAGAAAGATCCCTGTATGCTGCCCCTCTCCCGCCTCCACCGCGTGGCTGTAAACCGCCGGTTACAGTTCTGTAAAGGAACGGGCAAGCAGTCCCAATACTAACATTCCCCTACCTAATTCAAAGCAGGTCACCATGAGCGACATCACCCTGATGAGGATCTCAGACACGGAAAAACAAAGAATGCTTCGGGAAAGCATGCAAAGACCAGGGCCGTATGCCGCCATGCTCTGCAGGGCAATGATCCCGGAGTACTTGCTTGTCTCCTGGCGCGGAAATATCTGCTATTACGGAGGACCCAATAAGGCCGCTCTCCCCAGGAACCTGATGCAAAGGCTTTCCAATTACCTCCAGGAGAGCTTCGTGGAGATGTCCATTGAGGATTTCAGCTCTATCCCCGGACATATAGACCGCATTTTACTGTAGCTGCACTGGCAGGGACTAAACAGTAGAGCGGCTTGGGCAGAACAATCATGCAAAACCGGACATTGTTAGATTTTTTTTCAATAGTTGCACTGCCCAGGACTGAAACGTTAAGCGCCTAGGGCACACTAATCATGAGAAACCCATTGTTGTTATTGTTAATATTCCTGTTCTGTTAAAAATAAATGTTTAGATGTTTAAAACACTTACTGGATGATCCTTCCCCTGATTCTGTGTCCGGGTTAACGGCTGGGGACGGTTGGTAGGGGATCTCTGTAAGGGTGATGAAGAGATCCTGGCTGTCGGGGAAATCAGCGTTGTAAGCGCTGTCGACTGCCTCGTCCTCCTCATCTCCTTCCTCATCTTCCCCGTCCGCTAACATGTCCGAGGAACCGGCCGTTGACAATATCCCATCCTCAGAGTCCACGGTCAGTGGTGGGGTAGTGGTGGCGGCCGCACCTAGGATGGAATGCAGTGCCTCGTAGAAACGGGATGTCTGTGGCTGGGATCCAGAGCGTCCGTTTGCCACTTTGGTCTTCTGGTAGCCTTGTCTCAGCTCCTTGATTTTCACGCAGCACTGCGTTGCATCCCGGCTGTATCCTCTCTCTGCCATGGCTTTAGAGATCTTCTCGTAGATCTTTGCATTCCGTCTTTTGGAGCGCAGCTCGGAAAGCACGGACTCATCGCCCCACACAGCGATGAGATCCAAGACTTCCCGATCAGCCCATGCTGGGGCCCTCTTTCTATTCTGAGATTGCACGGCCATCTCTGCTGGAGAGCTCTGCATCGTTGCCAGTGCTGCTGAGCTCGCCACGATGTCCAAACAGGAAATGAGATTCAAACTGCCCAGACAGGAAAAGGAATTCAAATTTTCCCGGGGCTTTTTCTGTGTGGCTGGTCAGAGCATCCGAGCTCGGACTGCTGTCCAGAGCGTCAACAGAGTGGTGCACTGTGGGATAGCTCCCGGAGCTATTAGTGTCGATTTCCATCCACACCTAGCCTAATTCAACATGGCCATGTCGAATTTAGCGCTACTCCCCTCGTTGGGGAGGAGTACAGAAGTCGAATTTAAGAGACCTCTATGTCGAACTAAATAGCTTCGTGGTGTGGACGGGTGCAGGGTTAATTCGATGTAACGGCGCTAAATTCGACATAAACGCCTAGTGTAGACCAGGCCTAAGACCAGCTCTGATCAGAGATGATACTCCATCCCTTCAGCACTTTTCTCGGACCAAGGGGTGATTACTTATGAGTGGAAATCACCCAATAAAACCCCAATCAATAAATGGTTCATGAGATCCTGGGAGATGCTGTCAATGGGGAAAATATTCACAGGGATACTCTGTTTCACAGCCAATGTATCAGTTATGTAGCACAATGAATAGATGGACATGCTGGGTTTTTCACCTATTTTTCCCATATTAGCATTATCTTTATTACATAATTCAGCAGTACCCTACTTACCCTGGGCACTACTGCAGGTAGCTGTTTGGATGATCTTCTCTTACCTGCTTTAATTAAAATGAACATTTAAAAATTAAAAGTTGTCTTGATGCTGTCACTGCACAGTTTAAACCCATTCATAGCAGTTATGTGGCCTTTTTCTAGATGGTGCATGCACACTGATTTTTTTTTTTTAATCATTATGATGATGGCAAAGAGTCTGGGATTAAATCCTCAACAGTGATTCATTTCCTGGATTTTGCATGTTTGTTACATTACTCAGAAGTACCTGATCATGTTCTGTCTGTGTATGAATTGGGGACACTTCATGCTCAGGATAAACTAAGCATTATATACTGTCGAAACTGTCTCACCTGTGAGGGAAGTGTGCAAAGAGAGAAGGGTTCCCTCCAAATGAGAACAGAGGGTAAGACTGAACTGCTATTTTTTGTACTCTTTATAATCCTTGGGTTCACAGAAGACCCTAGTGTCAGATGTCCCTAACTCAGGAATGAAATAGGTGACGCAACTCCTTGTGCCAAGCAGTAGGTTAAGGTTATAAATTACAGATGATGAAGAAACAACTGTTAAATACCCTTTTAATTGTATAAGCTTTGCATAAGAAAACTATATTGTTGTACAACTGATATGTTTCTTGCTGGTCCATCCAATAGTAACTATTAGCAAGTCGTTGCTGCAGATTCATTGAGTTTCCATGTAAATGTGACCTGAGTAACTTAACCTTTCCTTCCATCAATTTGCAGGGGAGTCACAGAAGATGAAGCTGGAAGAGAACTTTCCAACAGTTACAGGCTTCCCTGGCCTGAGCACAAGCACTTGCCCCAGCCCGATGGCGGCGTTCTCTCCATTGTAGGCAGCCGTCATTCTCAGGTAGACCCCTATCCTGAGGA
Source organism: Emys orbicularis (assembly GCF_028017835.1). Classification (NCBI taxonomy): domain Eukaryota; kingdom Metazoa; phylum Chordata; order Testudines; family Emydidae; genus Emys; species Emys orbicularis. The sequence goes on from NC_088686.1 coordinate 149,295,820, forward strand.
GCCAAAAGACTCGGCAAGATCCTGGTGGTACTGAGGCCCTAAAGTTCAACTGCCACTGACATCTGTATGCTAATAGTCTAGGATAACCTTTCCCTTAGGAGATATGGTGTTGAGAAGATATTCTTTGTTATGAATGTGCTGACTAGGCATGTGTCAAACAGTAGGGAGGATGTTTTGCTAATACTTAATATTTTAATGTTGTTATAAACTTAGTCTAGTTTAATATTGCTGATCATTATAGTTATAAAAGAAACAACAAACCTTTGAAACGGAACTACTGTAACATCTTGGGAACATTCTATATGGAAAAACAGTTCATACATATTTAGGAATCTTAGAATTAAACTGCTCTGCAGATTTTGGCTGGGTATAACTCTGCCTCATACCGAATCATATGATGTGAGTTTGTGACGAGTCAAATTCAATTGCATGTTGCACTTAATTAAAACCACATCCCTTCATAGCTGTGTATTAAAACCTGCCTAGTGTGTGAAACTGAAGGGATTTCTTTGGTTTTATAAAATACCTTTCCTGAAAATGTAGGGGAAACTAACAAAAGTTAAAATTTCTCAGTCCACAATTCTTCATCTTGTTTATCTCGTTTCTTATGCAGAGTCTTGGCTGTTCTCCAGTAGAACTGGAACGAGGCCCTCGGGGTTTTGGATTCAGTCTTCGCGGAGGAAAGGAGTACAACATGGGCTTATTCATCCTTCGACTTGCTGAGGATGGGCCTGCCATCAAGGATGGAAGAATTCACGTGAGTGTCAGATCACTGATGAATTCAAATAGGTTAGGCTCCTCAGGATGTTCATTACCCAGTCAAAGAATTTGCTTCCCTGTAAGTGGTTAGTGTCTCCCTGCACACACACAACAGTTATTTACACTGCTGCCGGTCTAAGAGTTGTAATTGCAGAGAGGTAGCAAACTGTGTTGATCGTTGTAATGTTTCAGGAAATAAAAATCCCAGCAACGTGTTAGGGGGAAAGAAAACTGCTCTCTGTGCACCACTGCCGCTCCCCAAGAAAGCTGGACACTATCTACTCTAAAGACACAGTAATAGATGTTTCCGACAATGAATTTTCTCTGTAGACAGTAGTTTGCCAGAATGAGTGGTTTTTAGAAGCCCAGACTGGAAATAGCACAATGAAATGCAAGTCTGTTGGACGGTTCCCAGAGTCCAGGTAAATGTGGGTTTGTGAGAGCACCCAACCTCTGTGTTTATGCTGAGCTTTCATTGTTCAGCATAAAATTTTAAAATGGTTCCAAACCAAGTGCCTTCCCTACCAACATATCCTAATGTTAATTCTTGTGTCATGTCTAAGAATCCCACTGTTTAAATATTGTCTCCTAAACAAACCAAATATATGCAAAGGGCGAAGGCAGCGCCACAACAGTTGGAGACCAAACACAGTTCTGTAATTACTGTCCATAAAATGACTTTTTACTGGCTGGAGCATGGAACTGAGCATCAGAGACTCTTTTAGTTCTGATTCCATTCCTGCCAGTGACATGTGGTCTGGCCCTTTACACAAGTCACTTCACCTCTTTCTCTGTCAGTTTTGTAGTCTGCAAAGTGAAAGTAGTAATCGACTACTTTTGAGAGCTGATGTCAGGCTTAATTGGATGCAAAATTCAAAGTGTTAACTTTTATTGTGCTAATTCTTAACATTTAGTCGTTAGTTTTTCTTATGCTTGGGAGATTGCTTGAGTCTTATAGTGTTGCTTCTGTTTTCCCTTGTACTGCTCTTTCAAGTGTGGTTATGCTAAGCTCCAGACCTTGGCATTCAAGTCACCAGCAACTGAAGACTTCCCAGCTGCAAATCTTGGACTTTCATTGGAGAAATTTCACAGCAGTAAACAGAATCTAATGTATACAATTCCCTGAACTCTTGCTGTGTTCAGCTTTATAAATTCCCAATCTATTGGGGACACATAATATAACTCTTTGGGCTCTGTTCTCAAAAATGACATCAGCACACTTATCTGCTTTCTCCTATGGATCTTCTGCGCCAAAGAATGGGTGGGCTGTAGGGTAAATTTGACTGTGGGGTATTCATAATAAAACAGTGTGAGGATGAATATTTGAAATTTGGAGCTCATCTTTCTTTCATTATACTTCTTATGTGATATTTGCATTTCTCCAAAGATCTGGTAGGCCTGGCCAGATATCATGTAATAAGATCTCTTCCTCCTCCCAACAGATAGAGATAGGAAAACAAAACTGTGGTGTCCTCCCTGTTCCCCTTCTCAAGGCACTTTACCTGGCTGATCACACCCAGCTTTCCTGTCTCCCTGCAGGTGCTGATCACCTTCTGGTCAGCTAAACTAGGGGATACATTTTGTTCACGGTTAGTGGTTTTAGCAGGGCTCCTTCCACTGTAGCAATCTGTATGGAGCAGCCCACTGTTATCTGCTTCCTTCCCCTGCTAGAGGCAAGTATTGTTCCATTTCAGAGCTCCATGCTGACTGACTGACATAGAGGGTCCAGTCTTGGGTAGGCTGTTTCCCAGAGGACATCAGTGAATTCGCTGGGTGCCTGCACTGTATGGGAGAGGCATATTCAGCTGTGTTTAAAATGCTGTTTCCATGCTTGAAGCAGTAACAGTTTCACACCGGAACTATAGCACCCTGAAAAATGAGTTCATAATGGGACAGCCTCATCTCCTGTGCCCTGGCAGCAGGTATGTGCCCTCCTCCAGCCCTTGGAAGCGAAAAAGCTGGTGAATTTGCTTTCCATGTCCACTGGGCTGATCATGCCTATACACTGATAAAATGGGGACCTATCTATCATAGTGCAGGTCCACCAGTGGTGGCAGCAATGGAAGCACTAGTATAGGCAAACCCCTGAGTCCTGTCTGTACCAGTACTGCCATTGGAGCCATGCCCCACTGGGAATCTTGAGTCCTGAGGGCCAGCAAGGCCTAAGCGGTGTCATTATTATACTCCATGCATTGGAAAATATTTGCAACCATTTCCTTCATGGCACCTGACTCTCTTGCAAGGGCCACTTCTCATAGCTTCTGTTGCAGAGGTCAGCGGGATGAATAGAATTAATGCTCATAACAAAACATAAGGAGTGACGTCAATGAAAACTGTGGGAGCAGGTTGTAGACTCTGGAAACAGGAGCTACCTCTAGATTCTCCCTGGCCAGGGCAGAACGTCTCCGTGCCTAGATAAGCTTGTTCACGATTCTGTGCTGTCCAGTCTTTCCCAATTCAACCACAGAAATGGCCCTAGGCCTTTCCCAGCCCCAATTTAAATACACCTCTACCCTGATATAACGCTGTTCTCGGGAGCCAAAAAATCGTACTGCGTTCTAGATGAAACCGCGTTATATCAAACTTGCTTTGATCCGCCGGAGTGCGCAGCCCCGCCCCCCCCAGAGCACTGCTTTACCGCGTTATATCCGAATTCGTGTTATATTGGGTCCCGTTATATCGGGGTAGAGGTGTAATACTTTCAGAGGGAGCTTTTCAGATACTGACGCAAAGGAGCTCTAATAACCCAGTTTGTAGCTGGTTTGAACATTAGATGGTAAAACAGCACCTTTACCTTGTGTTTTCCCAAATGGTTTTGTGTCCTCCTTCTGGTTCATTTATTATTGTATTAGCTCTCCATGATCATAGGGTTCTATGTGGGACTGTTACCTTCTTCCGTAGCATTTTATGTAACTGATCTAAGTAAGACATGTGCTCTTTAAACTGCAACTTTTATGTAGTAGTGACACCTAATGGAAAATCAGTTTAATTGCAAGATGAATCTAATGCTCTTTCATGGGTTAGAATCCAAATGCTTTCTGATATTCTGACATCCATTATCTGATACGTTTGTTAATTTGCATCAAAGTCCTTAAAGCTGGTATCTCACTAGTTAGGAATGAGCTAGTATTGTCATACAGTGAACTCTCTCACTCAGAATAATAAATCCTTTCCTTTCCTTTACGGGAAACCTATGGGCAACCCGCTCAGCTATATTAATATAAGGGTGTTTGGCGGTTTATTAATTTTAGAGTAATTACCACATGCCTTATAACAATCTATTTAAGCACCTACACAACGTGATTAAGTATCTTCATGGTGCAAGTCTTTATAACAGAGCATCAACAAATTACTTTTATGGAGTGAAGATGTACTCAAGAACATGGATGTATTAAACATTTATCAAATGGAAAATTCATTTCAAGTAACCTGAGCCCTTTAGTGAAGCCAGCTTGGCAGAATATCTACATGAAAAATTCACTGACCAGCCAGATGGTTGAATTATATTAATGTTATATGTTAGTGGCTGTAGGAGAGTAGTGCTAGAGCTGAGTGGGTTTCAGATAATGGAAGGGACTAGGGAAGAGGAAAGCTTGGCTTGAGCTATGGCTTTTCCTATATTGAATAAGAATCCAGTTATAGTAGCAGTGCTTGATGAAGTTTAATCTGGCTGGTATTGTCTTTTCAGGTTGGTGACCAGATTGTTGAAATCAATGGCGAACCTACCCAAGGTATCACTCATACACGAGCCATTGAGCTGATTCAAGCAGGAGGAAATAAAGTTGTTCTTCTTCTGAGACCAGGGACTGGCTTGATACCAGATCATGGTAAGTTACAGGTTGTACCAATTTGTCCGGAGGGGACGGGGGGAAGGTGGTAAAAAGAAATGTGTGTTGACGAATGTCTAAAGAGGTTGGATGCTGTTGTGCATGCACTAAAGCTACTTAGCAATAGCCTTCCATTTCTGCTGACTTTCAAGCTGCCTGTTTTCATACAAGCAGAAATAATGTGACCAGAAAAAACCCAAATCTGTTGCCATGGAATAGTTATTTTACTGGAAAGACAACACAAAATGTAATGTTATTGCAAGTATTCTTTAGGCCATGTTTTGTTCTGATGGTCCCATCCATCTCCAACTTGATTTCTGTGCTCCTCTACACATATTATAATTAAAGACACAATTTGCTTTTACACTTGAATAAAATCTCATATGGTATAGGGCTTCTGTCAAGATGATTATTTTTGTGATGCTTCAGTTTCTCTTATGAACTTAAACTATAAAACGTTAAATTTTTCAAAAACAAAACTTCTGAAAGAGTGAAGGTTTTGCTCTTGGAATAGAAAACTTTAATTGTGACTTGTTTTTTGCATATAAGGCAGCAAAGCACAAATCTATAAGTAAATTGCTTGGGCAGAAATGCCTGCAAGAGCTTCAACTGAGTTCAACTGCAGGGCATGCTCCAAAATCAAAACTATTTGTGACTGTCAGTCTTTCAAAGCAGAGCACTTTGAGAACAAGAGAATTTATTCCTCCCTATGCCAATTCTATCCTTTTAACCCTTCGCAGCTGCTGTCAGGCTTTTGACAGGAAAATATTTAAACCGTGTAAGGATCCTTCTTATGGCATAATAGCTCTGTAGTAAAATTGGAATGGCTAGATACAGAACCACTTTCCTGCCGTAAAAGCCCATGACTTTCATAAACAAATTAAAATCAGATAACTTGAACCTTCAAGCATAGCATAGCCTATGAAAGTTTGTAGCATTCTATTATATGCAGGCAGGAATCGACCTCCACTTGAGAGATGAAATTGCTCAAAAATGTTTCTTCCTATATTTTTCCCTTCTCCCCAATGAACTAGAAAATAACTTCACACCATGGTCCTAAAATACACTGCGTGGTACCATCAGAGCAAATAGTACAAAGAATAAAAGCAAAGAATCTCTGAACTACAGGAAGACTTATTGTCTTGTTAGTATTTTGAAAACTTAAAATATATCTCCACTCAATAAGTGAATTCCAGCTCTCTCTATTGCCAGTAGGTATTTAAGCTTACAATAACAAACCTAAGAGATCTGTTTTGGTTTTTCATGCAGTCATAAATATTTGGCACAGAAGTGTGCTGCACTTCATAACAATAGCAGGCATCAGTAATATTCCATATCTCCCTCCCTCCCTGAGCTCCGCCAGGCTTAAGTGCAGTAATTTAGGGGGGAGGGGAGGGGCTCTTCCATACTATCACTATGTTGTCTCTTGTGTTCTGCATTTGAATCATACACATCTAATGAAATCTCTTGCTTTCTGTGATTTTTTTGGTATATAGTCCTGGGCTTTTTCTCTTCCTCATTCAGGTCTGGCTCCTTCCAGTTTGTGCTCCTACATGAAACCTGAGCAACATTAAGGCTTTCAGTGCTTTTCTTGGTCTTTCCTTAAAGACTTGGTAAATCTGCATGTCTTGTGATTCACCTCTTTTTTTTTTTTTTTTTTTTTAAGTACAACGCTATAAATAATAACCCCACCTTCTCCCTGTTTTCAGTTTTCTTTTGGCATCAACTGAACATAAGAACGGCCGTATTGGGTCAGACCAAAGGTCCATCTAGCCCAGTATCCTGTCTACTGACAGTGGCCAATGTCAGGTGTCCCAGAGGGAGTGAACCTAACATTGCAACAGTTTAGGAAAGATTTTTAATTTGTGATTCTGCTACACGAGGCCTACAGCTATGCTGAACCTCCACATTCAGTTAATGCAAACCTCACAAGCCCTTACCAGCCTCAAAGATCTTACCAACATCCTTATCCGTATTTTTCCAAAAAATTGTTAGCTGTAAACTTAAATTTTTAGCTCACAGAAAAGTGAGGAAATCGGTTTTGTTTAGTGTATGTGTGTGTGAGTGATGTGATATAATGTAAAAGTCTGTTTCAAAAAAAAACTGGTGTTTAGATCACATTTTGGAAGTTTAATACATTTAGATAAAAAAATCATTTAACCAATATTCACACAAACGTTTGTCACATCATTCTGCTTCTTCACTTCCAGGTGATCAAGATAGTTTTAATCCATCATCCTCAAATATAATATATGATGAACAGTCACCATTACCCCCCTCTGCAGTATGTGATTTACCAGTACTGGAAGAAGCTTTAGCGAATGTTCACATATCTGAGAAACTGGAAGAAGCTAAGAACACTGTGCCTGAAAAGAAAAGCACTTTAACTGAAAACCAGTCTGAGCTGAAGCATCTGTCTTCTACCCAGAAGCATATGAAGAGATGGGACCAGCCTACCAGTTTAGGGTATAAGCGGTCAAAAAAATTAGAATTAGTAACTGATGACCTCATTAGGAGAGACCGATCTGAGAGTCCAAAAAGATTGGGCACATCTGGGGAATCGCAGCAAGCGGGGCTCCACAGTCCAAGGAAAGGTGAGAGACAAAACACACACAGCAATCTCTCAGACCAGTCTGAGCATCCCAGGAGTGGTAATACACACACAGAAATCAATTTAAAAGAAACTTCCAGAGGAAGCCAAGGCAGATCTGCCAGTCCCCAAAAGCATCCCAAAAAGGAAGAAAGTGGGGACAAATCAGACAAGTTACTAGAGACTCAAGATAAAATAGCTGGTGGTGGTGATATTGAGATTATTGAGCGGTTCAAAGATGGAAATGAAAAATCAGGAGTAACACAGGAAGACACAAAGCAGAACATTGCTGGAAAGAATAAGAAGTGGTCTCAAGAGAGAAAAAACCCAAAAGCAGATGAAAAGACGCTTCCATTAAATAAGGCCAATGAGCCTAGGAGAAAAGTAGATGAAGATGAAAAAGTAAAGAAAGCCAGTGCTGGAGAGCCAGGTTCTAGCAACTTCAAAACTACAAGTCTTTCTGATGTTTCACAGCTTTCCAAGGGAAAAAAAAGTAGGCTCGAAACACAAGATCCAGTTATTCTGAACAAAGACCACACAGAAAAAGACTTGGAGCCAACTGATGAAACCAAAGATGATGGAATTTCAAAAACTGAATGCAGCTCTCCAGTCAAGAAAGCACCAATAACTCCTGGACCTTGGAAGGTACCAAGTGCAAGTAAAGTCACAAAAGCAACAGGTGTCACTGAAAAACGGGTCTGACAAACATTTTTAGAACATGTTTTAATCAGGTTTCTAATACGGTCAATTAAACGCATCTTTTTTCCACAAAGTTGTCATTTTTCAGAAACTAACTCCAGAGGCTGGACAGTACATTTGATTTGTTCTTAAAATTAACTAAGCTGCATGAAGGACCGTTCGGATTGCTTATAAGCAACTCTCTTCCATAAGCTGCTGTCCCCTCATCCCTTTGAAGGCAGTGTCCTGCTGCTCTCTCAACATTGCACTGCTAAGGCTTTCTCAGATAGTATTGTGAGTTTCTGAACAAACTTTCTTAATGCCTGTATTGCCAATGTGATCATGACTCACTTCTTGTTCTTGTGCCAAGTTATGTACTGTAGCCAATCAATTTCATCCTCCTTGTACGTTTTTCCCAGACACAGCAAAGCCAAGATTTTGTTTGAAAATAGCTATTTTCTCAAAGGCATGTCGCATGTTTATATAGGGGAATAACTCGAGTTCTCACAACTTCAATAAGAAGGTGAGTGTGCTGGTTCTATTAACTCTAGGGCAGCAAATGAGCCACTGATGCTGCCCCACTGGCTTCTTTTCTTAAAAGTTCCTAATACCTAATGTGACATTACTTAAAAAGAGAATTGCATTTTGTTCTGATCTATGGGGTTAGTTTTGCTTTCTGTTAGCAAAACAAAATGTTTTAATTTGCTTAATTCGTTTAAGGTAATTATAGTAACTATCTGCAAAACACATATTGCAAACATAAAGTGGTGAAATCCTGGCCCTGTTAAGTTACTGGCAAAAACATCCATTGACTTCAATGGGGCCATGAGTTTACCTTGTCAGTTCTTTAAAAATAAGGAATGGACTTGGTGCTATGCTTTCAACCTCCCTCTGGTACTGTATGTCAAAGCACCACATACTGTATGTTTCAAAAACACTTGGAAATGTCCCATCTTTACTTGTAAAACTAAAAATTATGTAAAAGCAGTATTTGAAACAGCAAACCTGCTGTTGCAAACATAAACAGAACCAACCACAGAGTCTTTAAAAAGTCCCTCTGACCTGTGCCTACTATTAGAAATCTCTTGTGTTTTATTTGTGTGTAATTGCTTTTGGTTGAGTGAGAAATAGATGACATACAGGGTACATGAGACTTAATATCTATTGTTTGGGCTTTAATATGTATTTAAATGTTGAGGAATGTTAACAAGATATTTTTATAGCAGTCTGCAGAAATTTCATGGATTGATTTACTCAATAGCATTCTTAATGGATTTGATTTCCTGACCTGTGCTAGGTTTTCAATGACTGAAAATAAACAGTAAAAGGAGCTGGGCCAGTTCACAAAAGCAGAGGAAAAAAGGTAAGGAAAGTCCAGATCAGTTGCTGGACCCTCGTGTTAAACTAATGACTTGCCCATTAAAAACATAACTGAGCAGCTGCTAAGTCTCACTAAACTTAAAAAAATCAGTTCTGACTTGAAGCTAGAAACTTTTGAAATAGACAACTACTCAGCAGTAGGCTTAAATGAACAGTTCTAAAATAAATAGATTTTAAAGCACATCTGAACTGCCCTCTGCTGCTTCACATTTTATGAATCCATCAGTTTGCTGTAGCATAAAGTGTACAAATCCTCAATATTGTAGAGTTTGACTGTGAAAATATTTGTTAGCCTATGTAGATATTAATCCTGTATTCTTGGTTGATAACCCTGTGGGATCCTCTTTAAGAGTTGTATGCACTTGTTCTAACCATTGAGAATAGTACCAAATTCAGAAATTTAATACTAAGATGAATTAGCACCATTTCAATGGTTCTGTCAGCAAGTACACATCCATCCAAATGCTGTTTTCTGATTGTTAACATTGTGACCTGCTTTGGTGTCCTCTGTTTGAGTCTTTTCTAGAGAACTTGTACCTGTACTTACTGTATAAGATGACTTAGCAATGTGGCCTTGGAATGCTAAGCAACATATGGATGTAAATGTTTATATATTGTACAGCACCTTTATATATACACACTTCTGAGGTTCTGACTAGAGAGACCTGTAAATCGCTCATTATTTTTTATATAGATATATTAAAAAAATTCCCATTCACAGCCTGTTCATTCTTGCACTGTAAAATGTTAGCTGTAGACTCATTTTACAATGATGCAGTTAACTGTCTTTTAGCTAAATATACAGCCCAAGTTACCCATAAACATCCATATTTTCCAATGATCAACTGCATTTGTCATCTGAAAGTTACCTTGTCTCCCTTTTCAAGTAACACTCAACCACAGTCCTGCAAAATATAATACCAGCTGTTTGATGGAGTTTGCTTCCATGGGTTTATTTGTATTTTAAATGTCACTTTTTACATTTTTACTACTTTTCATTGTACAGAAAATAGCTTTGCATAAACAATTTACTACAAAAAATGACCTATGTCATCGTCCCTTTATGGCGCGAGATGGAACAGTGGAGTTAAAGGTATCCTTTTCTCTCAATATTAGTCCTCTGACTGACTTACTATTTCTTAATTTATTGAAAAAGTCACCAGCCTAAGGAAAACACAAGCTGCACTTGCAGCAAAACAATTTCTCCTAGGGAGGTGGCTTTAGATTCTTTCCTCATACCAGTTGTAGACTCTTAGCTCTCATACTGAAGGGGAGGTTATCACATTCCTGCCTCTCACCTGGTTTTCACAATCAGTCCTTACCCCAGAGGGCCATTTACTTCTTTGTCCAAGGTGCTTTATCAGTAGTGTTGCATAAAAGGCAGCTACTGTATACTTTTAGGAGGCTGTGCATTAGAATAGAGGAATCTTCTTTTCTTCCACTTTTACCACATCTCTGAATAATACTTACCTGTGTTAGAAAGGTAAGGCACTATAGAAGTAGAAAGCATTAATATTTTCCAGAATGCTTTAACAGCCCTCTTGACCCACCTCCTCAAAATTCTAACCAAGTCATTACCAAAGATTTAAGTGTTACATGTAAATGTTAATTCTTCAGTTTTCTAGTTGCTACCAACATTGTGAAAAGTGTTTATACCCTGATGGTGCTTTACAGATTGAGCGGTTGTAGAGAACAAGTGTTAGCATATTCCCTTGTGGAGAATGCTTTGCTTGTTCTATTAGGGCTTATCAGTCAAGAATAATGAGTTGTCTGAAGAACACTTAGTTTTTATATAATTATCATCTCTCCTGGTGTGTGCAGCCGAGTGGCTTTAATGTTGCTATGCAACTGAAAGTTTAACCGAGTGCCTTTGGAGGCAATATTTATCTTGGGTGGACTGACTTTCATGAAAGGCTGCAGTAGCACAGAATAAAGGGGCAAGGTCCAAAGCAGACCTGGCCTCTCTAGCCTAAAGGCACTTAAATGAATGTTTCTTTACTTGAAGTCACTACACACATGCACCTGTCTATCAAATGGGGGCACTAGAGGAAGATGCAGCTGATGGAAAGAGGAACAGGGATCTGCTTTAATATGTAAACTGAAAAGGCACAGATAACAGAATTTTAAGGTCTACCCCCTAACTATCCACCACCTGGAATGTTCTGCTCAGCTGTAATGCATTTAGCCTGGACAGTTATTAGGAAAGTGAGTCCTCTTGTCAAGGCCTTAACACCATATTTTAACAAATGAAGAGCTTATTTATCTCTTAAAGCAGTAATTGGGAGTCCTAGTACTGACTTACTGCAGTGGAATTAAAGGTCTCATGTTAACGGAGAGGAAATGGAGAAACTGCCACAGCAAGTTAGTTGTGTAACAAAGAACCAACCTGCTGCAGTAACTTATCTATCCATATACAAGTAGGCTTTAACAGGGCCATGGCCACAAGCTGTTGTATACAGAATCCCATATTGTTTTCCTACTGTTTTGAGGCCCCTCCAAAATGTCTGGTTACTGCATACTTTTGGCCCCTACTTAATAGGGAAATGCCCTTAAAACAGTGTCACACTGCTGATGGACAAATCAAGTTTTGTTTACTTAGTCTACGAGTCCTGGGCTGCCCTCACAAGTCTAGTTTATTCTGTAGGCTCTGAAACTAAGCAATGTGAGAAAACATCTTTGATACACAAAGAAATGCGCCAAAATTTAGGACCACCTCTGCCTCAAGCCAATGTCTTGCTTCTATCCAGTGTCGTCCTGATGGTTTGATAATCCTCACAGCATTGAGGGCTGAGCCTTGGCCAGTTCATGGTTTGATTTTCCATAACTGAAAAGAGAGGTTAGGAATTGGTATTTATCTGAGAAAGACTTTAAATAAAAAAGCAAAACAAGAAATCTCTTGAATAAATTACAGCTGCTAGTCTTTGAAAGACTGAGATATAAAATGCATACTATTACATAATGGTTTAGGCATGCTAGTAAACCAACAGTCATTGCAGCTCTGCTTCTGAGGCAGCCAAAAACTTGTCATTTATAGGACTGTCTACTACAGCCCAAAACACTGCTTGTGTGCTTATCTGAATGTATCCACTCACCATTCCTGCTGTCCTAACACGAGTGGGTTTGCCCCAAAGCACAGATAAGAGGGGGAAACAGGTGAAGCAATTGTGCTAATGACAGCAAGTTAGTGGCAAAACCAGAATTAGACCCAGGTCTTCCGTAAGTCAGTTGGGTCCCAGTCTCCTAGAACGTGCTCCTTGCCATCTCAAATGGCAGCTGCACTTACTCTGATATTGAATCCAAGAAGATCACTTATAACGCCTGATATGGCAGACAGGATCACAACTCGTGTGATGTTGTAGATTAAAGGGTTCATAGTCAGGCCATAGAGTCTAAATGGTGTGTCTAACTCCTGTAATGAGAAAATGGAAGTTACACCTGGACCCAGTTGTAGTCACCACCATTTTCAATTACTCTGATAGCCTGCTGTACCCCAGACAGACTTCTGCCAACCAGATATTGCAAAATCCATTGGTACATTAGATAGGCATCTCTGCCTCCTCAGGACTGAAGCATTTCACTGACCCTATCATAAAGGGTGAGACTCTTCCTTATGGCAACACTTAGATCAAACCAGTGGGCTGGTGAACCGTTTAGAATTTTAAATCTGGGGAGCATTTTATAGGTGTCACACCAGGCTTATTCTCTAGTAATAAATGACTGGAATCCTAAAATTCTGCTGAGGGAGAATGAGGAAACAAGACAGTACAAGTGGAATGACAAGCCAGTTCTCCACCTCCCCAGTCCCTATTCTTATCCATGTTACTACTGGTATCACCCAGCACCTCAGTCATGGACAACCCCATTGTGCGAGGCACTGTACAAAGACAGCATCCCTTACCCCAGAGAGCTTACAGACTATGACAAAGACAACATATTCAGATGAGAATACAAGGAAGCAATGAGATGATATTGGTCAGCATGACAGGCACTAGTCTCAGCACATTAGTGACCTAACTCTTGTCTTTTTTGGTAGGCAACATAGAGAGTTAAGAATAGGAACTCACCTTCAGTAGCTTTGTAGACAGTTTTAAAACATTGTTCACTAGGGAGAGCTGTTCTTTCTTGTTTGGCTTCTTTTCCATCTTTAGGTATAAGTTGATCTGTGATGGAAACAGGTATTTTAGAGCAGATTTTACATTCAAGCACTTCACCCAAGTGTCAGCTGTGTTTACAGCACAGGGACCGCAGACCTATGCAAAAGTCACTACCCTGCCCATGGTGCTTACTTGTGGTTTTCAAGTGCAGCAGTAATAGATTAACAAATATCCATTTTTTTCCCAGAGTGATAGGGTTCTTCTCACCCCCCAGCCATCAACAAAACAATGAAAAAGATTTAGAATTTGGGCCTGGGTAACTGGCTTTCTTCCTTTAAGCCTGCTGTAGGAGCTACTCTTCTATTATGAACAAATAAAAATCAAAAGGGGTCTTAAAAAAAGGCACTAAGCTGAAATGAGGGAGGAGTTCATTTGAACTGCAAAGATCACTTTCAGACTAGAAAACAGTAAGCCCCTGGGAGGGTGAGCTGCAGCGGAGATACCTGTTCAGTGAGCAGGATTGAAATATTACTATATTTTTTGTTAGTTTCAGAGCCCAGTGATGCCAGGCGCAGTAGAAAAAGGAGGAGGGCTGTTTCCCAGATGAGGAACTCCCAGTTGTAAGCCGCATTCAGGAAGGTTTTGTGCCCTTTTAAAACCTGTATTAAACAAAACAATGAAATTGGCAAATAGACTGAAATGTTCCTATTCACCTACCATAAACACTTTCATTCAACACACAGAAGCCGCTAAGGCCTGTGTGACCACCATAACATCAGCCAAAGAATTCGCCACTCCCAAATACATGAATAAAGGTAGGACAATAATTAAAGTGAAGTGAGACCAGTCTATATCAGCCTGATCAATACATTAATATTCATTCCCTTTATCCCTGCCATCTGATAGTTAGATACATTGGGCAGCACTCTTCAGAGTAAGTGCATTTTGATTGTTAAAGGAACTGGTTGGATGAGTCTTTCCCTCAGCACACATGAAACTGGATCCCAACATTACTACATTCAATGCAAAGCCAAAGTTGAGATGGGCAGTTAACTAGCAAAAGCATAAGCATTCATCTGCAGCACAATGAAACCATTTTGCAAACTGTTGCTAACAACTATACTTATCTACAAAAGGGAAAAAAAGCCTCTCTGAAATCTACTTAAGGACTAAAATCCACCTGCAAAGCAGTTACCAGTTATACTTCGAAGAATTTTTTCACTGGCTTTTTATTGCTCACAGAACATAAAATGTGAGTCTCACCTGTGCACAGCATATGAAAGCAATTGATAGAGCCAATAAAAAGATTGAAGAGACAACTACATCCACAGATCGCTGGGGCCCTCTCCTCTGTGGAAACAAAAATGTTTAATTAAATCTGGGAAACCTTTTGAATTTCAGTAAAAGATAGCACAAATATAGCAATAGTTTTCAGCTACTCAGGAAAAAGTTGTAATATCCTGAATTCCAGCTTCTGTAGCAGCTGGAGTCCACCTGCAACCTTCCACCAACTTCGTTTACACCATTTGCTTTAGTCTGTTAACATTTAAACATATACTTGCACTCTTTGGATCACGACTTGCCTTTAGATAGGAGCGCAGTGATAACCAAATTTTAATATTCTCCACCTTCTTGAGTCTGAAGTGGGGGATTTCATACTTCCTGGCTTTCCGGGCAGATGTTATGTGACTAAAAAGTTTGGCAAACAAAAACCGCTGCAAAGAAAAGTGTCAGTAAAGAAAATCCACATTGATATAGTCTGTTAGCATCCATATGGTGCTTAATATAATATGTACATTAGTTGCTAAACAAATTATTTGTGCTTGCCAGTGGTAGGAATAACATTCCTGTACAAGAGGAAACCATGACAGCTTTAGTATCTCTCTCACTTAAAGGATAACAATCATCCCAGTATACCACATCTACAACAACAGTAGCAAACTAGCAAACCTGTTAGCCACATTTCCTTGTGGAAGGATGTGATAGATACAAATACACATCCTTATAACCTGGGCCCATCAGAGGATTTGTCTTTAGGGCAATCAAGTCCAGCCAGGCAGCTGTAGTCTTTAACCTTGCTGTCACATTATTTCCTGGTGGACACTTATTTCTCATTCTAAGACAAGTCTCATAACTGTAGGCTTCACAGTACTGGTAGGGCTAATAACTTTTCGTAGATTGCTCCAATTTGCCCCAGACGTGTAAGATAGCAAGTATTTAAGGTTAATTTCCTTTCAGCAGTACGGAGAAAAAATAGCAAGCTTTAAAGACTAATTCACGGTGGAAGTTAGTCATTGCATCTCTCAGGGGAAGAGACCTGCCACTGCACCTCAGGTATAAAGATATCCCAGCATTCCCCACAGTGTCTTACTGCTCCCAAACATGCACCTCAGCAGCTGCTTTAAGAGGGGAAGCAATGACAGCAGCTTGAATGTTGCAACAGAAATGTGCATGTTCATGAAAAGTAACTCAGCACATTTAGACAAACCTGTTTGTACGTTCTCTCAGCAACACACATCATAAAGAAAAACATCCAAGTCAGGCAGAGACGCTCAAGGAAGTTAATCACAGCCAAGACAATGACAGGGGTGACGGTAGGAGCCCCACAAAAGATATTCAAAAGTTCCTTCACTGAAATGGATCGCAGCTGTTCAAGATTCTTTGCATGGAAGAGCCGGTAGAGGAAAGGAAGACATGCTAACCCAATGGTGACAACGTTTCCCAGCATCTGATAGCCTACTCCCTGCTGATAGGCATTAACCTGGAGAATAGGCAAATATCATTAGCACTATATGAGCTACAACTAATTTTTTAAATTACTATAAGTACAATGTTAAAAAACCAATAGGGAAAATCCTCCAATTCTAAAACTCCATTAGGAAACCTGTATGTGTAAGTACATACATAACCTTCTGCTTCAAAGAAACAGTATTTGGTGTGGCTGTAAGATAAAGTTCAGCCATTACACACTTCATCTTTCCACTCACTGAACTCAGAACACAGCAAGTGCGCAAGAATAAACCAGGAAATATACTAGAAAAGTTACAGCGAAAGAAAGTGTGGCATAAAATGATTCCATATTATGACATCACTTCCTCCCCCTTACAATGACCTATCCATCTCCCCCTCTCCATGGCCATCTCACTTCTGAGAAAGGTGCAAGACTGACCAAAATAGAGCAGCAGCCATAAGCCACTAATTTTAATTGCACTAAAAGCTTCCAACTCCTTGTCGCTCAGAACAGGGAATAATGTCAACATGAAGTAAGCATCTACTGATAAAAGGCTATGTAAGAGCTAGGTATTACTTTACTGTCATTCTTAGACCAGGAGTCATACCCTCTGCTTCGAATTAATGTATTTTCTTAAATCCCTCTGCAACTACTGGTTAAGAGTATTTAGGACCATCTTTAATAAAAGGTACTTGGACTTGTACAGTTTGCAGATGCATCACAATTTAGGGCACATCTACATTATGATGTTGCTGATAAAGCAGCTTATGCCAACCAAATTATGTAAACATACGCACTACAGCGCTTCTCCTGCCGCTGTAACTTGCCCACTACGCCGACCTAGTAAATCCACCTCGATGAGATGCTTTAGGCATAGGTTGACGTAGTTCAGATAACACACTGTCTGTATAGACATTTATTTGCATCACCTGTTGTCTGTCAGGGTGGCTGACAGCCAGATCCATGAAATTGACAATGTCGATTTCCCTGCTGGTAGGGTTCCTGTTTTGCAATTGAGCAGGGGGGTGTTCCAGCTGTGAGCTCCAGCTGTCAGCACTGCTTTGCTGCCCAGCGCGGAGAGACTAGATTGTGGGCACCCTGCAGAGCTCTCAGCTCCCTGCTTCACGGGGAGTGCAGAGCTGAGAGCCTGGGTGGCAGCTGGGAGCTCAACCTAGAGCTTAGGTCAGTGCAAGTGCTCCTGGTGAGAACACACATGGCTGACAGGAGGGTAGTGTGGACATGAAAATCTGCAGTAATTTATTGCTGTGGCTGTAAATCAATCTAACATAAGTAGACTTAACTTTGTAGTGTAGACATGCCCTTAGAGGGGGGGGGGAGGGGAGAAGAGGAATCAATCCTTACTCTGCTCATGATAATCCCGCTGATCTCCAGCGCAGACATGTCCACCTTCTTGCACTCACTTCCCTCCCAGATCAGGGCACTTACTTTTGCAGATGCAGGGCTCGTATTCTGAAGCCAGAACAAATGGTTCTGGAGAAGAAAATACAACACATACAACATACTGAAAACATTTCTCAACTATCTACAGGAAATGGTTTCAAAATAGGCAGCATTTTTATTGAAAATGTTTGAATATAGTTTTAAATTTCAACATGGAAACTATAAGTTATTAAAGGAAAAATTGTCTGCATGTACATCCAACAGCATCTAGCACAAGGCCCTGAGCCTGATTATGACTCTGAACATAACGGCCACACTGGGTCAGACCAAAGATCTTCCGACAGTGGCCAATGCCAGATGCCCTAGAAGGAATGAACAGAACAGGTGATCCATTCCCTGTTGCCCATTCCCAGCTTCTGGCAAACAGAGGGTAGGGACACCATCCCTGCCCAATAGCCATTGATGGACCTATCCTCTGAATTTATCAAGTTCTTTTTTGAACCCTGTTACAGTCCTGCCCTTCACAACATCCTCTGGTAAAGAGTGCCACAGGTTGACTGTGCATTGTGTGAAGAAATACTTCCTTGTTTGTTTTAAACCTGCTGCCCATTAATTTCATTTGGTGACCCCTATGTGTTATGAGAAGGAGAAAACACCACTTTACTCCACACCAGTCATGATTTTATAGACCTCTATCATACCGCCCCCCCTTAGTTGTCTCTTTTCCAAGCTGAAAAGTCCCAATCTTATTAATCTCTACTCATATGGAAGCTGTTCCATGCTCCTAATCTTTTTTTTGCCCTTTTCCAATTCCAATATATCTTTTTTGAGATGAGGCCACCAGAGTTGCATGCAGTATTCAAGATGTGGTCATACCATGGATTTATAGAGAGGCAATATGGTATTTTCTGTCTTATCGATGCCTTTCTTAATGATTCCCAATGTTGTTTTTTGACTGCCACTGCACATTGAGTGAATGTTTTCAGAGAACTATCCACAATGACGCCAAGATCTTTGAGTGGAAAGGGCTAATTTAGACCCCATCATTTTATATGTATAGTTGGGTTTATATTTTCTAATGTGCATTACTTTGCATTTATCAACAACATTCAATTTTTCTGCCATTTTGTTGCCCAGTCACCCAGTTTTGTGAGCTCCTTTTAACTCTTCAGTCTGCTTTGGACTTAACTATCTTGTAGTTTTGTCACCTCACTGTATACCATGTTAAATACTGGTCCCTGTACAGACCGCTGGGGGACACCACTATTTACACCTCTCCGTTCTGAGAACTGACCCTTTATTCCCACCCCTTGTTTCCTATCTTTTAACCAGTTAGGGATCCATGAGAGGATCCTCGTGCGGCGGGACGGGGTGGGAGTTCTCCGGGGGACGTTGCTTAAGAGCCTTTAGTGACGGACCTTGTCAAAGGCTTTCTGAAAGTCAACGTACACTATATCCACTGATCACCTCTGTCCACATGCTTGTTGATCCCCCTCAAAGAATTCTAGTAAATTGAGACATGATTTCCCTTTACAAAAACCATGTTGACTCTTTCCCCCAAATCATAATCATCTGTGTGTCTTGTCTGATAATTCTGTTCTTTAGGATTGTTTGAAACAATGTGCCTACTAATAAGGTTAGGCTTACTGGCCTGTAATTGCCAGGATCACCTTGGGAGCCAATTTTTAAAAATTGCCATTACATTAGCTATTCTCTAATCATCCGGTACAGAAGCGGATTTAAATGATAGGTTACAGACTACAGTTAGTAGTTCTGCTATTTCACATTTGAGTTCCTTCAGAACTCTTGGGTGAATGCCATCTGGTCCTGGTGACTTATTACTGTTTATCAGTTTGTTCGAAAACCTTCTCTAATGACACCACAATCTGGGACAGTCCCTCAGATTTCTCACCTAAAAAGAGTGGCTCACATTTGGGAATCTCCCTCACATCCTCAGCCTTGAAGATGGATGCAAAGAAAACACTGAATTCTTCTACAAGGGCCTTATAGCAGTGGTCACCAACCAGTCAATTGGAATTAACTGGTTGATCCTGGAGGATCTCCCAGTCAATCGCGATCTCCAGCTGCGCAGCAAGGCTGCTGCTAAGACTGGCTTCCTGCTTGCCCCAGCCCCACACCGCTCCCAGACGTGGATAGCAAGGCCTTGCAGCCTTCAGGCCAGCAGGGGGTCTCCCTCCACACGCTGCTCTTGCCTGTAAGCACCGCCCTCGCAGCTCCCATTGACTGGGAATAGGGGGCTGTGGCCAACAGGAACAGTGGGGGCAGTGCTTGCAGAGAGGGGCAGCACACAGAGCCATATGCCACCTGCCTCCCTCCCTCCCCCACCCCCCCAGGCTAAGGTAGGCAGGGAGCCTGCCTTAGTGGCAGCCACACTGCGCCACCAACCAGTAGCCACTGGAGGTAAGTGCTGCCCAGCGGGAGGCTGCACCCCAACCCCCAGCCCCTTCCCAGAGCCAGCACCCCAAGCCCCAGCCCTGACCCCCCTCCCAGAGCCAGCACCTGCACACCCTCCTGCACCCCAACACTCTGCCCCAGCCCTGAACCCTTCCCAGAGCCACCACCCTGTACCCCCCTCCTGCACCCCAGCCCAGAGCCCCCTCCTGCACCCAAACTCCCTCCCAGAGCTTGCACCCCAACCCCCCTGCCCCAGGCTGAGCCCAGAGCCCCCTCCCACACTGCAAACCCCTCAGCCCCAGCCCAGAGCCCGCACCCCTTCCCAAATCCCTACCTCAGCCCGGTGAAAGTGAGTGAGGGTGGGGGGAGAGTGAGAGAGAGGGGGGATGGAGTGAGTGGGTGGGGCAGATCCTGGGTTGCCCTTAAATTCAAAAAAGGTTATCCTGGGCATAAAAAGGTTGGAGACCACTACCTTATAGTCTTTGATTACTACTTTAACATCTCAACCAGTGGGGCCATTGGATGATTGTTTAGCAGACTTCCTGCTTCTGAGGTACTTACTTTTTTGTTGTTGTTGCTACTTTAGTCTAGCTAGCTGTTCTTCAAATTCTTTTTTGATGTTCCTAATTATATTTTTACGCTTCACTTGCTAGAGTTTATGCTCCCTTCTATTTTCCTCAGTAGGATTTACCTTCCATTTTTTTAAAGGATGCCTTTTTGCCTTTAACTATCTTTTACTTTGTTTTTTAGCCATGGTGGCACTTTTTTGGTCCTCTTATGTTTTTTAATTTGGGGTACACATTTAAATTGAGCCTCTATTATGGTGTCTTTAAAAAGTTTCCATGCAGCTTGCAGGGATTTCACTTTTGGCGCTGTACCTTTTAATTTGTTTAACTTCCTCATTTTTGTGTAGTTCCCCTTCCTGAAATTAAATGCTACTGTGGTGTCCCCTACCCGGAATGTTAAATTTTATTTTATAGTCACTATTACCAAGTGGACCAGCTGTATTCACCTCTTGGACCAGATCCTGTGCTCCACTTAGGACTAAATCAAGAATTGCCTCTCCTCTTGTAGGTTCCAGTACTAGCTGCTCGAAGAAGCCGGCATTTAAGATGTCAAGAAACTATCTCTGCATCCCATCCTGAGATAACATGTACCCAGTCACTATGGGGGTACTTGAAAGCCCCCATTATTATTATTGCGTTTATTTGTATGGCCTCTATCCCCCTGAGCATTTCACAGTCACTCTGGGTGCTATTACTAATAAAGTGATAATATTACAGGCTTCCTACTGTAACACTGAAGACTGAAATGCTAGATCCAAAGAGTGAGAAGCTATGATTAGTGCACTCCCCTGAACTAGGAGAATATAAATAGTATCTTCCCACCCAAGTTTTAGAGGCTATTGTGATGCTTTCATAGCAAGAACTGCTGTGGCTGGGATCCTGAATTTCCACACTATTTCCCTCAGGATACTTTTGCTAAATAGAATCAGGGTTCGAGTCTATGTGCCAGAGCATTCGTGCATCCTGTTCAATGCTTCCCTCATTTATTTTTACATTCATATTTCACTTTGACAGCCAACCACAGTCTAGGTACTGATGGTAACTTGTTTTATAAATCCGAAGTAAGATAATATCTATGCTCATCATTGAATTTTACAGAAATGGCCATCTGCTAAACCATGTCCATCCTCAGAGGAAACAGATTAGGCCATGGCTTTTTTATTCATTTTGACCTGGCAAAGTCAACTTCTAACAATGTGTTTGCACAAGTTACAACTACAGAATTTACTTCTTGTGTTATTTTAGAGGGTACAAGTTACATCAAAAGAAAAATATTTCACAGGCTCCTCATTTATTGCAAGTGGTTAAACAGACCTGTTGGAAAACATCGTCTTTCAGGTCCCGTTTACTTCCTTTTACATTCCCTTCCTCGCTGTCACTGGTGTAGGAAGAACGGCACTCTGGTCCATGAAGCAGGTCATCCCAGAGCATGTCCTCTGTCTCAGAGTCATGGCGGGTGCTTTCAGAGTCCCTCCGAGACACACTGCAGCTCTGGGACCCACCACTAAAACAAGACCTTGATTCCTTTAAAGAAAAAGGAAGTTTACAAAAGTAACTTCTCCATACTGAGCCTTCAACAACAAAAATCATTTTTTAATCTTCAAGTAATATGTTCACAACCACATGGTCAAGCCAAGCCAACCTGAAGCCACTCTGACAAGCTAGAACAGAAAGGACATTTCTACACAGGGATGCTTTTGCGACATGAACTCACAGCAACAAGCTATTAATGTTTTCCCACCTTCAGAATAACTTACACTAATTTCATGAAAACTCTGAAGGCCAGGAAAATGGAACCAGAACTTAGAATACATTTTAATAGCTTCGTCCTCATTGTGGGACAGAGTTTAGTGAGAATTTCTACAGCTGGAAAGGAGACTTATTTCTTGATTTCTATGAAAAATAGAATTTTTAGAATGCCTGATGTTTACTCCAATACAATGTTATCCTCCCAACAGCCAAGTCTCTAATGAAGAGTGACTAGAGGCCTCTGAGCGTGCTGCTGCTACCAGTAGAATTTCATAAATTGAATGTTAAGTTCAAAATTCAAAGCACTGAAAAGGTACAAAAATTATGGAGTTTAAATGGTCAGTTACAAAGCTCTTAAAAAAAAAAATCAACTCTTACCTGGAGGAGACAATCTTCATCTAAATTCTTCCCTGCTTTACAACCTGGAAAGACTATAATCCCAAATACACAGTTGAGGGCTGTGGAGTCTGCCTGCTTTAACCTGTCTCCCTTGCTACTGCAACAACCACTATGCCTTTCAGACTATGCAGGCAGTAAACAATGGGGTCAAATGAAAGCGCTTTGCATAGGAAACAAATCTCATACACTTCTCTTGTGCTATAGTCTATTATGATCCACAAGCAGGGAGTATCATGTCATATATGAATGCTCACAGAATTTCATTTTTTGCAGATCTGACCGTAAGACAGGGCTGTATAAAAGTATCAACAGGGGAATGACCAGTGGGAAACCAAGACAGCATTGAGTGTGACAGCCCAGGATTCCAAGAAGACTGCTTAAAGCTCTGGAATGAAGACTGATCGACAGCTTCGCTCCTCTGGAAGTGTGAACAATAAGAGTAAAGTCTGAGTGGAACACAGAACCTTCTCAGAAGCTAGTCCGAGACTGTGAAACTAACTCCTCAAGGAGCTAAGGACCAGCACAAACCTCACCACTTTCACACAGCAACAGGTATATTTAACAAAACGAACCCTATCAAAATAAGACGTCGCTGCACACACTTATCCCTCTGAGCAGAGGATGAGAGAACAAGTGACAGATGTGTAGTGTAGTCACATGCTCAATGCACTACTGGAAGGCATTCAGATACTACAGTGATGAGCACCGTCTAAAAACCTGAATAGAACAGATGTACCACTCTGCCCACCTTAAATGATGCAAAGGTCTCTGGTATTTTAGAACCCCTACCTGACTAAAGGCTGTTGAGTCTAGTTCAGATTCTACCACACTATCGGACTCTCTGGTACCTTTAATGGCTTGATTGACCTGCCATAAATAAAAAGGACAAGTTAGTTGAGAGCCAGTAACAGTAAACTTTATGGAATCTTAAGGTAAACCAACAGAACTACCTGTGAAACTGACTGATTTGAAGTAGTAAGAGGTCTCCTATTCTTGTCTTCATAGCTATTGTCACTGGAGGCCCCTTCTACACTTCTGCGTAACAAAATCCTCTGTGCCATGGCTTCAGCATCCTCCTCACTTGACAGCTCATCAGAAATGCCACCCATATGTGTGCCGCCATCCTGGAAGAAAAGCAACCATCTAAACGAACTAGAAGATGGGGCTAATAAAACTAAGCAGATCTGCATCAAGCAGAAGTATCTGGCCAATATTACCATTGCAATGTTATGGTTACCAACAGTGTGAATTCTAGACTAATACATCTTTAGAAGATGCATCTTCTTGCATCTGAAGAAGTGACCCACGAAAGCTTATGCTCCCAATACTTCTGTTAGTCTTAAAGGTGCCACAGGACCCTCTGTTGCTTTAGACTAATACAGTAGCCAATAAAAGGGAAATTACTTCTACAAGTACAAGCAGAACGAGGAGTCAAAGAATCAAACAAGTTCTACAACTGATGGGCCAGCCCTGTCATTGCAGCAGTGGAAAGAGGGGGAGAAACATCCAACCTCTCCAGCAGCTAAAACAGAAAAGGAGGTAATTCAACTCCTGATCTCCTCCCCCTTCATTTCCACAGCCTGATGCCTCAAAGGCCAGCAACATCCACAAGTCTTTGTGTGACCCTGGGCATAGGACGTGACTGGGTTGTCATGAAAGCTGTGGCCCAACAACCAAGTCTATTCCCGCCCTGAATGCCTTCTTCATGTATTAGAGACTTTGGAAGCAACGCTCTTTGCTTCACATATTCTTGTCTAAGTGACTCTCACCAATCCCAAAGCCTTCATTTTAGTGCTTGCACAGACAAAACTTTGGTTTTTAAGGTCACATACAAAAATTCCATCAGGTGAACCTGAATTATCTCCCAACAGAAGGACAATGCACTAATTGTTTGCAGGGAAGATGTTTTACATGGTAGAATTTTGAATTCTGTTTGTTTTTAAATCAACCAACCTTTGAATTGAAGACCATCCAAATAAATAAGCATTTCAGTATAAAGAGGCCTCCTTTATTCTTCCCACAGGTTTCCATGTTTAGCATATTTATGTTCTATTGTAAGTTAAAATGGAGTTTATATTTACGTCTGACATTAAGGCACCAGCACCAAGTCAGTCATGACTGAAGAATCAATGCAGAAAGGAATTTTCCAATAATGACTCAGTCTTACCCGATGACTCTTCTCCCCATCTGAAAGTCTCTCTCTCTCTTTGAAATGCAGCAGCCTATATTCGGATCTGGAAAGTCTGTGCTTAATGCCATTATACACAGAACTCACACCACTTTCTGTTTCAGTCCCTTTATCAGCTACCAATTTCACCCTCCTTAACCTGGGGAATCAAAATGCAACAGAACGGTTCTGACTTCAGAGCAAAGCTCTTGATAGGATAATGTCAATTTACTCTGTCACTTGCCTGCCTGGTGCAGAATTAAGCAATAGCCGAGAGGCTACAGAATTATCTCAATTTCAGCACTTCACGGCCCTGTCTTAGAGGGAACATAAACCTACTCCATTGTCAAATGCCAGCTCCCAAATGTCCTACAGATTCTAAATCCAGGGGGAAGGCAGGATTCAGGAGTAATTAAGTAAAAAAGTAGTTAAAGGAGAAACTTTTAGGTACCTTTTTAAATAGGTAACAGAAGGTGGCAGCTTAGATCAGAGGTTAACAATCAGGAGATTAAGTTTCCAGCTAAAAAAACAAAACAAAAACTCAGCTGGGAGAGGGGATAGAAGGGATGAACCCAAATAGTGCATCCTCCTTTTCCCTGGTTTTCATCATGTCTTAGAAAATACTTTAAAAAATGATCTGATCAGGTTAAACTAAGGGTAAATTGACTCTGAACTGAGCAAAGCAAGGTAACTAAATATGGGACTTAAGGGGGAGTTGAGTACATATGCTTAGGAGGGTCACTCAGAGACTAGAGAGAGCCTCTAACACTCTGCACAATTGTGTTTCTAAAATAGGCTACCAAAATTGTCCCATATCCAGAATGAGGACAAATATATGGACTCCTAATAAGACAGACTTCCTCCAATGGCAGTGCTACTTGGATTTAGTTTAAGAACAGCTGTAACTTGTGCAGTTTGGGAATGTGAGACTGATACTTAATAAACATTCTGTTTGTTTTCTGAATGCTCAACTGTCCGTACACTACAAACACTCCCACCCTCCTGGTGCAGCATACACACCTCCTGCGGAAGAGCATGCCAAACCAACTGTTGATAATGGATGTAGGTTCCAACTGCTTGTCTCCTTTATTGGCTTTGTCAGAGGAAGACCAGCTGCCAGCATCTCTGCTCCCATCACTACCCACAGGTTTGCGTAATTTTCTATTTTAAAAAACGGAGTGGGGAGAGAATTTAATTTGCAACAAAGCATCTTTACACCCTAAAAACCACGTACCAAATCCATACACCACTCTAGCTGCTTTGTCAAATGCATCATGCAGATACTGGGGTCAATCCCCCTCAAATATGCACAGGTAATTTTTACTAGCATCAGCAGGAATTAGGTCTATGTCCCCAGGGGAGAATACACACTAGTACCACAAAGGATTTAAGTGGATAATTATACAAGATAAACATGGAAAAACAGTCTGTGTGGAAATGTCATAAGGGTAGTAGTTACAGCCTCTCTCTCAGCAGGAAGGCTGCACTGAGACTGACAGTGGACAGTTTTAAATTAAAAAGAGTTGCAATGTCTCCCATGCAACAAAAAAAAGGCAAGAAACATCCCTCAGAGTCACATGTCATCCTTTGCCCCCTCTGAAGGTGTACGAGAAGCCTCTCAGTTAATGTAAGTGTAAAACATTGGTCAAGTTCTGAAGCCATAAGCGTGATGTGGTTTGTGGCGCACACACCACTGGCCACAGAAAGAAACTGGACTACCAAGGTTCCATTAGAACAGTCCAACTGCAAAATAGAGAATAAAGGGGACGTAACACGGCCAGACTTCCTGAGTGATATAGCACTTACGAAAGCTGTGAAAGGGGGAAGAAGGTGGGCTATCCATGATCAAGCATATGGTACATATATCCCTGCATTTTACAGTCACATAATATATTTACTTAAAACAGCAGCAAACGAGACCTTTATCCAGTAACTTGACACTGTACCATATTACTGATTCCTACAAATAATTAGCACACAATTAGCGCTCTGTTTCATCTCACCTCCGCCTCCTGCTGCTGCTGCTTCCATTGGTTCCCGGGGGTTTGTTGATCTGGGTGGACACGATCTGACAGTGAACAGTTCCCATCAGTAGCATAAGGCACATTGGTCCAATGATTTCACTTGCACTCGCAACAGGTATCATGAAATACAACACGACTGCTATAACTGAAAGAGAAATTGGATCAAATGCAAAAGCTACACTGGGAATTCCCTACCTAAGGGTGAAAGGAGCATGTCTCTGTTTTTATTATTGTCCCAATGATTACTTTTGTTCACTTTAAAAGCTTTTGCAGATACTAACTCCACCCTCATTGTTATGTGGCCCTGGTACTACTTCTCTGAAATTCCTTCTTTCTTTGCAATGTGATTTGTAAGTATATTAAAACAATAGAAAACAGAACCACAAAAGGGATCAAAAGTGTGCATCAAAAAAATTACTTTCCTCTGCCAGAATGTGCTCTATGAAAGCCATTTACAATCTTCAGAGGACAGTTCCAGCTCACTTCAAGAAATGACTATTACAGAAGCTGGACTGACAGAGGAGCTGCATGTCAGGATATACACTACCTTCACTAAGTAGGTTCTTCGCCAAAACAGGGTGGGGTAGGCAATTTATCTACAGAACAGGTCTAGCATGTGCGGTGGCAAAGTAAGTTCCCCCCACCCTGTGGCCTCATTTCTAGCCTGGAAGATCACCTCAAAAGGAGGCGAGGGGAGTCCAATCCCAGCATGAAGAACCAGATATGAAATATTCCTGGAACTGCATGGAAAAATCCATGGGGACCAGGGCAACAGTAAAAGGCTGCTTAAATTCAGAGATTTTGAGGCCAAAAGGAATCATTATGATCTAATCTCCTGGGTGTAACAGGCTGGAGAATTTCACCCAGTGATTCCTGCATCAAACCCACACCTTCTGGTTGAGCTAGAACAGGAGTTCTCACGCTGGGGACTGGGACCCCTCAGGGGGGTCGCAAGGTTATTACATGGGGAGGTCATGAGCTGTCAGCCTCCATCCCAAACCCTGCTTTGGGTCCAGAATTTATAATAGTGTTAAATATATTTAAAAGTGTTTTTAATTTATAAGGGCAGGATCACACTTAGAGGCTTGCTATCTGAAAAGGGTCACCAATACAAAAGTTTGAGAACCACTAAGCTAGAACGTCTTAATATAAACTAATGAAGTTGCCTGAACTATGGTGCCCACAGCAGCTTCAACAGAATGTATTGGAAATGCTAATCCCATTTTACCTAGATGCTTATTCAATACTGTCCTTCCCTCCCCTACCCCACACACAAGAGCACTTCCCCATCTGTAAAATGGGGCTAAATTCATTAATGTATGTGAACTGAAGCATAGATTAAACCAGTGGTTCTCAACCAGGGGTATGTGTACCCCTGTGGGTACGCAGAGGTCTTCCAGGGGGGTACATCAACTCATCTAGATATTTGCCTAGTTTTACAACAGTTTTACATAAAAAGCACTAGGTAAGTCAGTACAAACTAAAATTTCATACAGATGACTTGTTTATCCTGCTCTATGTACCATATACAGAAATGTAAGTACAGTATTTATATTCTAAATGATTTTTTTATAAGTATATGGTAAAAGTAAGCAAGCAATTTTTCAGTAATGTGCTGTAACATTTATGTATTTGTCTGATTTTGTAAATAGTTTAAGTGAGGTGAAACTTGGGGTACACAAGACAAAGCCTCCTGAAAGGGGTACAGTAGTCTGGAAAGGTTGAGAGCCACTGGATTAAGTGACTTGTCCAAGGTTACACAGGAAGTACTAGATAGGAATTTAACCCGGATCTCTCAATTATGTGAGCCCTGGTCCACTGCTTCAACCACAAGACCATCTTTCCTCCCTTTTGCTGAATCAAATGTAACAGTCATTTGAGCACTCTTAGGGTACATTAGAAGGTGGAACCCAAGAAGCATGTGGCATGGAAAGCTGTGCAGTGTCTGCAGATAATGAACAAACACTTCAAAGCTGCATCCTTACCATTGCAAATGGCATTAGCGAACAATAAGAATCTCATGGTTTTTCATAACCACAAACAAAAGATGGCACAGCACCCTCCAATGCTTACCTTGCATGAGGTACAGGACCAGAAGCCACATAAAAATACGCTGGGATGTAACCCGTATCCACCACCGGCTGAATAATGGAAAAAACACAACCCGCACAATCCCCTTTCTAGTTAGTGACGTCCACGGGATTTCAGGCTTGGCTTTGGCAAATGTGGAGCCTTGAAAATACACAATGTGTAGGTATTTCAAATGGGAGTTCTAGCCAATGCTTTAATTGTAACGAAGGCTAAGATTTTGTAACAGAGGTCATGGAAGTCACAGAATCCATGACTTCCAGAGACCTCCATAACATTTTTCCTTCAACCCTGAGGCAGCAGGGATGGGGCTCCCCTGCAACTCCCAGCTGCTACTGTGGGAGGATCCCACAGCTCCCAGCCACCAGGGGCAGACCCCACAACTCCAAGTTGCTGCCAGTCGCAGGGGAAACTCTGCGCTCTCAGCCGTCACTGGAGCCCCAGCGGCAGTGGGTGCTGGACCCACCTCCCTCCCCATTTTGTCAGTGATTTTTAATAATCAGGGACAGGTCACAGGCTTCCATGAATTTTTGGTTCTTGCCCATGACTTTCACTAAATATAACTGATAAAAATCTTAGCCTAACTTCTTCCCTAGACAAGGCCAAACTCCCTCAAATACAGTATAATTTGAAATGGGAAAGGAAAGAACTCAAACTTCAGCCTCTCACCAGTTCCATCAATCCAAAATCATATGAATCCCTTCTCCTCCTCTCAGCCCACTTGACCAGTCCCAAATACCTCTATCTTACATAAGCGGTCATCCACAACACAAACCCATAATGACCACCCTTCACCCCTCCTCCCCCAGGCATTATCTACAACCTCAGCCCTTAGCTGATCATGCTGTGGTTCCAGCAAGCCTCCAGTCCCTCTGCCAGGTGTCACACTCTGGGCAGTCTGTGTCCTCTAAGGCTAACTTCTAGCACTGCTGACCCATGATCTAAATAGCTGTCCTTTCAGAAACCAGACAGTGGTATTAAATTATGTCAGACCTAGGTAAAAGATAAGATATTCCTCTTCCCACCATTGTGTAAAGCAGAAGTGTATGTCACATTTAACCTGGGGGCATTTGATACAACCTCTATTATTCAAAGGATACCTACCTCTGATTAAGTCAACATCTATCAGATCAGGCTGTATGTGGCCCTTTTTTTTGGGTTTGTTTTTGAAGCCCTGCAAATTTAAAAATAAAGGATTATTAATTTTTGTAGTGAATAGAAAAGACTGCCTGCATTTCCTTTACTCTGATCTCTCCAGAAACCACGATGATCTCCAGCACTAACATCAGGAGCCTCATTCAATACTTCTAGTGCTCTTCTGGAGACAAGTTTATTAGTCAAAGATCCTATTTATATTTATTTATTTTAGCTCTCATTTAATATTTATTTTAAAACAAGACTGCACCCTGCAGGAACCACAGTTAGAGCCACTACTTCCATTTCCTGGGGGGAAAGAGGCCACTGCACCTGTGACTGGTCAGCTGACTCCCTGTTAATCTTAAAAGAGGGCACCTGGGCCCTGGAAAGGAGATAGGACAGGCCAGATACAGGAAGCATGGGTAAGAGCTGCCTGAGACTCAGACAGGAGCAGCAAGGAAGAGCTGGCAGAAGTTGCTTAATGGAGCTTCAGGAGACCCAGTGGAGAGACCTGAGCTCAGATGGGAGCGTAACAGGACTACTGGTAAGAAATTACCAAAGCTGGAAACCCTTAACAAGCAGAAGGCTTGGCCAGTGACCTCTTGGAAAAAGAGGAAGATCCAAACTCATAAGCAGGAGGGTAGATTGGCAGTAATAGGCAATGACATCACTTGTTAGTTAAAGGGTATAAAAAATAAACTCTTAGTATTCATTGCTAATACCTGCCTGACCAAGTTGGAGCTGACCAATATGGGTCTAAGCAGCCCTGGGTTTAGCCAGTTTGTAAGTATCTTGATCAAATGCTTATAAATGTTTTGTTACTGTTTGGATGTAGTAAATTGCTTATTTTGGGGGCAAATTTAGAGAAATGAGGTAAATTCTGTTCAGCTTTTGGATTTAATAAAGGAACTTATGGTTAAATTAGTTGTGGTAGTATCCTGCATAAATAACACCAATATTACCACTAGTCATTGAGTAATATCTGAAAATAGATTGTCAGTTCTTCAGGGCAGGGACTAGGTCTTTTCATTTGTTCTATAAAATACCTAGCACTTTTGGCAGTGTATAAAATAGTAAAGTTCAGATTGATTTTTTTTTTCTCTTAAAGACAAACTGTACTGTACAGTAAGTATATCTATGGCATGCAGTGCCTTTCATTGTGTGGGCTTCTGGGATTTGCATTAAGCAGAACTGGTGCAGCCACATAACAGGGGCCAATAAATAGCATGGGAGAAAGAGCAAATTAAAAAATAAATTAAATGAAAAAATTACCTTCATCTCAGTCTGTTCTATAGACTTTTCCCATATCTGTTGGTCATAGGCTCCAATCTGAAAAAATAAATTCTTTACATGACAAAATCCTTCAATTTACAACAAACCAAAACAGGGTGGATAAAATTTGATTTAACAAAACCTGATTTTTTTTAATTTAATACAGGCAAATTTAAAATTAAATTTGAAATGACAACCTATGTTAAGACCTTAAGTTACCATAATCTATTAGTGACTTAAATATAAAAATATTTAGTACGTATTTCCTACCAATTTTTTAAAAGTCAAACTACTGAACTGCTGAAAATCACTGGCTAACTTGTCAAAGTGCTAAACCAGCTTTTGACAGCCGTAGGCTCTTCTGCCGGCAAATAGATTTTCTTCATTTCAGTTTTAGTTCAGTTTAATGACTTGATTAATTTGTTTGAAGTTAAGAAATCAACTGGGAGTTGAAAAAGCAGGAAAGCTTGTTTCCCCTCTTCCAATCTATAAATAAACCTAGGTGTGGGAGAATGAGATACATTAGTTATAAAATCTTGAACTACATGGTGACTAGAAACAATCAGTTCAAATACTTTAACTCAGCTAGTTATAAATTCAAAATGTTTTGATTTTAAAAAATTAGTACCCAGAAAATTTAAGGTAGTTTTATTTAACTACAAGTAATTTAAATGTTTTTTGTGCATTTTTAACAATTAATTTCTGATCAGAGATGGCACTAATCACACTTAAATACATTTGCTTTTTGTTTACCAGATTTAAGGTAAATTATAACAGCTTAAATGAACATGTATAGATGTAGCCTGTCCTCCTGGCTTGCAAAGAGAAGCACCAAATGTAGCATATGTAATTTAATTCCCATATATTTAATGGTTATATTTAGTTGCAAATCAACCTCTCTTTAGGAAAATAATTCAATTGCAAAACAATTAAAATTATTGAAATCAAGGTTTCCTTCTTCAATTAAATTGTGATTAAAATCATTCACTGGTTTAAATCAAAGCAATTTCAAACACCCCTGCCAAAAAACCCTCAAGATTAGAGTTAAATCAGAGGTTTTCAAACTGCAGGTCAGGACTCCTCAGGGGGTCACGAGCTGTCAGCCTCCACCCCAAATCCTGCTTTGCCACCAGCATTTATAATGGTGTTAAATATATTAAGTGTTTTTAATTTATAAGTGGGGTTGCACTCAGAGGTTTGCTAATGTGAAAGGGGTCACCAGTACAAAAGTCTGAGAACCGCTGCACTGATGTATTGTTGCTTTCTGGGGATGTCTCAAAGATCACTTTAAAATAAAGTAAAACAAAATATCATTGTGCATAGCAGAAAATGTAAAACAGTGCTGCAAACTCAGTATTTTTTTTTCAAGCTATCTGAGAGCTGGATGACTTAGAGCAAAATCTGACAACGATGCGTTGTGCTATTATAAACGAACATTAATAGTCACAACCGCCCCAGGGAGGCAGGTATCCCCCATCCCGTTTACGGATGAAGACCATGAAGCACAGGGCGGGTAAGTGATCCGTCCAAGCCCCTACAGCGGCCGCGCGAGAAGTGGCTCGCTCCCCCTCCTAGCAAAGCCGGTGCAGGGACGGACGCTCTCGCCCAGCAGTGAGGAGAGTAACGGGGGGGGTTGCAAACTGCAGGGCTGCCAGAGGAGCAGCTCTTCGCCCCACGACTGACCTTCTTCTGGTACCAGGCGATGGCATCTCTGCCACGGGCGGCCATCGGGCTCCTCAGCCACCGCCGGACGAGTGACCTAGAAGGGAACAGGGCAGAGCGCTGCCCTCTCACAGGCCGGGCCCGCGGGCTCCGACTCGCGGAGGGGAACCGGCCGGGAGGGCAGGGACGCGGCTGCACCTGGCGCCGGAGCCACCCCCGGGGCGGGCAGAGCCCAGCCCCGAAACCGCCCGAGGCCGCGGCCACCGGCCTCCCGTCCCGCGGCACCGTCCCGCGTTTCCCAGGGGTGGGAATGACCTTCCCGGCCCCCACACCAACCGCTCGCCCCCGCCCCTCGTTCGCCCCGCCCCCTCGCCAACCCCTCGCCCCCCACAGCCCCTCGCCCACCGTTCGCCCCTTCCCCGCCAACCGCTCGCCCCCTCCTCAGCCCCCCGCCCCTCCCATCTCTTCCCAGCCCCGCCTCACAAGGGCAGGTCCGACTCCCGTCTAGCCCCCTCGCGGCCCCTCCTTACCCTCCGGCCCCGCCCCACGCCCTGCCCGGTGCTCTCACTCCGAGGCTGAACGTTACCATGGAGACAGGAGAACACACGAGCCCGGATTGGAAAACGGCACTCGACTGCCTCTGCCTGGCTCTCCCACCGCCCCGCAGCTCCCCTCGAGCTGAGTCACCGAACGCGCTGAGCCGCAGAGGAGGGGGCGCAGACAGCACCAGCCGAACGCCGACCCAGGCTGTCTGGCCAGAACGCTGCCCGCACCTGGAGGGCGGGTGCGCGGGCCCAACTCACCTTCGTGGTGGGCGGGGGCCCCGGCCGGGGCGGCCACAGACCCCAGCACCATCGCCCCAGGGCCGCGGCGCCGCAGTGACTTTGCCCCGCCCCCAACGACCGGCGTGGCCAACCACCGGCCGGGGCGGGGCGGAGCGCGAGGGGCCGGCGGGTGTTACTCCTTCAGGCCGGGCGGGGCCGTCAGCGGGGCCCCGCGGCGCTACTTAGGTTATGTCCCGGCCGGCGCGGCGCGCCCCGCCCCGCCAGCACGTGCCAGGCGTGCACGCCCCCTCCCCCGCCGCAGCTGGGCCAAGCGCCTGGCCGCGCCCACCTGGGCTCGCGAGCTTCGCGCACGCGCCTGGGGCTGTAAGAGCAGCGCTGACAACTCAGCCCTGTCCCCGCGCCGATCCCCGGCCGCACCTGGCTGAGCGCTCCCAGCTTCGCCCGTGCTCTGTCCTTCCCCTGCGCCGGCCGGAGAGCTCCGCCCTGAGCCTGCCGGGGCTTTTCTGCGAGCCGCAGCCTGGCCGAGAGCTGCACGTTCTGCCAAAGCCACGCTGCGGGTGCGGGTGCGCAGCCCAATGCTCGAGTTAGTACAGCCTCAAACACGGAACAGAGGCAGAATGTACATCAGCAACAGACCTGCACCCTTACAAAACCGAGGATCAGAGGTGGATTAGGGATTTGTGGGGCCCTGGGCCAGAGCAAGTGGGGGCCCCTCCCCACCCCTTAAGCCTGCAGCAGTCCCGTCCTCCCCCTGCTCCTGCCAGCGGGGCAGGGGCTTGCCTTGCCCTGCCCTGTCTGCTGGGTGCGCCTGCCGGGGAGCGGGGCAGGGCAGGGGTGCTTCCACCTCGCCACAGCAGAAGCACCAGTCAGGGTGCCCACTTTTCCAAGGGCCCCCCCAATTGCATTGGCCCAGTGGCTAATCCGCCACTGGAGAGGATTAGCCCAGAGCGTGAGCCTTAGTACAAAACCAGGTCTGCAGGCAGTAGGCACATATACACAGAGGCAGGTACAGTGCAGTCTTTAAGAGCAGCAAACAAAAAAGCATGTCTCAACTATAAGCTTTTTACTGTCCGCTAATGTCAATTTCTCACTTTCCCCAGTCACAGTATATTTGCAAAATACATTTTCACCATGTCAAAGGATCCACAAGTGGCTCTCCGGAGGAAACTATTCTCTATTTAAAGTCAATAGAACAATTTGGGATCCACACATTGCCTGAGAAAAGTGATTCTGATCAATCAATTAGCTTAATTAACACTGCACAACCATCAAAACTATTGCTGCTCTTCTTTCCGAAGGCATGCACATCTGAAGCTATGCTATCTCATGAATAGTTTACTGGTCCAGATGAAATTCTGTGGTGTGCCAACAGAAACAGTGCTCTACGTTTGCATGCTTTAGCATGAAAGTTAGTGAGAACTGTGATAAACGTAAGTTACACTATGCTGCTTTGCCACATACAAATAGCACCGTGAGTAAAAAGCCACTGTTTCACAGAACGTAGTGGAGACCGTGTTCTACAAGTTTTACCTGCTGTTGTAGTGGCCAGTCAGTTCCTTGTAGGCAGACTATAGATCAGCGGCAGTCCTGCATGTGCAGAGGCTGCAGAGAATTTCCTGCACTTTGAAATATTGACTCACCATCAGTTCAAATTTTTGCCATACACTTTTACTAAGGTTAAGTAAAATATCCAAGGATGTACAGGGCTTCCTGTGGGGAGAGAAGTATTGTTATACAGTGTTCAAACTGGAGTAGATTGTAGAGGGATTGGGATAAATCCATTGTAGGGCTGTTTGGGGTTTAACAAACTTTAAAAAACATGCCATTTGGTACAGTTTGGAGCATTCTAAAGGCAGAAATTGTCTCTAAAATACTTCGAAAGAGCAAGAGATCATCAACATCATCATCATCATCTTCATCCCTGGCAGGGATGGTCTATAGTATCTGGAGACAGAATAAGGAATTCTTATTCTTTCTCATAACTTAAAAAACAAAACTTGCAGAGGTTTTAGTTCCATTAGAGCTGTTGGCCACCTTTCCCACACTGCCATTATATGCAACACATAGCAACCATAGTTTCTCTTTCTCCCCTCCTAGATAAAAGGTACAGTGATTGCAGGCTTTAGTTTTCTACCTCTTAATTAGGATATGAAATTAAACATTATAATAGTTGCTAACTCTGTCTGCTTTGAAGTAGCTTAGATTTTGTTTTTCTGGACTACTAAGAGATTGTAACAACCTCATTCTGAGAGTATGATGTTACACACACCCAGCATTTAGCAGACATTACTAGAAAGATCCCCCTAAATTTTTTTTATCCTTACATATTTTGTCTGATTAGGACATACACCTGATGGGGCCATTCTCCCCATTCCCATCCACAAGCCACCATATTTTCCTGCTTTTAAAAGCCAGTTCTCAGGATTCTTAGTTTACCTGTACCTGCAGCATGCTTCAAAGTGATCCCAGTGCAACACTAGCTAACCACTGGAGATAAAAAAGGAAGGTGAGAGGAGGCATGGGGACAAAAATCAACCTCTGATACTGCCAGTGTTACTGATCTTTGAAGAAAGCGTTCAGACGTATCTAGAGAGGATAGTTTTATATTCTAAACATTTGCAGTTGCTCAGAAGACAGGAGTTACTGCTATTAATTTAAAGAAATTTAAATAACGAGAGACTGAAGTAAAGGACGAAATCAGGTTTATTAAAAAAATACTTTACAGGAAAAATCTATGCATTCCATTGTACTATTTTACAAAGAAATAGCTTAACAGTTTGACACGCTTGTACAGTCAGCTACTAAAAGAAATACACTGGTTAGAGGATTATTCACATAGAGGTTCTGTTTACACTACGCATTATAAAAACCTCTTTAAAACTTTTCTGTTAAATGTCAATAAATATACTAGGGTCGCACAAAGCAAACAGTCTTCCAGGCAATTGTACATGTCCTCTGTATGCAAACAACTTAGATACATTAAAACCCACAGAAAATATATTAGCTGCCAATCAAATTAAATCACAAAATCATATAAGAAATCTCTTTACATGTTGTACAAAGAAATTAGAAGTATAAGTATTTCTTTAGACAATTGAAGAGTGCTATAATAATATTAGCTCCTCAGCTACATGTGCTATTTGATCATAACATTTATATTACTGGAAGGTAATGTAAGGCCATAACATTGTTGGGAAATCATCTTTTAGACCAACGTAAGTTAATTTACAGTACAAGCCTTCAGGTGAAAAAAAGGTCCCTTTTCAGGAGCTGAAGATAATGTCCCTCCCACACCTCGTGCCCTTTAAAAACAACCAATATGGCTACATACACTTAGCATTTATAACAATAAATGTAAAGTGCTTATCACTCAGTAAAATTCAAGCATGTGAATGACAGAATGAGCAAAATGAAGGACTTGAACTCCCATCCATCCTGCAGCTCTGACAAAAAAGAATTATGTCAAGAGACTGGGACTCATGTAGGAAAACAGTTGACAGATTAACAGTTTTTCTATATGGTAAAAGGTATAGATTAATAACTACTTTATTACATAGCCCCGGAGAACACTTCAGTGAGTGTTCCATCTTCTTGGAAGAAAACATGTCAACAATAGAGAATTGAACTATTGACTTCACAAAGTACTTTTAAAACAGGTCAAGGTTCTGCACAGAAAGAATTAGGACACCCAAGGAAGAGGAAAATGTGATGATATAATTTGACATTTCTCATATTTAGAGTTTCTATTTGGCTAACTGATCTCTGGCACAACATGGCCCTTCATTTTTATCCCAGTTTACAGTTTTCCTTGGCTGCTAATAAAGGAATTGTAAACTATGCTTAAAACAGAAGCCAAGCCCAGGTTTCCATCTTAGGCTATGTCTACACTACTGCAGTAAGTCGATCTATGCTACGCAACTCCAGCTACGTGAATAATGTAGCTGGAGTCGACGTACCTTAGGTTGAGTTACTGTGGGGTCTACACCGCGGGGGGGGTCAACGGGAGAAAATCTCCCGTCGACTTACCTTACTCTTCTAGTTGGGGGGTAGAGTACAGGGGTAGACTGGAGAGCGATCTGCAGTCGATTTGGCGGGTCTTTACTAGACCTTCTAAATTGACTGCCGGTGGTTCGATCTCAGAGTGTCAACCCCGGCTGCAGTGTAGACCTGCCCTTACAGCTAGTTATGCTCTCTAGTATCATGTCCCTGGACTACTGCTGTTAAAAATCTGACTTGGTTTCAAGGCGAGAGAGTATTCCAAATTTCAGTTCCAGACTTCAACCAAACCCATAGGTTTCTAAAAGACAGGGCAGATCTTCAGTGGAGCTATGATGATTTACCCCCACCAAAGTTAATGGAATTATTATAAACACCAGCTGACCTGACGGATCAATGAATACTAGAGGAATATTATCAAAATGTGACAAAGACTTCTGAAATTTATTCCATCTTTATGTATAGCCCTATTTCATCATATCTGTAAGTCCTCAGTCTACTGGCAGCTGTTGATATGTTATATTCTTGCCAACTCAATTTGAGATATGCTTGCATAAAAAGTATAGACATTAAATTATCACTGAATTTAATGAGCTATGTTCTGAAATCTTTGAGTGATAAGTCAATCAGAAATTGCCATTTTCCACCAATTACTTACAAATATTTTACTCTTAAGACTAGCCAAAGATTTGACTTGCCCAATATTATACTGAAAAAATTAACTTGTCCATCTGTCACTTGATTTCTCACAAAGCACAAGTATGACATTTGTATTCTTCATATTTGTTATTCAGTAAGCCATTTGTAGTGCTGACCAGTTTAGAGTACTGCACATCCGAAGGTATTATTCCAACTGTAATTCACTGATTTCAGAACTATAGATACAATCTAATGGGCACCAGATTTAGCCATTGATTTCATAAGCAATTCTTTCCATACCTATATTTAGAGATGAGCTGGAAGGATCAAGTTTGGAAGAAGTGTGGTAATTTTGGATTTTGCAAATGTTTCAAAAGTTGCATCAGTACAGTGTTTCTCAAACTGGGGCCGCCGCTTGCATAGGGAAAGCCCCTGGCGGGCTGGGCCGGTTTGTTTACCTGCCCCGTCCGCGGGTCCGGCAGATCGCGGCTCCCACTGGCCGCGGTTTGCCGCTCCAGGCCAATGGGGGCTGCTGGAAGCGGCGCGGGCCAAGGGATGTATTGGCTGCCGCTTCCAGCAGCCCCCACTGGCCTGGAGCGGCGAACCGCGGCCAGTGGGAGCCGCGATCTGCCGGACCCGCGGACGGGGCAGGTAAACAAACCGGCCCAGCCCGCCAGGGGCTTTCCCTACGCAAGCGGCGGCCCCAGTTTGAGAAACACTGCATTAGTATTTCATTAAAGGATTAAAATTTGTACAGGCAAAATTAAGAAAAAAAAGTTATAAAATTGAAAGCTTCATGAAATTTGATCTGAAACAAAAATCTATTAATCTCTACCTCAGGCTTACAACATCAAAATAGCAGCAACATCATCCAAATCATTCGATGACTAATTTATAATGAAGAGGACATCAACTTGACTTTAAGTTTTGAACTAGTAAACTAAGTGAGTAAAAGGAAAGTATGGTACAGTGGTTAAAGGCATTCAGTCCACAGAAGTAAAAGAGTGAGAAGCATTTTCTTGATACTTTAGAAAGAATAGATTATTTCACACAAGTAGGATACTGTTTTGAAAACAGTGTGAAGCACTCTGCTGGTCTACTGTATGCATTAGTTTAAAAGCATGCTATTTAATATAGTTTACAGAGAGATACTTCCAATACACATTTACAAATTATATGTCTCTCTCTTCATTTTATTTCAAGCTCTAAAGGAATACAAATAAAAAATAATGGTGCATAGTGCATCTTAAATTGTGAACCTTTTTAGCCTAAGTATGTTTAATTTTTGCATTTTAAGATATATGGGGAGAATTGATTTTATAAAGGGATGAATAGCTTTTCCTTCAATTGTAAGGTCTTTGAAGATATGTCAGTTCCTGAGTGATTATACACAGTGCTGACTGTCAAGGGACAATCACCTTATTAGTTAGCAATGACTTAGACATGATGATACCATCTTTGACATGGCCAATGAATACCACATGGGAGAAGGGAAATGAGCACTTGGAAGACAAGCAGAGTGAGTTAAAAAAGAAATGGAAAATAACACTAACATGATATTAACCAGCGTGAACATGAAAGAGGCACTGAAACCAATATTGCCTGTGAAGAATTTTACTTTGCACAACCCATTAAAGCTCTATAAAATTCTTCTCAACAAAAAAGTGGGAAAAATGCCAGAGAACAGAGGGCCTGTTTCTGAACCAGCTTTGATAATCTAGAATTTTTGCTAAAATTAAATTATACCCCTGCATGAATCATATTACTTTTCATAAAAGCTTTCCATTCTAACACCTTATTTACACAGATTACTAAACAAGTCACCACCACTTCAATCTGTAAATTAGTCTGAAATATTTTCTAATTTGTCTTCATTTTTGTACTGAAGACAGTACGTACATATACATATATAAGGAGTAATACAGATTCTAACTAATCACTGCAGTATTTTCTGATGATTATTTTGCTATCAGTTTAAAATTGTGACCTCTATATTGAGGTGCTAAGATGCATATAAGTCTACACAAAACAATATTGCACAAAGTAATATTTATAATAACAGATTAACATATTTCAGAACCTTTTTAAAGAGAAGATTCATAATTGATATTTAAAAGATGCACCCAGAACTAATAACACAGCATCTTTTCTTTTCCTTATTCTAATATAGTGTTAGAAATCTCCCTCCTACCCCAGTGAGAATTAGAACAATGAAGTTGTCTGGGGACAACTTCAGTGGCACCAAAATCAAGTTTGTATCCTAGGTGTGGGGGGAACTCTTCTTTCTGATGACTAGAAAAGACAGTTGTTATATAAGTGGTGAGTGAAAGTCAAATACAGATCACACAAACATCCAGAAATATCATAAGACTATAAAAAGAACTATGTCAGCAGATGACACTCAACATGTTAGCTTGTGTCACTGATTTTTCAAACACAGCACCAGGGTGCCCAAGAGCTACAAGTGGAAACAGCAACCCAATGCCATAATATTTTATTTTGAAATAGCAATACAGAACTTCAGAGAATAAGGACAACCAATATAAATCGGTTATCACGGACCCAACTCTATTAGATTAAGTGCATCAGTACCAGGGAGAGGATGTTTTCCATCAGATGCTTATTGTGAATTTATCAAAACAAGCTGCCAAGGTTGTTAGTATTTTAATGCTTTAAAGTGCTCAGACAAGAATGCAGTTACCTCCATGAGACTGCCTTTAAAAAAAAATTAACACTAGAATTAGTCATGTTCAGGAAAGATGTATTTAGGAAGCAAAATCCTCACATCAAACATTACAAGCAGTACTATGGAAAGTGTTGTGTCTAAGTGATTACATTTCAACAGGATAAGATGTCACACTTCACCTTTTTATGAACTGTTTAACAATTAAAAATTAAAAGATCTATACATCTAGTAATTTGAGTATCCACCACGAATTTAAGAACAGACAGACCAAAACATCACTGATCATCAAAAGTGCTGTGCTTTCTCTTTGATTTTAGCAATTAAAATCAGATGGGAGAGTCTTCTACAGAAGTCGTCCTTTTATGGTGAAGGCTAAAGAAAAAGTTAAGTAGGGGGATTAGATTTACCAAGATAGTTCTGTGATTTTTAGCGCCTGGAGGAATTCCATTCTGATTTTGATGAGGAGATATTGAATTATTACCTCATTAAACAGAAAGAAGTGGTAGACCACTATTACATGCTGTACTATGGGAGTAAAATACAACTTGATCTTTTGCATAATCTGTGTAAAAAAGATATGCTTGACATTTTGGAATGTCACCTTTCTTTATAGAATTATAGGCAAGATTTCTCCAATAAAACATAAGCAAGTTATAAAACTATAACTTCACATCAAAATTTTAAAAAGTTGTTAAAAAAGGTGTTTGACTATGTACATATCACACAGAAGAGTCTGTGTGATCCTGTGGATTATGTTGCTGATCAGATTCTAGTTTAAAAACTGGAAGAGGCTGGGCCACCTGATCTGGTTGCAGAACGAGTCCCGATATTGATGAAATTAAGGAGGAGGAGGAGGAGGATGCCCCTGTTGTAAGCTGCATTTCTACACCTGGTTCCTCAGACTCTGTTTTTACACTCACACATTGGGGTTCACCTTCTGACTCGGTCTTTTCAGGGATATTACTGTTCATGTTTGAATTGCTTTCTGCATTTTGAGAAGACTGCCCCACAGGATGGTACTGTTTGAGCCTTATATGCCAGGCTAAACTGCAGACCGCTGACACTGTTTTGAACTGATGAATGACATTTCTAGGGATGAAGTAGATGTCATTGTCACACAGCTGGATTCTAGCATAGCGAATGCCTTCCCGTCTCATTTGGTTTAGCTTGGCTTCATCCACCCATTGAACACACTGAGGGGAAGAAAGGGGAAAGTTACTGCTAAGCTGTATGCCGGGCCCAAAGCTGGGCATCCACTTAGATAGAAGAGTACACTTTCAGTCCAGCGACCCATTTGATTGTGACTACTCTTTAAAGAATACAACTTCAGTTAAGAAGCTACTTGCAGCAAGAACAAATCTTTAATGTTTCATTATGAAGTGCTGTGCGCACCTATGAGGTAACAAATAATGACCCATTGCCACAGCATTATGGCGTCACAGGCAGGTCTTAAAACTAGAATTAGAGCTTCAGGAAGAAGCTTTTGACCTGGCATTACCAGACAGAGCTGGGTGTGGTTGGTCTGGTACTAGGAGACAAAAACTCCAACCCTTTAGCAACAAATTGAGGGGGGCGGGGGAGAAGAGAAGGTGGAAGAGTTAGAGGCATGTGTGCACAGTAAATCCTTACCCAGTTTAGAATTATTTCTGTAGCACACACCATATCTTAGACATTTCACAATATTACTGTTTTGCAGGAGCCCAGCTACTCAAGAGGCTCCAATGCTTTGTGGTGTCAGACAGACATGGTTTATGCCAGAAGGAGTCTGAAGCAAGTGGGGGGGGGGGATGGAAACCCAAATTATGTGAAATTCCTGTAACCCATACTCAAGACTTCTTGGTTCCTTGTCTCATGAAGAAAGGAGCTTTGTGACACTTGGTCATGCTAGGATCAAAACCCATGACCCTCATGTGGTGAGCCTACCACCACTAAAACAAGAACTAGAGATAAATAGCTCTAGTCACAAGCCTAGAACCACGTCTGAGACATCCACTATTTCTACCTTTATTTCAAACATTTGACTAACACTAATTTTTTTAAAAAATCCATAAATATGCTGCTTTTGAAGCTATTTCCAAAATGCTGGAAATAAGTTGCAACTAGGGAACACAGTACCTGTGACACTGGAGGTTCATGCAAGTCTAACTGAAGTCTCTGTACCACATCAGTGAAGTCTTCAGCATGGAAACAAACCACATCTTTGGTTATTCGAGGTTGGACACTCCTAGAGATGAAGATTGTCAAGACTGAGTTTTAAAGAATTTGTGGTTACAGCTCTGGAAAGCAAGAGTTACCATAAAGAAAATACCTATTATAGAGTTTTCTACTGGGTAATAAGTCTCTCAGCATCACAACTAGTACAATAACATTAGTGTATGCATATTCTTTAGACTCCACAGATCCTACCTCATTTCCTGAATTGCTTCATTTTATCTTTGACTTGAACTTTACATAGCAAAAGAGACTGCATTAGGGCTCCAGGGGGCTAGGCTCAATTCCAAACTCTGCCACAGACTTCCTGTGTGACTTCTGAAAAGTCACTCTGCCTCAATTCTCCTATTTTATAATTGGGCTAATATCTATATTTTAAAGGAATATTGGAAAGAAAAATTTGTAAGACACTCCGATACAATGGTGATGGGGACCATATAAGTAGAT
Source organism: Emys orbicularis (assembly GCF_028017835.1). NCBI lineage: Eukaryota > Metazoa > Chordata > Testudines > Emydidae > Emys > Emys orbicularis. The sequence goes on from NC_088686.1 coordinate 149,339,523, forward strand.
ATTGCTTGTTCAATGGATTTGAAATATAGGGCAAGGGAAACATTGGCACTGCTTATTTATCTTAATCTTGGCCAATATTGTTGCTGATGACACTGTTCCTGCTGTCCAATTTCTACTGTAATTGCTACAGACAACATTACCAACTCAAAGCTTGTGATTCCTTCCCAGGACTTAGTTACCAGCAATGCCCTGGATCCAGGAGGTGGAAAAATATTGTCGGTACCATCACAAATGAACAATTGACCTGACAATATTCTGTTTATGGAATTGAACTTACATTATAATCAGTTAGGAGATGAAGGAAAAGACATGCAGGACGCACCAGATACAGTGGCCTACACTGCATATCATGCAAGCTCTCTGCAAACTACTCCATGTTAACACGGTTTTTGCGCTGGACTCAGGAGGGAGAAGGAAGTAGGGGTAAAAGTTGCCAGAGATATGTATTTACTAGATTATGTTTTACAGACTTTACACAGCATTTGAATAGTCACAAATCATTTGGTTTTAAACAATTTATACAACTAGGCTGCTATTCAACCGACACTTCACATTTTCTCCCTTTTATAAAGGGAAGTCAGTCTCAAATCCAACTGGAGTGGTTACAAAATTCAGTCACACTTACCATTCACCAAACTGTACAGCTTTCAGCACTCCTACAGCAGCTGTACTCTGCCAATCAAACCCCTGACCTACATGATCAGCATGGGCTCTTGTTCGGTCTTCAAAGAGAACTTCACGGGGCTCACTGGTCCGAGGTAGGTATTGGAGGTTTTTTATTTCGTTCATTGATCTATAAAGTGGGGTGAAGAGAGGAGGAAAAAGGATGTTCCAGACTACTCAGAGACGAGATGAATGGTACAGCTTTCTTATCTGTAAATGTATTAAGGTAATTTTGAAGAAATATTGCTAGTGTCCTGTAGCATTCAAAATCCAAGAACAAAAATGCTCCCTTTGCTTTTGCTATATGTATTACGTATCAAATTGGTATTCAAAGATTTAAGTATAGTTAGTGCTGCAGATCTGTCATGGCATTTTTTTAAATCAAAAAGTCAGAGCAGTCATGGTAAATTTAGTAAGAGTCATGGATTTAGTGACTGCTCTGAGATTTTTGATAAAAGATACCCTGACAAATGAAGGGGCCCCAACCACCTCCAGCAGCACCCTCCAACCAAGAACTGCAGCCCTCATCCCAGCCTGGTGCAGAGGGGAGAACTGGGGTGGGGAGATGGGACTGGAGAGTGAGCCACCCTGTACTCATCCCAAGCAGCAGCAACTCCTGTATCTCTGAGGGCTGGGCCCCAGGATTGAGAGGGAGCCTGCCCCACACTCACCTCATGCCTGGGCTTTGGTGGCTCCTGTGCTGGGTAGGGCTGAGCCTGGATCCCCGCTCTGGGCATTGCGAGTTGGTATGCCAGGTCACAGTGCCACTCAGGTTTTACCCACCTCCCATCCCTACCATGACGGAGGGACGGCTGGACCAAACCTGAGCGGTTCTGTGACCCCGTGCAGCCGATTGCAATGTCTGGAGCTGGAAGCCACGGCCAGCCCTGCAGGATATAAGCTGCTGGTATGGAGTGAATCACAGACATAAAAAAAAAAACCCCAACAACAAATGGGAAAATCATGCTATACGTGACTTGTGTCCTGCTGTTACAATTCTATACCTCTAACAAGTCTAGATAGATTTAATCCAGATTGAGGAAAAGACAACAATTAAAAAGTATATTAGGTATACTATATATTTGGAAAAATGTGAACTCTTTAGTCAACCTCTGAACAGTCATATTGGGATGTTTTATTATCCTTTGAACTACAAGAATTGTGCCATACTTAAAAATTTCAATTTAAAATACAGACCCTTAAAAATATTAAGTTATCTAGAGAGAACATATTGGGTTTTCTGCTTAAAGCTGTGATGAAAACATGATTCCAATTATTTCTCTCCCCAAGATTGGGTGCACAAAACACTCCCAAGGAAAACTGAAGGTAAATTTGCCTCTTGGATTTCAAGCAGATTGTGGGAGGTAGATGTTAATGGTTGTACTCAGAACTTGAAAAATTACAGTTTTAGAGATTAAAATAAAAAGCAATTTAAACAAAATTAACACTACTAACAATTAATTTATAACTGCAGAGTTCGATTGTCCATTTGGAGTTTCCTTGGACTCTAGAGGATGGAAGGCTTTGTCAAAGCAATTTAACTACAGCTGTGTGGTTTATCAAAGTGTTAGACAAAAAACTGTCATCGGCAAGAGCAATTTTAAAGATTCACAATCAAAGCTTTTTTTTTTTTTTTTTTTTTTTTTTTTATAAAGAGGACAAGAATATTTCTCTAAAAAATTCTCTTTGGCAAAAAAATTATAGCCTTCGTTTCCCCACACAATTACAAAATAATGACATAATTTTGTGCTTCTGGCTTCAGCACAGTGCTGAAAATGTTTGTCATTTGCTACTGTAAAACAGTAAAGGGAAGTAACCAGGTATAGTGAGATGGTACCCTCAAATAGTAACCTTTTAAAAAAATTATTGGAATAATGGATTTAGTTTTGTGTTTTAGATATAGTGGAAAACAAAGCCAGAGAATAGACCTTACCAATGCAACATTTCAATGAGGGCAGCTGAGGAGATTTAAGTAGTTAAGAGAACATTCCTCTGGAATACAGCATTTCTTGAGAAGGCAACCCATACCAAGACTACTTAAATAACCAGCATTAGGACCAGCCTTTAATGCAGTGTAGGGACTTCTGCACTGTGTTGGAGAAGTACACCAAATATTAGCTTTTTCACAGACAGAAGTAGGAAGCAGACAACAGGGGATGGATCACTTAATGATTGCCTGTTCTGTTCATTCCCTCTGAAGCACCTGGCATTGACCACTGTTGGAAAACAGAATACTGGTCTAGATGGACCACTGATCTGACCCAGTATGGCCATTCTTATGTTCAGGAACCCAAGAGATCTGTCAAACAGGCAATACATAATGCTGTCAACCTCGAGGAAACCTTGAACTCAAATGCACTTACCTGGAACACAGGCATTATGTTAGTTTGGCTTAAATAACTGGACTGCTTGCTTCTAAAGCAAAAGGAATGAAGTCACATGGGAAATTTAAGAAAGCCATGAAGTTTACCTTTGAAAGACTAATTTCACACACAATAAGGACCAACATTAAGACCTTAGGATAGTACTTTATCTAGCTGTGATTTTCTTTTCTATTAAAGGAAAATAATGTTACCGGCGCCGTTTGAATGGTGATTTTGGCATATCTGCTGTCGGGATCATCTGTTCTCCTGGTCTCACCCACATTATGGGGCCATCATCACTTTGTGACCTGCACTGAAGCTGGAGGCTAGAAAGAGTGCCCCAGGGCAAAGTCATCTAAAAGCAGGAACACAAAAAGCTATGTCAAATGGATAACAGTTAAAATTTTGATAAGCACTGGCTCAAGTTCATTACCAAGAGAACTATATAGAAACCAAACCTTATTCTTAGAGATGAAACGACGTATTCCACCAGCGATATAGTTAACTTATTCAGCTTTTAGAGAGTAGGCCATTGTGAAACAGACATGCAACAAGAGCCCAATAATTTCTCCAGTTAAATAACTGATTGCTGTAGCCTCTAAATTAATCTCCTTTCAGGTTTCAGAGTAGCAGCCATGTTAGTCTGTATCCACAAAAAGAACAGGAGTACTTGTGGCACCTTAGAGACTAACAAAGGTATTAGAGCATAAGCTTTCGTGGGCTACAGCCCACTTCTTCGGATGCATATAATCTCCTTTCAGTATCTACTTCTTTGAACAGAGGGTAGATTTTATCAGCATCCTCAGTAAGGTAGCTCATCACCATCTGAATGGAGAAGCTGTACCTAAATTCTCTCATTATTTAGCAACTTGAAGTTGTAAATTCGAAGTGTTAAGACATTTATGCTTGATAATAATTTAAACAAAACACTATAACAGTATAATGCTCACTCTCAGAAATGGAGATTCCTCCAACATATCAAGAAATTCTGGGAAGTAGTCACCAACTTCTTCATCTACTGCTCCAACAAGACTTATCTGCCGCATCGGACCTGCTCTGTAGGTTCCACAGCAGTATGTTCTATTAACCTGAGAGTGGTCAGAAACAGAAAAGACAAAATGAGACACATTGTTCCATGACAGGAATTAAAGTTTATTAAATCAGTGTTTCAGACTGCAATGTAGTTTACATTCAAATCCAGGACTTCTTTACATACGTGAGAGCAGTTAGTATCTTTAGAGTACATGAAGAAGCTGTTCAATGTCCATACACACTGAGCATGAGCACTTCAAGGGACAAGAGGAAAAAAAGAATTTGACTCCAAAAGGAATAGTGCTAGGTAGCATACCGATAAACATTATGTTGTTTTCTTAGCTGAACAGCACCAAGTCATTAATTTAAAACAGATTAAAAAAGCCACTGTAGCCAGCACAAAGAATGCTGTGTTTCATAAAAATGCCTTGTCATATTTTCGATCAATAAAAATTGATCACAAACATAAATAATTGCTTTGAGATTGGGTTAGTTACTGCCTTCAACTGTATTTCTATACACCAGAATACATCTTTGAAGTTATCAATAAAGCGTTAAATGAAGTTTAGAGGATTTAAGAGCAGTATATTCTACATTGCTAGTAAGAAGCTTTGTTTTCTTTCTCCACAAATGATAATACGTGACTAAAATGTAATGTCATTAAAAAAACCCCATTCTGCAATACCAGAATTAAAAGCAGATAATGAGCAAGCAGATTCACTCATGTTCTTGCATTTTGCTCATGCAAAGCAAACACTCAAAGTAAACAGGATGCTAATGGGGAGCATGGACTCAGAGGTTGCACTGATGTGCCCAAAATATTCCTCTCTTCTTGGGGTAGATGAATTCGATTTCAAAACTGGTGTTGGCCAAAAGAAGAGATGCATTCCCATTAATTGAGTGGCTGTGAAGCAGGAACTGGACATGTGCCTAATACTGCCAAACATTCATGCTGTCAGTAGATGTGAGACCACTTCAGCTTTCAGTGGCATGGGAAAAAATGGCTGAACACAGCAGCTGAGCACCCAGAGAAGTGGGTGGAGAAGGAGTTTAGAGCTCTTCTCGCCACACCCCCCCCACAGGTGTGCAGAAGAAAGGGAGCTCCACAGTGCCTCTCACACACTCATTTAGCTACCCCCAACACCCAGTGTCAGGGCTCTGTCTGGGGCATACATCGAGACTGCTTGTTCTCAATTCCCCACCCGGGGTTTTGGGGGTGAGGCTGTGGGCTGCACTGATGGTGTCTATTCTGCACTCCCCACCCTGATCTCAGTGCTTGTGGCATTCACAACACATGCCCATTCTCAGCTTTCAGGGACTTAGCGATGTGTCTGTGGTATGAACCGAACAACCCCTCTTCTTTCGTCTCAGGGCTAGTCATCTGAGTCATGCCCATTCTCAGCTCCCATACAGTCTTAGTGATGGTTGCCGGTAATATGGGCCCAGACCCGGTCTCAGCTCCCCTCTGGCTCAGCACAAAGGGACTTAGGTATGGCACTACTCAGTGTTACCAGAACCTCACTCATTGGAAGAACAATGGGATCCCCTAAACCCGAGGTAGGTGCTTAGGCTCCCTCTTCAATGAATGGGGAGAGACATGCGCCTAAGAACGGGATCCACAAAAGCCAGCATGCGAGGCAGGGAGCCACCTAAGCTAGCCACTGGGAGAGGCTACCAAGGGGGCCGTTAAGTCCGGCCTTTCACAGAGTTTGAGCCCTATCGCTGCATGCAATCCACATGAGCTTGTCAAGTTCCTGCCCAAAGCCATACAAAACCAGTGGGGGGGGAAGGAGGCAGCAACCTGCTCTCTGCTCCTTATCCCACTGATTAGGGTCCTCAGCTGGGATGTGGGAGACCCTATGTCACTTCCCCCATCTGCTTGATGAGAAGAAGGTATTTAAAAAGGGGGTCTGGCATCTCTCAAGTGAGTGCCTTAATTGCGAAGCTAAAGGGTAGTCTGGTGTGGGCTGCTCTTATTGACAACGTTCCACTTCAATTAAACATTAATGGGCCACAGAAGCTGTAAGACTCAGCCTGTAGGCCACTGGTTTGGGGCTTCTCCCAGACTATTGGAGAGTCTGGTTCAATTCCCCTTCTGCTTGATGAAAAGAGGTTTGAGTAGTGATCTCCTACCTCCCCAGTGAATAGCCTAACTGCTGGAGTATAAATTATTCTGCTGTGTGGCTTCCTCAGTCTTTTCTCTTGAAGCTGGTCCACTTTATTAACTATGAATTGGGCCAAAACAAGGCTCAAGATTAATCTTTAATTCCTGGAATCTACAGGCCAATCCTGAAGGGTTGGCAACCATATCCTCTTGCTGTGGGGAAGGACTGTGCACAGCAAGCTTCTTTACTCTTGAAGCTGTTTCACTTTAATTAACTCTTACTTAGGCCAAAGCAGTGTTGCTCTGTAAGATGCCTTCTTAAAGCCCCATGATTAGTGTACTCTAGAATTGGAGATGCTGGTTCAATTCCCCCCTTGGATTGAGAAGAGATGTGAGCAGAAATTGCCTCTCCTCTTGACACTTGTCCACTTTAATTAACTATTAAATGCTCAAATCAAAACTCCCTACTATGAAGCCCTGAATAGCCTGGTTTGGGCCCCACCTAAGGTGTTGGAGAGCATGGTTCAAATCCTACTCCTGCTTTCTGAGAAGAGGGGGTTTCAGCTCTTGCCGCTTGAAGCTGGTCCACTTTAATTAACTAGGAATCAGGCCACTCTCTGAGCTAGGGTCACTCTATAGTCCAGTGGTTTTGCTGCTTGTCTCAGCAGTCGGAGGTGCTGGTTCAAATCCTTCCTTTAGCGGTTTCAAAAGGATCTGGAGAAGGCTGTCCTGCCTCCCAGGAGGGAAGTGGGAGGTTCCTGTTTAGGTCCCCTTTCGCTTGCAGGAGGCCCTTGTCTTTCTGAAAACAGAAGGGGGTTTGAACAGAGATCGCTCACTTCATAGGTGTGGTGGGGATGGGTCTGGGAGGAAGGAGGAGTGGTGGCTGGGAGGCAGGAGGTGGGAGGGTCCCTGGGAGGTGGGAAAGCCTTGGTCCAACCCCTTGCAGAGGAGGGGTTGGACCCAGGGTCTCCCACCACCCAGGTGGGTAGCCTAGCCACGGGGGACAAAAGAGTGATTTGTTTTTTAATGTAGCTCAAGGAATATTCAAATAAAACAGCTCCACAGGCAGCTGATGTGTGTTATAAATCCCTTACCCTCAGCAAGGATTGAACCAGGGTCTCTAACATCCCATGCAACAGCCCCAACCACTACACCACAGAAGGCAGCTCTTCTGGGAGCTGTCCTTTGGCCCAATTCATAGTTAATTAAAGTGGAAGAGCTTCAAGAGAAAAGGGTATTTCTCACAAGGCAGAGGGAGGAATTGAACCAGAATCTCCCACCCCCCAGTGGAGTACTCTAACCACTGTACCAGAGGGGCTTCTCAAACTAGGCTTGGCCCAGTTAATAGTTAATTAAAACAATTTCAAGAGGAAAAAGCTCATTCAACTCCCTGCCCCAGAGCAGGAGGAATTGACCCACAGCCTTCAACAGCCCAGGTTAGTACCCAACTCCCCCTATCATTGAGGGCTTCTTACACTTGACTTCTGCTTTGGCTGTTAATAGTTAATTAAACTGGAACAGCTTCAAGAGGCAAGACCAAGACAGCCCCACATTAGAATAACTCATAGCCCTGTAGTTAGGACACCCACTTGAGAGGTAGGCAATCACTGCTCAAATCCTTTCTCATCAAACAGAATCATAGGACTGGAAGTCTAAGTAACTTTTAACTTGTTCTTTTCCTATTTTAGCCTGTGATCCTACCTCATTTTCACTGGAATTCACTATGTTAGATGTCCAATCACCACCAACCTTCTTGGTGAAAACCAAAACAAAGAAGTCATTAAGCCCCTCTGCCATTTCCACATTCTGTTATTATTCCCCCCCATTGAGTAATGGTCCTACCCCATCCTTGGTCTTCCTCTTGCTTCTAATGCACTTGTAGAATATATTAGAAAGGGGATTGAACCAGACTGGCCCACAACCTAGCTGAGTACTGCAACCACTGCACTGTAGAATGATGCTCCTTGTGGCCCAATTAATATTTAATCATTTATTTAAAGTCAAACAGCTTTAATAGGAGATGAAGAACAACTCACATCAGGGTAAAAGGAATGCTTGATTCACCTTATAACCCCAAAATTGTACCTCAGACGCTATTCTAGGTCTTCACCTGGCATACCAGTTCTCAAGCCAAGCTGGCTCTGCATTGGCACTTTAGAGCACTTTGAAATTAACACAGGTCATTGCTGGCAGGGGAAGAAAGCTGTAGCTCAGGCGCCCTTTGATCATGATCCCGAACTGGCACCCCAAATGGTACCCAAGGCCTTCTCCTAGCATACAAATTTCCAAGCCAATCCGACTTGGTCTATGAACTTTAGAGCACGTTGAAAGCTTGTTTTAAAGAGAAATACTACTGGTAGCCTGTGTGGCTCTGGGCCTGTTGGCGTTCATTCCATGGCATGCTCCCAGCCCCACCACTTTGTAAAACCAACAGGAACATCTAACACTACTGGGATTATTGGGTTTTGGAGCTGGGTGTTGGTCACATCCAGGGAAGGCTAGTGATATGCCCACACTGGGTGAACATTGCTCATCTCCCCTCTCCCACCCCCCCCACCCCAAGCTTTGGGGAAAGAAAAATGATTTTTTCCCATCCCACAAACCAGAATGAATGAAATATCAGCTGTGGTGTATCAGTAACCTAACTGCAGGCTGTCATTTTTAAGCCTGCTCCCATTAGCTACAATGTGAGCAGTTTTGAAGGCAAGGAGCAGAAACTCTCAGACATGATCACATAGCAAAGATGATCTGATAGTCTAGGAGGTAGCCCCGTCTCTGCCTGTTGACAGCTTTATAAATTAGGACCATTTCTTTTAATTCATGGTATGGACAGACTTGACCCAACCAAAACCAAAGAGTTAATAAAGAACCAAGCCCTGGGTGAATCAAGAAGTCCTTGCTCAGTATGACTATCAACATCTGAACTACAGCTTTTTTGGAGTCAGCAGCCTAGGGCTCAGAGGTATCTTTATTTTACTGTGTGGTAAGAAGCAAGCAGCTCTGGCTAATGTGCACTGCAAGTTGTTTGCTAAGAACCACCAAACAAGTGAGAATTTGCCACCAACATAGACCTCTTTGAGCCAGCACCTGAAAGATGCAAATTATCAGTCACTCATGGGGAATCATGCAACAGTTCAGTATCTTCAAGTGTCCTCTGCCAACAACAGATGGGCATAGATAGCATGGGACATCTTGTTCCTAACATGATGGTCCTGCCCCTGCTCCAGCCACGTAGCTGTAAGGGTACCTGTGCAACAAGGAGATGCAAATACTGCAGGGAAAACTTCAGGTACTCCAATACATGGAACTGGGGTGGCAATGAGCATAGCAACAGAGTATCAATGTTGATAAATGCAAAGTAATGCACATTGGAAAACATAATCCCAACTATAAATATAAAATGAGGGGGTCTAAATTAGCTGCTATCACTCAAGAAAGATCTTGGAGTCATTGTGGATAGTTCTCTGAAAACATCCACTCAATGAGCAGCTGCAGTCAAAAAAGCAAACAATGTTAGGAATCATTAAGAAAGGGATAAATAGTAAAACAGAAAATATCATATTGCCTCTATAAATCCATGGTACGCCCACATCTACAATACTGCATGCAGATGTGGTCGCCCATCTCAAAGATATATTGGAATTGGAAAAGGTTCAGAAAAAGGCAACAAAAATTATTAGGGGGTATGGAACGGCTTCCATATGAGGAATAATTAATAACACTGGGACTTAACTAAAGGGGGATATGATTGAGGTCTATAAAATCATGCTGGTGTGAGAAAGTAAATAAGGAAGTGTTATTGACTCCTTCTCATAACACAAGAACTAGGGGTCACCCAATTAAAACAAAGGAAGTATTTTTTCACACAATGCAGTGTCAGGCTGTGGAACTCTTTGCCAGAGCATGTTGTGAAGGCCAAGACTATAAAAGGGTTAAAAAAAGAACTAGATATGTTCATGGATAGGTCCATCAAGGGCTATTAGCCAGGATGGGCAGGGATGGTGTCCCAAGCCTCTGTTTGCCAGAAGCTGAGAATGGGCAATAGGGAATGGATCACTTGATGATTCCCTATTCTGTTCATGGTCTCTGGAGCACCTAGCACTGGCCACTGTTGGATACTGGGCTAGATGGACCTTAGGTCTGACCCAGTAAGGCTGTTCTTATTGAACACACCAGAGACCGATTCTGAGGGGGAGTAGAAATGTTGCAACTATCTGCAAATTACTGTGACTATTTCTGTGAGTAAATATAGCTCAAAGGGTGTTGCATGAGACATTCAGTAGCTCATAATTATAGGCAGGGTCCCAAAAGAGCACATGCTTATACTTTGTTATTCACATGATCTATTCATACCAGACACTCTACAGCCCTTCTACTAAGACTCATTACTGTTATACATGTTTCAGAGTAGCAGCCGTGGTAGTCTATCAGCAGAAAGAACAGGAGTACTTATGGCACCTTAGATGCTTGAACTAGAGTTTTAGGCACCCTTTTAAAGTGGGACAGAAGGTACCAATAATCTCACACTTACTACAGCACTTTTAAGAGTAATAAATGTTGCTTAAACACCAAAAATTTATTCACTCCATCCTGGTAACATGTTGAGTAAAGAGAGTTTAGAGTTCTACCTTGGATCAGCTACTGACTTAGAATAGACCAAATTTCATTCTTTACTCTCCCTTCAATGTTGGTGGCAGTGTGATGGTGAGGTTAATAAGAAATGTAGAACTAGTTATACAGAACTATCACAGTGTTTGTCTTATGGAATAGCTGCATGATTGTCATCCTTATGCTTACGCATTCCTTCCTCTATGACCCACACTTTTCTCATGCTAGACAATTTTAGATAATCTCTGCATTAGTAGGGATTAGGTCTTCACTTGTTTCTGAAATACATTTTAGGGGTACTCAAGAATGATGCACTTAAGTTCCCACTAGTTGGGGGGGGGGAGGGAAATCAGTAATTTACCTAGTTGTAAAGTAGGGGAGGCTTAGAGTATTGGTGTTTGTAAAACCTTAAGCCATTTGAAAGGAAGGCACAATAGAAGTGAAAAAATATGCATGTTTTAGGAAAAAACTATGGCTTTTAAACTGTATATTAATTAGTAGGGTAAGAGTTTAGACCTCTTCCCCTCCCCCCTCGGCTCAGATAGAATAAGCAGCACACTTCCTCCTGGTATGTGCACTCCAACATCTAAGTAAATCTAGAGCTTGAGATTATGTCTCTTGAAGTTAACTGTTAATTGGCCAAGGAACTCTAACATGCTCTTGTGACACTTGAATGAAAAATGGCAATTTAAGATACACAATAATGCAGTTGATTTGACATTTTGGAAGCCAGCCATTCAAGTACTTGGGCAGGAAGCTGAAAGCAAGAACACTAGCAAGCTTACTACTCAAAAGCAAAAAAGTGGAAACAAGGAACAAAAGAAAGATGGTTAAGCCATTCCAGTAGGTGTTTTGTTTCACTTGGTGAATGACAATCATTTAGAATTAGAGTAGTGTAGACATTAAACAGTCTTGCTAGCTTTTAAAAGAGTGATAAGCCTAATTAAGTTTCACATAGAAGCCTAACACCATATATTTTCTGTAAGAAGTTTAAATTGCCCAATAGACACAATTAACACATTGTGTATACAGAACAAGCTTTTGTTTAAGAAAGTAAGAGCACAGTCTTGGATATTTCAGGAGGCAGTCAAATCAGAAATGGAGAAGGTAGTTTTACAACACTTGTGTTAACATCTAATGTGCTGCTATTTCAAGAGAAAAAGGCAGGTAAGAAAAATTGTAATCTCATCTCATCTCTTTATATTGTTTGTGTTTCAAAAATGCATAGAACTGTCCTATTTCTCTACACTCTATAGTGATAACTAATTGAACCTTTGAGTATTTCCTTAAGACAAAACACTTCAAGCTATTAACAATTAACTCATAGCTGAGGATATTCAGCAGCTACAGGAATTAAAGTATCGTTGTTATATCTAATACAGCATCCGCTGACAGAGTTTAGAGAAATTGGTGAAAGGAAGCAAAAATAAAAAATGAGAAACGTTCAGGCTTTACATGAGCAAAACTATTTCATTTCAGATACAGGTCTTATACTGCAAAGAAAATAAACCATCTCTACCAAAGGGGGGAAGAGAAACAAACTTAACCCTCTTGCCTTTTAGGGAGTGAAAAAGATATAGGCTTTCAGAGTGCCTTTTTTTTTTTTTTTTTTTTTTTTAATAAATTAATGGAGATATTCCATCTCCTAGAACTGGAAGGGACCTTGAAAGGTCAAGGTCATCAAGTCCAGCCCCCTGCCTTCACTAGCAGGACCAAGTACTGATTTTGCCCCAGATCCCTAAGTGGCCCCCTCAAGGATTGAATTTACAACCCTGGGTTTAGCAGGCTAATGCTCAAACCACTGAGCTATCTTTCTCCCCCCACCCCGCCCACAGCTTACAAGGCAGGCACATTCAATCATTGCTAGCACAAGTCTTCTCTCTTCACACAGAACTGGTTTCAAAGTTGGAGTTGAAAACATTTAGTAAAATAGTCATTAGACACAGACCACTTAAAAACCCAACACAATTTAACCCATGTTAAGATACCTTGTTCCCACTTCCCCAAGAGAGGCAGGCAAGAAGCATTTGCTCTTAGTGAGAGCTGCTTGTTTTAGGTACCCAAATCAAAACTAGTTCTCTGAAGAGGGCATCTTCCTATTTCATGGGTCAGCTAGCTTTGAGACAGGGATACTCACTTACTAAAATAAATTATTCACACCCCAGGTCAAATACAGCTCTGGAAAAACTTGCTGGAGTTGATGTGAGCCAGAACAAACAGAACTGCTAACTAGATTCAGGTTATAGAATCTTTGTTGATCAACAGTAAGATTATCAGATTCTAGGACCAGTCAAGACTACGGTGCTGGAAGAAAGTGTATTGCATATTGGAAGAGCTGAGTTAACAAGTAACTCCAGCTACCCTTTGCCCCACAAAAAATGATGTTGTTTTCATGGAGACTTGGTTCAGGCTGACACTTTCTGAAGAGTACAAGCCTCTTCAAAGGGCCCAAATATAAGCAGTTTTTTAGATCAGTGGAATTTTGCAGTTGAAAACTCCAGAGAACTGCATTGTCAAGATGTTCAACTAAGCCGATTACATAGGAATATATTACCATAAGTTTAAGTTCTGCAGAGACATGAATTTTAAGAACATCCTGTAAATAAAGTAAATTCTGTACATTGCCTACTTCCTACTAGAGCAATGGCCACAGTTCACAAACTACCAATCTGGGCAATTTTATTGCCAAATGAGTAAAGAGACGATGAATGTGCTTTTAGGAAGCTTCTTAACCCTAGAGGTGGTCCCTCCACATCAAGAGGTAGATATTCACAGGACTGTGTTGCAGAACTTATGCCACCATGCTCTCTTCTGTAGACACAGAACTTCAGTCCTCTCTAGCACCTTTCAAGAGCAGCAAATTTTAAAAGGAGAGTTTAACTGCTTTCTATGATTTAGAAACAGTTAGGGCTTACCTACAGGACCCTATAGTAATCAGACTACAGGTGGTGTAAACTGCAGCATGCATTAGCATACTGTGCTGTAACTCTCCCTTATGGACCTGATCTAGAGGTACAAACTAAAAAGGCTCCTACTTTGCATTAATGGGTTCCTGTTTAAGGAGGACTTTTAGTTCACATCAGCAGCATCCACACAGGAGAGTTACAGTGTAGCACAGTAGCCTATGCTTCAATTTACAACCCTGTAATTCTAACTGCTGGGCTATGCAGACGCAGCCTTTGATCAAACGGTCATGAGAATGTAGAGTTGTATATATGACTAAATGTGACAAAGATGAGTGCGTACTTTAAGGATTTACAGGTTGTACATTACGTGTCTGGGATTGTGTCTCTACAATTTTTCTTCAGGGCTTGTCTGGTTTCTATGTCATTCCATGTGCTGGGTGTAATCCACTTAGGATGACCAGATGTCCCAATGTTATAGGGACAGTCCCAATTTTTGGGTCTCTCTTATATAGGCTCCTATTACCCCCCATCCTGATTTTTCACACTTGCTGTCTGGTCATCCTAAATCCACTCCTTCCTTCTCTTCTGCCTGTAGCCCAGACAGGCTTCACTGCTCTGTTTATAAATTGCTGTTATTTGTCCCACTTCTTGTTGATCTCATCTGCATTCCTCTCCCCTTCATAAAGGTCTGCAAGTGCTTGAAATCTGTTCTTGAAATACAGAAAGCCTTCGTTCTGCAGTTAAAGGGACTTCATCTTGTCAATGTCATAACATCGATGTCCCTTGTTTGGTGGACCCACACTTCAGTTTTAGCTTGATGAAGGTGGTCACAAGGTGATGGTCACTGCCAACATCTCCACCTCTTCTCACTTTCACATCTATCAGTGAGTGTCGCCATTTGCCATTGATCATAATATGGTCAATCTGGTTCTTATCTCTGCCATTTGGAGAACACCATGTCAGCTTGTGAATTTCACAATGTCGAAATAGGGTTCTGCCCCTGACTAGGTCATTTATAATACAGAAATCAACAAGCCTGTCTCCATTTTCATTCATGGTGCCACACCCTTGCCTTCCGATTGCTCTGTCATTTGTGTTGTCCTTACCAAGCCTGGCATTCAGGTCTCCTAGGACGATAGTTAGGTCACGGCATGGTACTCTTAACTCCGCCTGTAGTGCAAGGTAGAATTTGTCCTTTACTTCTTCATAACTGTCATTTGTCAGAGCATATCACTGGATCAGGGTGATAGGTTTCCCTTTCAGTCTGGCTCTCATAAGTCTGCTGATGAATTTCCATTCAAGCAGGGAATGCTCCACTCCCTTCTTCAAAAAGGATGGCAACACCCTCATGGTGTTGTCCATCATCCCAAGCAGAAAACAGCAAAGTTTCTCCCAAGGCTGCTGTTAATCTTCCTGATCCCATCCATCTGCTCTCGCTGACACCCAGGATGTGTAAGCTGTAGTGTCTCATATCTGCTGTGACCTGAGCTAGCTTCCCTGTTTCGAACATTGTCCGTACATTCCAAAAAACAAGTTTGGTTTTTATCTTGGTGTTGAGCACTTCAGTCTTCATGCCAGTGGCTTCCTTTTGGCTTTCACCACTGGCAGGACAAATACCACGAGCAGTATAGCAAGGCACACTGGGAGGTCAAACGCCTTGTGAGAGTGGACAAACGGCATTATGTTGATAATCTGACAACACAAGCAGAGGATGCAGCTGCTCGTGGTGAACAAGGAACCATCTACAAAGTGACGCGGCTCATCAGTGGTAAACGGCAGACACCAAACACACTCAGGAACAGACAAGGACACCTACTAAGAACTGAAAAAGAACAAGAAATGTGCTGGACAGAGCATTTCAAAGAATTGCTGAACAGGGAGACACCTAAAAAGGAAGCAAACATCCAGGAGGCAGAAGAAGATCTTGATATCAACACAGACACCCCAATTAAGGAAGAGATCATTCAAGCCATCAAATCATTAAAAAATGGGAAAGCTCTGGCAAGGATAACTTGAATGCAGAATTGTTCAAGGTAAATCCTAAATTAGCAGCATCTATAGAATCATAGAAGATTAGGGTTGGAAGAGACCTTAGGATGTCATCTAG
The DNA here is from genome assembly GCF_028017835.1 of Emys orbicularis. Lineage (NCBI taxonomy): Eukaryota > Metazoa > Chordata > Testudines > Emydidae > Emys > Emys orbicularis. The sequence continues at coordinate 149,355,306 of NC_088686.1, forward strand.
TCCAACCCCCTGCTCAAAGCAGGACCAATCCCAACTAAATCATCCCAGCCAGGGCTTTGTCAAGACAGGCCTTAAAAACCTCCAAGGATGGAGATTCCACCACCTCCCTAGGTAACCCATTCCAGTGCTTCACCACCCTCCTAGTGAAAGAGGGTTTCCTAATATCCAACCTAGACCACTGCAACTTGAGCACTGCTCCTTGTTCTGTCATCTGCCACCACTGAGAACAGCCAAGCTCCATCCTCTTTGGAACCCCCTTTCGGGTAGTTGAAGACTGCTATCAAATCCCCCCTCACTCTTCTCTTCTGTAGACTAAACAGCCCCAGTTCCCTCAGCTTTGCCTCATAAGTCATGTGCCCCAACCCCCTGATCATTTTTGTTGCCCTCTGCTGGACTCTCTCCAATTTGTCCTCATCCTTTCTTTCTGTAGTGGGGGGCCCGAAACTGGACAATACTCCAGATGTGGCCTCAGTGCCGAAGAGAGGGGAATAATCACTTCCCGCGATCTGCTGGCAATGCTCCTACTAATGCAGCCCAATATGCGGTTAGCCTTCTTGGTAACAAGGGCACACTGCTGACTCATATCCAGCTTCTCATCCACTGTAATCCCCAGGTCCTTTTCTGGGAAACTGCTGCTTAGCCAGCCTGTAGGTCCCCAGGTCCCCAGCCTGTAGCGGTGCATGGGATTCGTCCATCCTAAGTGCAGGACTCCTGCTCTTGTCCTTGTTGAACCTCAGATTTCTTTTGGCCCAGTCCTCCAATTTGTCTAGGTCACTCTGGACCCTATCCCTACCCTCCAGTGTATCTATCTCTCCCCCCAGCTTAGTGTTATCCGTAAACTTGCTGAGGGTGCAATCATCCAGATCACTAATAAAGATATTGAACAAAACCGGCCCCAGGACCAACCCCTGGGGCACTCCGCTTGATACTGGCTACCAACTAAACATTGAGCCATTGATCACTACCCATTGATCCCAACAATCTAGCCAGCTTTCTATCCACCTTATAGTCCATTCACCCAGCCCATACTTTAACTTGCTATCTATCCTGGCCCCTCTACTTACATCAGTCTGGGAAAGGGAAAAAGTGCTAGATGAGTGGACCAATGGTGTTATAGCGAAGATACCAAAGAAAGGAATTCTCAGTAATTGTAATTACTGGCGTGGTATCACACTTTTATCTGTGCCAAGCAAAGTATTGTGTAAGATCATAGTCCAGCATATATCAGAGGCAGTTGATAGTGTTCTCAGAAAAGAGCAAGCTGGTTTTCAGAAAGGGTGTAGATACACAGACCAGATCTTCACTCTACAAAACATAATAGAACAGTGCTTAGAATGGCAATGGCAACTCTACATAAATTTCATAGATTGAGAAGGCTTTTGATAGCATTCACAGGACCAGCCTATGGCGCATTCTGTGTAATCAATATCAAAAGCTTCTATTCAACTTTACATGCAGTGTTGATCACAGTGAGCTCATTTTTGAAGTCAAAACAGGAGTATGTTGGGGGTGTGTCATGTCTGCAATCCTCTTCAACATTGCCACTGACTGGGTATTGCGGCGTACAACAGAAGACATGCCAACAGGCATTAAATGGACACTTCTCATCCCTTGAAGACCTGGACTTTGCAGATGATGTCGCTCTGCTATCACATACCCAATACCATATACAAGAAAAAACTCGACTCAACGCATTCAGACAGCAAATTGGACTGAAAATCAACTGCAATAAGACAGATATCCTGACCTTTAATATTTCCTCACCATCACGGATAGAAGATTATGTTCTCACCATTGTAGAAAAACACACTCAGGCAGCACCATCAGCCAGGACGGCAGAACAAAATCAATAAAGCCAGGAACACCTTCAGGAGCTTAAATACAGTCTGGAAATCATCAAAACACCAAAACCAAACACAAGATTTATCAGAGCTGCGTACTTTCAACACTACTTTATAGCGCAAAATGCTGGGGAATGAGAAAGTATGACACGTCTAAACTGTCTTCATTCCATATAACTTGCCTCAGAAAAATCCTCTATCTTTTGGCCTAGAACAATCTCAAACCAAGATCTATTGACACAGTGCAGGCCAAGAGGATCTGAGCACCATCATTGCCAGGAGACGTTGGAGATGGATTGGTCACGTGCTTCGGAAGGAAACTGATTCCATCACCAGAGTAGCAATAAGATGGACGCCTGAAGGCAAGCGAAAACAAGGCTGCCCGAAAACAACATGGTGAAGAGCTGTGGAAGCCAAGCTGAAAAACCTGGGGAACCACTGATAGACTTGCCAGAAACAGGAGTGGAGGAGCACTGTCACTGCCCTAAACGCCAGAGATGTAATAGGAACATCACGATGACGACAATGACATTATGCTTCAGGCAATCTCTATATCAGTACCAGGTGTTCAACTTACTGAAAGCCATGCATAAGTACAGATTCAGTTCTGTGCTGAACTAGACGAACATTATTTGGCAGAGAAGATGGTACCATATCACATTAGAACCTAGTTTGTCAAGCAGTTTAGCGCAATTAAGAGGCCTAGGGCAGGTCTACACTTTAAATGCTGCATCAGTGCAGCTGCACCATTGTAGTGTTTAAGTGAAAGCTCTCCCATTGGCATAGTTAATACACCTCACCAAGAAGCAGTAGCTATGTCACTAGGAGAAGCTCTCCTGCTGACACAGTGCCGTCTACACAAGGGGCTAAGTCGGTATAACTAGTTATACGGATACAGATCTGTAGCATAGACACTAGGGCAGAACATGATTCAACTACACCCAAGTTTTAAATGCTGTCTAAACAATTAAGTTGACAAACCCCAGAAAAGACAGGATCTAACCCAGTGAAGTATTCATTGCAATACACTCCATGAATCCATGAGGTTTGCTAGCACACTGTTGTGATGGCCATAGGCCCAAGTTGTTTTGAGTCAGGCCAACAACCATAGACTGACTAGAAGCATCCCAATGCCAGTTTGCAAAGGGCTCCATGGTACATAACAGTAAGACTCAGATGGCCTGACCAGGTTAAACACCTCACACATATGTAATTTATTTAAAATGTGTCATGTAATTATAATTGGAAAACTAGTAACTCACCGATCTTCATTATTGCACGGTGCATGTACTGTTATCTATAAAAATTTTTGTAGGTTGTGCTGGAAAGGTGTAACTAAAATGTGTTTAAACCAAGCCTGTCAAGAGAAGTCAATTTGGGGGGGGGGGGGGGGTCGGGGGGTCATCTGGAAAAAACTAAGGGGCCAACATCCCAAGCCAGGTGTGACCAAGGACAGTGGGCTATTCATTTGTACTGAAGATTGCAGGAAGATTAATTGCATTGTAAAAAAAAAAAAAAAAACCACCACACACACACACACCACACCACACCACAAACACACACAAAGGTGGGGGAAAGCCATCATGGCATCTACACCAGAGAGCATGGTACCTACACTGAGCAAGGAAAGGAACTTTACCTGGGAATACATTTCAGATGAATAAATTTCAAAGGTTTGATGACTAAAGAGATGGGAGAGAACTTATTTTATTATCTAAGGAAGGAAGGAAATTAAAGTCTTTGAGCTCAGTGTGTTGAGCCCTGGGTAAATAATGGGCTGGCTAGCCATGCTGGAAGAATGACTATGGTGAGGAAAAAGGAACAAACTCATTTGTTAAGTAAGTTTTAGTCTTAGAAGTGTATTTTTACTTTTGTTTATAACCACTTTTATCCTTTTTCCTTATACTTGGTATCACTTAAAAGTGTACATCCTTTTGTTAAGGAACTTGTTTTAACTTTTACCATAAGCCAGCTCAGTTGTTTGATGGAAGTAGGTGGTTTATCAGCCCACTAAGTTAATAAACTGCTGTGCGCTCTCTCTTTAAAGCAGCAAACTTGATAATGTTCTGTGGGTGCCACAGTCAGAAGGACTCAGCACAGCAGAGAAAGATGTTTTGGGGGAGAACTCAGGATTGGGAGGGTGTTAGTATCAACCCTGCAAGGAACAACCAGTCTGGTGGAAGCCAGGGTGAGGTTACTGTGCTGCGAGCATGCGGATGTCAGAGTTCTGAACCAAAAATGCACAACACAGAAGCACCCAGGATTACAGGGCAGGTTGTGACAAAACTCCTTACTGGTCTGGGTTGAACTGTTGTGACCATCACAACTTCTCCAACTTTTGGATGCAGTGGCCATATTCAGTTTATGCATTCATTTAGCTGGCAATTTTGATCATCAAGGGTTATTATAGGCACTAAAATCAAGCAAGCAATTTTGTTGCTAGAGGGTACAATAGAAAAAAAAACTGAAGACAAGTATTAAGAGACTCTCCTATAAATCTGATTTCTGTAGATTAAATAGTTTTCTGACAGCAAAGCATAGGTTACAGATGTCAATATTATTACAGATATTTAAGTTCTTGCTGCTGAGTAGCCATTTGTGTTCTATCTGTTCCAGACCAATTAGACTTCACTCTGTGCATGGAGTGTTGTAAACCCTCTTTAGAGCTGCCAACACTCGAAAACACTTATCCCTTGAAGTGTACACATATTGTGCTAGCTCTCATTAAGCCAGCCCGAGTATACCAGCATAGCCACAGTACCATGGGTAGCAGCAGCGGAGGCACGGCTTAGCCATGGGAGTATATACTCCGTTCAGGCAGGTTTGTACTTGACCCAGCTAAGCCATGCCTCTGCTGCCACTACCTGTGCTACTGCAGCTACTCTGGTATTTACACCCATGCTAGCTTAATAAGAACTAGCACAAATAGCTGTATGCAAGCAAGGAGGAGGGAGGGGGGAAAAACACACCTACCCTGTAGTATAGACATAGCCCAAAAGTCATAATGGTAGCAAGGAATGCACAGATCTGGCAACACCAACTGAAAATTCTGTTAACACCTGCTGGAAGACTGGTTCACAGCTAAATATGCTTTGGCATAAGTGGATAATAAATATTGTTTCCTTATGTAAACCTCATCTCCATTTAAAATATGTTTAAGGAAGACGACATGATTAGTCTTTTATTTGTTCACATTAATAGTTTTTAGTCTCAAATGGGACTTAATATAGATTTGGCCAATACTTTACCACAGAGTCGTCCTGTTTTGTCAACATTCTCTTTCTACTGTGGTATTGCCTCTTCCCCATCCCAAATACATTGGGCTGACTTCTCAATCTTTAGATTAAAAAAACAAAAAACAAAACCTGCAACTAAATTTCCAAGTCATTTGTTACAACATGGCAAATGTATGAATCCTCTGCAATGCATTTCTTAGATGGCTTCAAGAGACCTGGTTTATTTTGCAAGTTAGGTAACATGCTGTTGTGCTCCTGCCTCTTATAAAATCCTATTTAACCTTACAAGGATAAAAAAACCTTAAAAGACTATGAAAGTCATCACTTTGGTACCTTATTATGGTAACAATGTCAAAATCCAAGATGTTTTGTTTTGCATGTTCCTCCACCAGGTTGCACCATCTTGCGACCTCTCTGTATCAGCCTTGCCTGCTCTCTCTACTGTAGAGAGAACTTTAAATTTTAGAGTCTCTAATTACAATTCTGCTTTGGATACTTATTGTAGGTGGAAATAGGAGATGTTGAGAAGCCGGCGTTAAAACAGCACATGGACAAATCCAGTAACTGACTAGTAAAATAGGAGCTATGCAGACAGCCACATCACGCTTTTGTTCAAAGTAATAAGGCCTCGGAACATCAACTGGAGAAATATAGAGAAACAGGTTAGGTCATGAGTAGTATATAAATTTGTGACTCCCCAGTGAATGGGTAACTTTATGACAAAGGACCTGTCGAGAACTTGATAACCTACAGACTCCAATATTTCGCTGAAAAATGATCCAACATAGTAACAGCTTTTGAAATCTGAGACTAGGGCAAGATCCTGATTTTGTTTTTGAATAACTGGTTCCTAGTTTTGAGAATAGCTCATTCAACATGAGGCTCAGGGAAAGGCAAGCTTCTTTTCCACCTTTATGTGCTTTACCAGCACGATTTAAACAATGGGCCTTGCTTTGGGGGGGGGGGGGGGGGGGAAGTGTCTTTTCAGAGCAAATTAGATGCAACTGATTTCCCCAAGCAAGACTCTTAAATCAAAGTTAATCCAAACTAATCCTGTATTCGTCATCTATCCAAGACTCCTGAATAAAAACAATGAATTCTAGGTACAAGAATTAAGACTGGGCACATAGAGAGATAATGGAAGTCTTCAGATGGGAACGCCTGCCAAAAAGTTATGATTCCAAAAAAAGGACGGGGATTTGGGGGTAAGTGGACGACAACCAAAGATTAATAAGCAGGCTAGGTGATGTGTTTGAATGTCACTGGAGCACCTCACTTTGAGAGTGATTTTACAAATTAGCCAGCACCATCTAGTATGGCCAACGTTTGTTTTACAATAGGAATTTTAAGTAGTTTCCAGTTTGTTTTAATTGCCAAGTTTTTCCTACAACTAACGTTACTAGAGCATATGGAAGTCAGTTATGTTCGCAGGCATTATCACAGTCTTGTAAATTTTACTTTCCTATTACAAGTAAAATACTGATGTTTACGGATACGAAGACAGGCTAACAAGCGGCCAGAATAGCAAGTTCTCATGACACTATTACCATGTTACATTTTAGATCAGGACTGAAGCAGATTCTCCTTGGAAAACTAGAGTTTGAAGTTATTGTATGAACAGTCACACTAAGTTACATGGAATTTATCAGAGCTGGAAAATATCTACACAACACAAGTGATTAGAAAACTACTGCTTGCAAGTAGAGGGCCTAAACCAGGGGTGAGCAAACTTTTTGGCCCTCGGGCCAAATCTGGGTATGGAAGTTGTATGGCGGGCCATGAATGCTCACAAAATTGGGGTTAGTGCAGGAGGGGGTGAAGGCTCTGTCTGGGGCCAGAGATGAGGAGTTCAGGGTGTGGGAGGGGACTCAGGGCTCCGGCTGGTGGTGCAGACTCTGGGGTGGGGCTGGGGGGGGGGATGAGGGGTTTGGGGTGCAGGAGGGTGCTCCAGGCTGGGATCGAGCAGTTCGGAGGGTGGGAGGGGGGGAAAAAAAATCAGGGCTAGGGTTGGGGCACAGGAGGGGCTCAGGGGCGCAGGCTCCGGTGGCACTTATCTCAAGCAGCTCCCAGAAGCAGCAGCACATCCCCCCCTCCAGCTCCTACGTGGAGGCGCGGCCAGGCAGCTCTGTGCCCTGACTGATCCACAGGTGCTGCCCCTGCAGCTTCCATTGGCCGCAGTTCCCGGCCAATGGGAGCTGCAGGGGTGGCGCTTGGGGTGGAGGCAGCGTGCGGAGCCCCGTGGCTGCCCCTAACCGTAGGAGCCAGAGGGGAGACATGCTGCTGCTTCTTGGAGCTGCAGCATGCACGCACAGCCCCTGACTCTGCTCCCCAGCAGGAGCTCAAGGGCCAGATTAAATTGGCTGGCGGGCCAGATGTGGCCCGCGGGCTGTAGTTTGCCCACCCTGGCCTAAACAATCCATCTCTGGAGTTTTTAAAGAGTTTCCATCCCTTATGGATATGTGACTTTGCTACTGTTCTTATTTTTCACAAGCAGCTGCTTAAAGCTGACAAGACTGGTTGATTTTAGTGCCACTATATGTTGCCCAGGGGAGGCTTCTGAAGTCTCATTTTTAGTTGCTGCTGCTTGTGAAAACCAGGAACAATTGGAAAGGCAGGCACTGGACTTATTAACAGGGAGAAGGATCCACTAAATGGAAGGTTGGGGAAGGAATAGCTTAGTACAGTGTTTCTCAAACTGGGGTCCCTGAGGGAACTTCTCAGGGGCCACAGGCCCTGCTGATCAACTCAAGTCTTCCTCCTCCCTCCCAGAGGCTACTGAAGCCAAACCAGGAGATTTTAGGAACTAAAAGTCCAGTGGTGTAGTGAGGCTAAGGCAGGCTCCCTGCCTTCCCTGGCCACATGCCACTTGTGGAAGCTGCCAGCACATCCCTGTTCTGCACAGAGACCCCCTAGCCTTCCCTTCTCTCTGGCAGTGCCCCTAAGATGTGCCGGTTGCTTTTGGGAGCCTCTGAGGTAAGCGCCATCAGGCTGGAGCCAAAACCCCTCCCCCCACCCCACCCCCCAGTCCCAGCCCAGAGCCTGCACCCAAACTCCCTCCCAGTGCCCACACCCCAACCCTCTGTCCCAGACTGATGAAAGTGAGTGAGGGTGGGGGAGAGCAAGCAAGGGGCAGGGCCAGGGCCTTGGGGGAAGGGATGGAATGGGGCAGGGCCTGAGGCTGAGCCAGGGGCTTGGAGGTCCCCAAAAAGTTTTAAATCAAAATGGGGGTCCTCAGGTTGCTAAAAAGTTTGAGAACCGCTGGTTTAGTACAGAGACCTCTGTACTAGTCAGTAGGCTCTGGAATGGGGATTAAGGTTTTAGAAACGTCCTAAATCAGACATGAATGCAAAAGATGGAGCTCCCCCAAGTACAGTCCAGGGACAACAAATACCGTCATCTTCCCCAGTAGGTGGGGAGAAGAGGCTTCAAGAGACACATGTCCATGGATTATCACTCTGCTCACCTCTTGTCCATCAGTATAAATCCAGAGACTACATTAAAATTGTTGAATCGTCATATGTTTAAGAGCATCTACATTACCTGAGTGTGAAAATTTGAAATAGTCGTCGTTTCTATGTCCTTCTTGCCCAGAATTTCCATTTTCACTGGAGTGTTAGGGAAATTAAAAGCAAAATAATCCAGGAAGTCTGGCAAATAGGCAGCTGCACCATGTACTATGGCTAAAGCATAGTAGGCTGCATTTTTCTCATTTTCACTGAATGACAAAGCAAGAAATTCTTCTGCAAATCTCTCCATCTCCACTGGAGACAAAAATGAGAGTTCATCCATGTAGGCATGAAGGACCAAAGCACCACCATTAGACTGATGTTCTTCATGAATAAAGTTACTAAATTTAGTGCCAGTTTTCAAGAAACTGCTGCGAACAGAGTGCTCTTGATGAGTCATAAATGGTGTCTGAACTCCCTGGGGTACCCGATATTCCTGCATTCCCAAATTCAATCGACACAGCTGCTCATCCTTCAGATACCTGAAGGATTCCTTGGTCACTTCCGAGTTATCACTCTGTACTTGAGTCAGAATCTCTTTGTTGATGCGAGTAAGTCCGGCACAAACTGTTTGTACTTCTTTGTTGTACATTTTAAGGCGTTTCCCTCTCATATCCTCCCGGTGTTTCTTTTTCTTCTTTTTCTTTATCTTCTTCATAATAAGACTGTCGACTCGCTGGGTTTTGCCATTTTCATCTGGAGTTTCTGGCAACAAACAAAAACGGGAAGATTAGAGTTCTACAGTTATAGCAGATTTATCCAAAAAGGAATTAAGAAAAATGCTACACTTCCTAAAGCCATCTTCTTCTGAAAACTATTAGCAGGTTTCACATTGGTTGAATTTTACATTAGCATATTTGCTTTTGGATTGGCATATATGTAACCAAGCCACATTTGATTACATAAAACACTAAAAAAAAGCAACATCTAGTTACTATACAAAAATCTTGAATTAAGAAAATCTGGCAGAATCAGAAACTGGAACATTTATTTAAAGAATCCAAGACAAAAGAGGAACTGTAGGTATCTAAGAAATTTTGATTAAACTAATAAAAAATTAATTTTTTAAACTAGCTATTTATTTAAAAAAAAAAATCAGAGGCTTCTTAAGTGCCTCTTACAATTAACACAATAAATCATTGCAATCCATAAAAGACTAACGGCTCCACAAAATATAAACCAAATAAGTGAAAGAAGCTAGTGTGGGTAAGAGTTAAACATTTAGGTCCCACTCTTGCAGGTTGTGTGCAAGCAGGCATACTATGCAGAGCAACTTGCAGATTTGGGGCCAGGACTGAAGTATGATGAGGGGGGGGGGGGGGAGGAGAACAACCACCACTCTAATGTGGTAAAAAGGAATTAGTATAGGAGTTTGCAGTAATATTTAAAAAGACAAATGTTTAGAGCAAAATTAGTCCGTTTAGTAATTTTTTCCTTTATTCAAAGTTAAGTCTTCAAAGCCAAAAAAAGCTTGTGGAAACATCTGGCAGGAAGGTGGAGAAACTGCAAATGAGCCCAAGTTACACAAGGACAATAATCTCATGCTTTTTTTTTTTTTTTTTTTAAAGAAGCTTTATATACACTTCAGTAAAACTACTTTAAATATGAGAAGTGCACATTTGAAATGCAATAACCTGAGTCCAAAACGCAACAAACCTTTCTCTGAACGCAGCACCAACCTAGTTGGGTATTTCATAATATTTTGCCAGCAAGTATTATGTTTTGATGTCAATATTCCCATTGTATGGATAAATTCCACGTTGTGTGTAGGGGCTGGAGGGGAGCAGAAGATAGGAATTGAAGTACCCCTGCTACCCCACGGTCCTTGGCCTCACTGCTGAATGCCAGTTAGTTCAAAACAGGGTGGTAACTGATATAGGACTGAAACCGAGACCCAAATTTATTTCATATAGGGGTCAAAGCCAATTAGACAGGAATTTTTTTTAAATCCCTACTAAACTTGCTAGATTCAGACTGGTGAAAGGCTGTGCAGCTCACTGGCAATGCCCTAAAGCATCCAGGATGCCAATAAATATCTGATCCAAAGTCAATGGAAGGACTCCAATTAAGGGCATGATCCAGAGCTGCTGAGATTAAGTGCTAACCTAGGAGTGGCTCCTACAGATGCCTATATTTAATATATCATTTTCATGTTGGTTGTGAAGTCAACACCACATAAGTAGGGAATGCAGGAATTAATGCTACTTGTGCAGCTTCAATTCACCCTTCACTTGTGCATAAACAATATATAGTCTTTAGTTACATGATCACATACTGTTTCCCACATGGGTTATCAGGATCTAGCCACAGGATCTTCACACATGCTCCTCACACTTGAGCTAAAAGAGTAACTGGTACTAGAGGGAGTGTGCCTGGTATACCCCAAGAAGGCTGTGATAGGTAGACAGTAGCAACCTGGGGCTCAGGATGTGGGGAACTGCAGAAGCAGCCACCTCCATCCCTTTTCTGCCCAATGCTCCCTATCCCTCTTCAGACCCCATCACATTCTCTACCTAATCTCAGCCCCATCCCTGACCACCCATCCACCCCCCATTTTCTCCTCCAGGTCAGGTGCCACAGCTGCCTATTGTGGCTAGCAGGAGAAATTGCAGTTGTTGCCCCCAGCCACACTGGATGCCTGAGAATCTCAGAGATAAGGCTGTAAAAATGCATGGGTGTCACAAGAGGCATGATACTTGGCAAGATCTTTGAATTCTTAGGTTTTCAGATTCAGTTTTGAGGATGACATGTCAGATTACACAAAACAGTCAGAAGCTTCCAGATGTGTTTACTGTAATAAACAGGCAAATATAAGAAGTTTGGAAGCTAGACCAGGGCAGAGACTGATTATTAAGGCTACTATTTTGTCATGGAGGTCACATAATCCATTACTTCCAAAGACTGCCATGACTTCAGCCCCAGAGGCTGGGAGCTGCAGGTTCCCCCCACCCCCCACAGCAAGCTGTGAAGTACCCTGCCACTTGAGGCAGCAGGCCCCCAAACTCCCAGCTTCCCAGGGAGGGGGGAGGGGGACCCTGGAGCTCTGAGCCCGCACAGGTGGTGGGGGCCCCCAGAGCTCCCAGCCACCCTGCAACTGTTCAGTCCCTTCCCATTTTATCATGGATATTTTTAGTAAAAGTCAGGGACAGGTCATGGGCTTCTGTGAATTTTTCTCTATTGCCCGTGACCTGTCTGTGACTTTTACTAAAAATGTCTATGACAAAATTTTAGTCTTACTTATGATCTATTAATGGGACTGCTTGTAGACAGCTGGCTCCTTTTTCTCCTGCCCATTTTATGATCTGCATTGGTTGTTTTTTTGGTGCACAAATTAAAAATTAGCAATTATTCAAGTCCTGTATGATTGCACCAAAGTAGTTCAAACATCTCCATTGCTATTTGCTCCATCTTGATGTATATCAGCAATTCTCCAACTTTTGTATTGGTGACCTCTTTCACACAGCAAGCCTCGGAGTGCAACCTCCCTTATAAATTAAAAACCCTTTTTTTGCATTTAACACTACTATAAATGCTGGAGGCAAAATGGGATTTGGGGTTGGAGGCTGACAGCCCATGACCACCCCCCCCCCCAAATGTAATAATCTCACAACCTCCTGAGGAATCACAACCCCCAGTTTGAGAACCCCTGATGTATATAGTTTGTATAATGGAGGGAGTGATCAGAATAGTTCTGACTTTTATAAAGCTTGGGGAATTCACAAAACAGATCATTTATTATACTGTCTGAAATCAGAGTGACTTGTGTTATTTCACATCAACGATGGACGTAACAGCAATTACCACTTAACCAAGATGGCTGCTTAAATGTATCGTAACAATTTTAGCAGCAGGCTAAGGTTATCTGACTAGAAGATACCATGGCTAACATTTTGCATGTTAACAGCATAGGGCTTTGTATTCTTAACACAGCAAAACTTATATGGACTTCACTGAAACTCATTTGTATTCCCACTCAATTCACTTGCAGTACTGAAAGTTATAGAACAAAACAAATAGTGCCCCTAAATAAAATTTACTGTTATTACTATGATCTGCAAGAATGAAAACCATGGCTATAAATTTATATAAACTAAATTTAAAGCTGTAACAGTCCTGCCTTAATGACTTTAGAAAAGAAGTTTACAATACACAAAATATTTAACAATTACTGTAGAACCTTATGAAGCCTACATTCTCTAGCATTTTAGAGCTTTTCTTAGGTAGATTGCTAGAAACTGATGTTTTAAACCTGCATTATAGTCCTTTAAAACCAAGAGAACAATACCAATTTAATGAGTAAAACCAGTCAAAGCAAATAATAATTTAATAGTAAAATTTATATAACTATTTTTGAACCCTTAAAATATCAGTCTTGTGACACTGCTGGTTATGCTTACCTTTTACATGGTATCTTACAAATAGCAAGTATATTTGTTTCATTATAGATGGGGAAAACAGATTGTCAGTCATTTTCAGTGTTATCCAATATCAGTCAAACTTGTTAGAATCAAGGGGTGGGTGGGTGGGTGGGTGTGTTTAAACTCCCAATCCACTACTATAGCCAAGTCTATGATTTAGTCATGGGTATTTTTTAAAGTAAAAGTCATGGACAGGTCACGAACAATAAATAAAAATTCATGGCCCGTGACCTCTCCATGACTTATAGTATAAATACCCGTGACTAAGTTGGGGGGGGGGGGAGGGAGGAGGCCCTCTGCTGCTGTGGGGGCTTGCTGCTCCGGGGGCTTGCTGCTCCAGACACCCCCAGGGCTGGCTGCCCTGGTCCCCTGGGTCCGCCCAAGCTGACTGTGGAGCTACTCCAGAAGCAGCTGGTGTGGCTGTCCCCAGGGCCACCTGAACGGCTGGCCCTGGAGCCAACTGCTTGGGAAGCCTTGCAGCCAGCCACACTGACCGCCACAGAAAGTCACAAAATCCATGACTTCCGTAACCTCGGAGACAAACACAGAGCTGTAACTATAACCACTGGATCACACTGCCAACTACTCTGTAGGCCTTCAATTCAATAAAGATTTGTTCTAAAAATCCATGAAAAATAATGAACAGCTACAGTTGAGGTCTTTTTGTAGATGGAACGGTCATGAAAGGGTGTTTACACTTCATAGTTTAGTAATTATGTAGATTGTGTTTTATCAGATTAGATAGTACAATTCACGATTCAGGATTTAGAGGATGATTTTGTAGCTAAAGCACAGGACCCTGAGTCAGGAGATCTAGTTCTCTTTCTGGATCTGCTACACACCACTTTTTGTGAATGCTGTTTTTCAGTATGCCCATTAATGAAATGGTGATAATACCTCAGAGGTCATAAGATTAGACACATTTTATACAGATCTGTATGGAAGGTGCTAGAGTCAAATACTTTGCATTTCTCTAATTTCAGAGAAGTAAAACTTTTGTGATGAAATGGAGAATCCATCTATGTACGCTATATGAATTCCAGTTTGTAGTTTTGTTAAAAACATATACATGGAGTTCATAATCTCTAACTCCACATTGAATGTGGAGCTTGTCTGCCTTCTCAGTCTTTTTAACTCCATGCTGGACTGAGATTCCAAGCGGTAGTGGCACCGGGCAATGGAGTATAATTAAACCTTGATGTCACATGGAAAAAAAAACTCCCTTGGACAAATAACTGGCTACCTTTCTGAAGCATCAGTCTACCCAGGCGGTCTTGTAACTAAGCAACAGATCACCTGATGAGGCTGATGGTGGTGACTGGAGATTACAAAAATGGGTGTCTCACTGGCCGTTTTAGAAAGAGGGAGAAGAAAGTAGAAGCAAAAAGCTGGCAGCAGGAGTTAGAGGGGACTCCACATTCCAGATAAGTCACGAGTAGGTGGGAAGGATCCTGGACTCCTTTAAAGGCTGTCTTAAGCTCAAAGAATGCTCAGCAGTTGAGAGTACTTTTACAAAACCTCTGTGTTATGTGCTTCAACTAGCACATGTCCCTGGAGAGGTAAACAGTAAGCCAGAGAGCTCAAGACTGGACAGCCCTGTGAAATGGAGTGCCTACACAACTGGGGCACTCTGGGAGTCACACTGGTCCTGGGGGCCTAGGGCAACTGGACCACAGGGCCCCACTTCTATGAAGGGGTAAGAGTTCATGCCTGGGAAGAAGCATGCCAGAGAAAGAGGGTGCTGGAGCCTATCCAGTTCAAGGGATGCTTAAAACCACATGGGTCCAGCATATCAGACCCAAACTGCAACCTGGAGGGTGTCCAGCAGATGAGCTTTCCAGGCCTGAAACACCCTTGTCTTCCAAGACCGGAAAGAAAGACTTTGCTCCTAGAGGGACTAGATATTTAAAAATCCAAAATGAGCCAACATAAATTGTAAGATAATTTCAAGCTAACAAATGTGCTGCATCAATGAGGAAGATCTAAGTCTATTTATTAGTCACTTAGAAGTAAACACCTACATTCTCCTGAAGTCACATTTTAGCATTTAATTAAAAAAAAAAAAAAAAAACACCCACACACCCCACACTATTGAATATTTAGGGGTTTTACTATTGCCTGAATGCAAAATGCTCTCATAAGAGGGATTTACTTCATACAACAAAGTATAAGCTATATACCTTTGCTTAGTGTTCTGTTTCACATTTAAGAATTTCCATTGACTATCGCATCAACTCTTTTCAGTCTTTATCAGCATCAGATACTGTAAATTAATCTTATTTTAACTGCTGCACTTAAACTTAATCTTTGCTCAGTATGGTAAAGAGTTTCACTATTATATTGACAATGCATTTGGTATTAGACAAGGCCTGCCTGTTGGCAATACTTGACTGTCATGTAGAATGTCTAGTTTGAAATTAAGCGTTTAAGTGAAGACTGCCCATTCATCTAATAGTGGGAGAGAATTCTTTGCACACCTCAGTGAATCCAGGGGCAGTTGAGTAGTGGATTAAGGTTTTGGTACTGCGCTCCTGACGTCAAGAGGAAATAAAGAATCACCAGCAGTGTTTTAACTAGTTCAATACACCTCTATCCCGATATAACACAACCCAATATAACACTAATTTGGATATAACGCGGTAAAGCAGTGCTCCGGGGGGGCAGGGGGAGCCTGCGCACTCCGGCGGATCAAAGCAAGTTCGATAGAATGCGGTTTCATCTATAACACGGTAAGTTTTTTTGGCTCCCGAGGACAGCGTTATATTGGGGTAGAGGCGTATATGGTAATGTTACTAACATGTCAACTTGTAGTTGGGTACACTAAGGTACCTAGACACACTTCAAGATGCATTGGCTTCAGGGAGATGTGTTAACAGATAGCTTGGATGGTCAATCAACTCAGCCTAAAGTGAAGGGAACTTTTAGAACAGCTGAAAGGAGGAAACAGGAAGTTGAACCAGACCAATCACACAAATTTATGATGGAAGGTAAACTATTTTATCAGTACACTAGAACAAGGAATATAAAATCCTCACTCTCAAAGCAGGAAAGAAAACCCACTCTTGCCAGGATGTACTAAGTCCAATTTCTGCAGTATTTCAACTTTCATATAAGAAAAAGCAAGTTTCTAGCCTTATGATTCCCAGTGAGAAGATGCAGTGTGGTTGTCCTGATTCTGCAAAAAGACTGCTCTCTGGTGTCTCTGCTGCTCCTCTGAGCTTTGCCAAGCCACAGCTTGAAATTCAGATTCTGGTCAGTTTCACAGCCACAATTCACCAGAGATTTCTGCAGTATTAACAGAAGTAGTAAAGAAAATCCTGTGTATCTAAGTCAAGTCTTTAATGACCAGGTTGACAGGAAATAGATCTGTTGAAGATACATTTTGATGCCATCTCTTTACAGACCAAAGCTGAACACCTGCTACTGCTTTACAATGGTGTAAAAGCCTCCCTTGTTTCTCTTTCTGGTATTATAAATTGCTTTATACTTACTGCTGAAATATCACTCAAATATCTCACAGGAGAAATTTATAAGGTATCCCATCCTAGTATCCTGGTATTAAACAATCAGCACACATGAAAAGCACACTCAGCCAAGTTGTTTTAAAACTAAACATTCCCACATCATAATTTTAATTAATAAGCCTCATATAGTTGGATACTATTCATAATTATTCCATCTTCAAAATAAAATTATGGGAAAGAATGAAATGAATTAAATTCTCTAGAAGTGCTTTAAGAAGAGTTCATACACCATTCTGTTTGAATTCAGATATCTAAGGCACACTTCTATACCCACTCAACTTTGCAGTCTATAGAATTAAGTATCTAAACTGAGCAGAAGTCTTTTACTAATTTGCATTATAGAGTATTTCAGCATAACATCTTGATAGCTTCAGCTCTACTGCTGGAACTCAGACACACAATATGGAATTTTCATTACATTAGCTTTCAGAGATAAAAAGCAAGATGTTGTTTTTACTATCATAAAACTGGATAATTTCACTACTCAAGTATCCATTTAATAATGTCCACGATACTTTATCAAGTAAAACCTTTTATTACATGCATGATCTAAAATGGACCACTAGAGTATGGTCTAAGAACATTATTGTAAAAGCTGTAATAGTTTCATATGCAGTTGCCCAGCTTTCAAAATCTTTGCTTTGAAGAACAGGAATATTCTAGTAAGGCTTCTTAAGCAACGAATGCTTACCACAGTGTATCGCTATCTTGATATTTGCCTGGGAAATCTTTAGTTATTTTGGTCAAGCTTGTCATGGAGAAACAGTGATAGCTCTGCTAAATGGAAATATTTATTCTCCACTAAATAAGCAAGTAACCCTAAATGATGGATCTATTAGTCATTGCTGCTTACTTTCTAGAACTCCAGAATTAGTATAGTCCAACAAAAAGCTTGTGTAATTCAAGGTTCAAAGATGTGCAGGAAGTAACTTCAGAATAACCCTGTAGGTTTTCCCACAAGCCACTCAGGGTACATTGACACTGCCGCTGGGCAGGGTGATTCCCAGCGTAGGCAGACGACTCCCACAAGCTCTGCTCAAGCTAGAACACTAAAAATAGCAGTGTGGACGTTGCAGTACTGGGTGGCTAGTCCAAACCATCACCAAGTCACCCAAGTTTGCCAGCCACTGGCCACCCAATGTACACTATTTTTAGTACATCAGCTGGACCTGAGCTAGTGCATGTCTGTCTACCCACACTGGGAATTACACCTACCAGCTGTGGTGTAGACTTACATGAACAAGTACCTTTTGGGGGCATTACAGATTAATAAAACTGTTACACTTAATAATGGCTTGGTCTATCTAAAAGTGCTGAAAATATAAACTTCATTTTTCCAAATTCAAATCTCATGTGCCTTGGAGTCAATAAAAGATATTACCTCAACAACCTTGTCTCTCTAATATCCTGGAACCAATATGGCTACAACACTACTGCAAACAACTGTCTGGAAAGTATTCTTTTTTGTTTGATAAACTAACAAAATAATGAACATAACTTAAGAACATAAGAATGGCTGTACTGGGTCAGACCAAAGGTCCAGCCAGCCCAGTATCCGGTCTACCGACAGTGGCCAATGCCAGGTGCCCCAGAGGGAGTGAACTTAACAGGTAATGATCAAGTGATCTCTCTCCTGCTGTCCATCACCACCCTCTGACAAACAGAGGCTAGGGGCACCATTCCTTACCCATCCTGGCTAATAGCCATTAATGGACCTAACCTCCATGAATTTATCCAGTTCTCTTTTAAACCCTGTTATAGTCCTAGCCTTCACAACCTCCTCAGGAAAGGAGTTCCACAAGTTGACTGGGTGCTGGGTGAAGAAGAACTTCCTTTTATTTGTTTTAAACCTGCTGCCCATTAATTTCATTTGGTGGCCCCTAGTTCTTATATTATGGGAACAAGTAAATAACTTTTCCTTGTTCACTTTCTCCACACCACTCATGATTTTATATACCTCTATCATATCCCCCCTTAGTCTCCTCTTTTCCAAGCTGAAAAGTCCTAGCCTCTTTAATCTCTCCTCATATGAGACCCGTTCCAAACCCCTAATCATTTTAGTTGCCCTTCTCTGAACCTTTTCTAATGCCAGTATATTTTTTTTGTAATGAGGAGACCACATCTGTATGCAGTATTCAAGATGTGGGCATACCATGGATTTATACAAGGGCAATAAGATACTCCCCATCTTATTCTCTATCCCCTTTTTAATGATTTGTAACTTCATGTTTGCTTTTTTGACTGCTGCTGCACACTGCGTGGGCATCTTCAGAGAACTATCCACAATGATGCCAAGATCTTTTTCCTGATTAATTGTAGCTAAATTAGCCCCCCCATCATATTATATGTATAGTTGAGGTTATTTTTCCCCAATGTGCATTACTTTACATTTATCCACATGAAATTTCATTTGCCATTTTGTTGCCCAATCACTAAGTTTTGTGAGATCTTTTTGAAGTTCTTCACAGTCTGCTTTGGGCTTAACTACCTTGAGCAGTTGAGTATCAGACAAGTTCTCATAAGCAACTCTACAATAAATTAGTGCAGATACAATGGGAAGAAAGCATCTGTATCAATATATTTATATTCTGAACTTCCAATGGATGTAATTAAGAATAATTTTAAAAGGCAACATCACAATACTATACCTGTACTCTGTACACATTAAGTCCATCTGCCACAGGAGTCTGAACTCACTATTTAGTCTCAACGATCAATATTCTCAAGTATATACACACTTCAATATCCAAACACAGAAGAAATAATGGTACATTTATTCAGTTAAGTTCAGTTTAAGATCTCTAGCAGTACTTTTTATATTAACTACTATTAGGAAAATAAGACACTGAACAGTAAAGTTGTAATTAGATCCCCATTTCTCCAGGCAGAGAAAGGCCTTCCTTTCCCCTTAAATATTGTGATTTATTAACAAAGCTAAGAACGACACAGAGACTAACTCCAAAATAAGAGCGCTAACACCACCATGCCCCCCCCCCCCGAAAAAAGATAGTGATACGAAAACTTTATAGATGGTTGTCAGCAGAATCCACTATTGCTGGGGAAAGCGGTGTTCAGCTACATAATCTTGAAGTGATGCTGCGACAAGTGGTCTAAAGGTAATTGTACCACTACAGTCCTTTATTTTAAGTCTCTTTAAATAAGATCACTTATCTGGTTTGAAACGATGACTTTTTCCTGGCATATACTGCCCATGCACCAGTTAAAGGACTGAATATTGGAACGAGAGACCAGGCTTTTTAATCTTACACCTACTAGTTCGCTTCCACCAGGCCAAGCAATAGGCAAGTTAAGAACTACGTCCCCCCGTTTCTTCTTAGCTCTAAGGAAGGCTGCCGAGGTGGACTATGGGCGGCCTCTATAGCTACCTGTTTGTCTCTTATCAGACTTGCAGAGCTGCCGGCGAAAACACTTCACAGACCTGGTGCATCACCCGTAGTGCTTCACAAACGGGGGGCAAGTGCCAAGCGCTGTTCCCACCGACTGGAGCAGCTGAGCCAACCCGCGAGTCCGCCGCGGCCCGCGGCAGCCCTGCCTGGGCTGTTTCACACGCTCGCTCTACCAGGCTTATGGGTGAAGGCGTTGCCGGGGGGGAGACAGCCCCATGGGCACTTCATACCCCTCCTGAACGCCCCCAGACCCAGACCCTTGCCCGCCGCCTCACCTCGCTTGCTGGGCCGCCCAGCTGCCCCGTCCCCGGTGCTCCCCCGCTTCCCCTTGTGCGGCTTGGCCCCGGCAGGCTGGCCGGGCTCGGAGTCCCCAACGGGGCGATGGCGGTGGTGATGGTGCCGCTCCTGCTGCGGAGGTCCCTGCGGTAGGCTGAGGGGAGAGAAGGTGAAGAGCCCCGCGGCTGCGGCCGGGGGCAGGCCGGGCAGGGCGGCCGGGGGCATTGGCTCCGCCGGGCTGGGCCCCACCAGGAGCGGCTGGCTCAGCCTGGCCCGCTTGCCGCCGACAGCCTCGCCAGCTGGTCCCCGCCGCCTCCTGCCGGCGCCCCGGGGCCGGCCGGGTCGGTCCCCCGAGGGTAGCGGGGGTGACTCCTCTGGGCCCCGGGATACGGCGCGCACCGCAGCGACCTGCGCAGCCATTTCACAGTCTCCCTCACACACATTTAAATGGCCCGAGCGCCAGCAGCCAACGCGCAGGCGCCGCGTGATGTCTCATGGGAACTGTAGTTCCAGCTGCAACATCGGGCCCCGAAGTCCTAATCTCCAAGCGCATGCGTAAACGCAGAGCCTGCTGGGAAATTTGTTTGTGTTGGGCTTCCAGGAGAGAGAAGCGTGCGGCGAGTCACGCAGGCTGACCCAGTCACGTGGACTCCTGGGGAGCCCAACGGTCATAACGGCCCAAACACCCGAAAGAGGTGAGGCGCGTGCCCCGCCCACACAGCTGGGATGCAGTCCTGGCCCCAGAGTATCCGCTCCCCTTCAGAGCCGGCCTGCCTTGGCCCCGCCTGTCTCCCCCGCCGCCTATTCCTCCGCGCCTCCAACCCCACACCTTCCCCTCAGGCCTAGCCCCGCCCAGCCCGCCCGCCTCGGAACCGCCTGGCGCTGCGCTCGGCCCGACCATCCCTCTCCCAGCCAGCCCCACCCACACTGCCGCGAGCCCACGGGGCGCTGCGCTCCGAGCCCCCCCCCCCCCCCCCCTTTGCAAGGGCCAGGCCTGTTCCAGTCACTGCAGATGAAAGTGTGAAGCAGGGAGGGTGGGGACGGGTCCCGCGTGCTTTGAACTAAGCTGAGCTGCAGGGAGAAGCGGTGCGTGTACACTTAGTGCTGGGAACAGGCGTGTCTGCGGGTTAGAGTCGATGCCCGGTTCAGTTGTTGGCCTAGTTCTCGCTGAAAGTGCAGCGGCCCAGTGCGTGCAGCCTGAGGACACTGGCTGCTATTCCGTTGCGGGTTTCCATAGGGTGACCAGACAGCAAATGTGAAAAATCGGGACAGGGGGTGAGGGGGAAATAGGAGCCTATATAAGAAAAAGACCCAATAATCGGGTCTGTCCCTATAAAATCAGGACATCTGGTCACCCTAGGTTTCCAGCTCTCCTCCTGCCGTGATTCCATTCCCCTTAGCTTGCCCGTAGCGCCCCTGCCAGTTTAATGTAAAAACCATCTCTGGCCTTTAGCTTGATTCCACAGCTTAAATTTGCAGAAACTATTTTATTTACCAAAACGAATAGCCCAAAGACTGATATACTAGGTCACCAGCCGGCTGTTCAGTTCATCGCTAGAGGGGGCTCAAGAGTTTCCTCACATTA
The DNA here is from genome assembly GCF_028017835.1 of Emys orbicularis. Lineage (NCBI taxonomy): Eukaryota > Metazoa > Chordata > Testudines > Emydidae > Emys > Emys orbicularis. Next base: position 149,377,099 of record NC_088686.1, read on the forward strand.
GAAAAGGCTTTAATTTAATTTAAATTACTGGAAGTGCAGAAAGTAAACCAAGAGGCGAGCAGAACACCCACACATTTATCTTACCCACTGCAACCACACAGCTGCTTAAGAGGAAAAAAAAGTGTTTATTTGATGCTACACACGATCTTTCTCAGCTACTCAAGATAATAAATGTGCCTTGAGCCCCAGTGTGCTATGTATGCCTTACAGGTGCTGTTACCCACACACAGCCACAAAGCAGAATACAGAGTATTGTAGAGATACAAATCAGTTACAGTACCTTATTTGGGCCAGAGCCTGCTGAGTTTGGCAAGTCTACTGTAACTTTGTCAAGGCATTTTAATTGGATTGTAAACTCATTGGGATAAAAACTCCCCCTTTGTCTCTCATACTGTGGTAGGCATGCTAGCAGCATTTAAAATCACAAGGTGGTGATTATCTCACTTATGTACATGAGTCTGTTATGTTCTGAAGAGCATGGGAACTCAGAACATAGTCAAAAGAGAACAGATATCAGTCTCCTGCCCTGTCAGTCTAATTTTGTGCCTCAGCTGGTTAAAACATACAAGAAATGTTGTTTTGGCCATATCACCCTATTCTTTGCATCCTTCCACTGGCTCCCCTCTCTCTCTATCACACAACAGCTTCTTGTATGCACTTTCAAGATTCTTCAAAGTGTATCCCCACCCTGCCTATCATCTCTACTACTACTACTGAGGTGTTGATTCCTGCCTCCCAGTGATGCCAGCCTCCATTGCCTTGCCTACTTGTTAAATTTTAAAGCAAGCATCTTTGTGCTTACTTCCATGTTGCCGTTTGTGCTTGGGAGGAGCTCTCTAAACTAGCTATCTCATAATCCTTTACATTCCTCCCTAAAACTCTCCTTTGCCATCATGTCTGTGAAAGACTTGACAGCTATTAGGCCCATTATGCTGTCCAATACTGTTTCCTTGTACTCCCCCATTTGTCTGTATCCAGCTGTTGTCTCTTGTATTAGATTAGGGCAGTGGTCCCCAACCTTTTTCGTCTGGCGGGCACCAGACGACGAGCCACGGAGGACCGTGGCAGCGGATGAGCATCTGCCGAAATGCCGCCGACAAGTGGCAACGTCAATAGGCGTCGCCGCCGAAATGCCGCCAACAAGCAGCGTCATCCAGAGGCGTTGCCGCCGAAAATCGGCGGCGACACCTCTGGATGACACTGCTTGTCGGCGGCATTTCGGCAGATGCTCGTCCGCCAGCCAGTACGGGGGCGCACTTAGAAGCCCCGGCGGGCGCCATGGCACCCGCGGGCACCGCATTGGGGACCCCTGGATTAGGGCATCTTTCATCATTGGGGCAGGAACCATATTACTGTCTTGTGTTTGTACAGTGTCTAGCAGTGCACCATGGGGTCCTGGTCCATGACTAGGGATTGTAGGCACTAAAATAATAAAAATAACTTCTATGGGAATAAGAGGAATGGTTCTATCCTTTGAACACAAATGAAAAATGAAGATTTGATTTTCTGTAAGGGCCTGTTTACATTACAGCAAAAATGAAGGGATACAATTACAAAACACTGAATATTTGTAAAATGGATGGGACTTAATTTGGTTGTATAAGCAGGCTAAAGCCTTGCAATGTCCATGACTATGTGTAACTAATTGAATTGACTCAGTTGTGTTTGTGATACAAATGAGCCCTTAATCTGTTTGGTTACTCCCATTTTTGCTTTCATGTAGATGGCGCTCCCTATCCATATGACTTTAATACTAGTAACGGGAGTCTAGCTATTGGCACTTCGATAAACATAAAATTATACTTTATTTTTTATTTATACAGTGCCGGCAATGGTGCAAGGCACTCTAAAGATAAGCATGCAATATTCAGTGCTCTTTAAACTTGTAAAAAAAAATATATAGAAAAACTGGTATGCTAGATAAATAAACTTTATTTTGTATAGCATCTTTCATACACATAAAATGCTTCACAGATTCAATACTCCATTCACTGAGATTTTGTCTGACTTCTAGTTATTACTTTGTCAATATTTTTAAAATTAAAAGGCTTGCTGTCAATTTAATTTGTCTGATCTGATATCAGATCATTTTTGTCTTAAGGCTGCTCTACTTTACACAGGGGGTCAAGCAGGCCCCAGCTGTCCCAAAATTAGAAGAGCACAAAGAGGTCTTGCAGCCTTCTTTGCTCCACTCCCTTCTATGCTTGCCCCAAACATAGGATCAGCATAAATGACAATCAAGTCACAGTACTTAGGAGTTCCCTTATCAGAAACCACTTACATCCAAACTGCTTGTGATTGTAGCATACCCTTTCAGCTGGTAAAGTGCAAGCTCTTCCCTGTGACAAGTGTAAAGGTGCAGAACAAAGGGATACAATTTAATTCAGTGGCATTAGCACTTTGGAGATAACTAGGGAATTCAGTGTGCTGATCATAAATTAGACACATTGTTTCAGTAATTTTAGCTATCTTAGAAAATAGTTGATTTTGAAAAAAAATGCTGCAGATACTTTTAGGGCTGGTATACCCCGCATTTGATCCACAAAGCAACTTGATGTCAATGAGTTCTGTATATTCTGTTATTCATCACTGGGTTTTGCTGTGAACCAGAGACAGCATATGTGGCCCTAAAAATACCTGCAGTGTTTGTTGCCAAAAATCAGCTTTTTTTTTTTCTAGAAGAGAGCAAAACATATTAATCTGACCCCATTTATTAGCAAGAAAACAAGCTTTCCGATTTTAGGGGGGGAAATGTTCAGGTTGGGGATTTAATTGCCAACTGTCAGCATGGAACTTTGTGTTGCATTGTTTAGGCAAGTTACAGACACCTTAAAATTTGCAGCATGAAAGCCCAAACTAAGATGCACTTACATTTTGTTTGATGTGGAATTTTTTCAGTAGATTATGCAGTGTTTACATATGCAAGTTTGGTTCCTATATGAACAGTCAGCATCTTAGTCTTCCTTTTTGGATGGAAACTTAGAAAGACAAATTATCTGATTAATTCAAATGGAAATAATCATAATGTTAATATAATCATTAAGAAAATAGATGAGTTCTGAAATCTGAGAGCCTGATTCTCACTTAGAGCCTGAATCTACAAACACTTAAGCACATGCAGATCTTTAATTATGACTACACATATGAGTAAAGTTATGCATGTGCTTAAGTGATGGGAGCATCATTTTGCAGTGGTGTCACTTGATTGACTTAATTGGGACTTACTACTGTGACAGGAGAATCAGGTCCGTTGTCACATAATAAATAAACTGTAAAGAAACGATACAAGTTCTCCAAAAAAAATTTTAGCCTGTTTTCAGAAACAGTTTTATAAGAAAAAAAGTTTTCTCTGAAATGTTTTTAGTTTACATTAACTGGAAGGGTCAAGCAGCTTATGTGCATTTGTGCATCCCTCTTTATACAAAAAACATTTAGGAGAGCTTGTATGCTATTCTCTGGTTGTGGACTTTATACAGCAAAGATCATTTTTAGTGCTAATGTTCTGATAGGAATTCTGTAATGTGAAGAGCATGTGCAGCATGTCGGAGGGATATGGCAAATCTGCAGTATTGGAAACCACATGCATCTGTAAAGTTGAATTAAATATTCCAAGATGGTGGAGGATTTCTTGGTCCTTTAGGTTTTGAAAATCGATTTGTAAAGCCTGGGAGCAAAAACAAAATATTACAAGAATACAGTAAATTCACTACCTATACTTTATACATTGCTCATATAATTCCATAAGAGATTTGTTTCTGAAGAGATTTGGGCTTTTACACAACATGCGGTATATTACTTTAGTCATGTTAATTGAATTTAATGATATTAAACAAAGAATGATAATGTTTATATAAGACGACTCCTGCTACGCACATGCAGTTATATTAAGGCACCTCATAAGCTAGAAACCGTGTCAGGGTTTGACTTCATAAAGACTGTGGTAATATTAAGTTTACTCAGCACAAGTACTGTCAGGTCAATGATCTAATTCAATATGCTGTCTTCAACAGCATCCAATACTGGGTGCTTTTGAAGCATAAATGCATGTAATTGTGCTATACTATACTGTGGAAGGATGTTTCTTTCTGATCTCAGCTTGGGATCAGCATATGAGACATCACAATTGATAGCTCTTAATTTTAGTCTAGCTAGTGAGACTGTGGATGCCATTTTCACATGAATGTTCAAATTATTTTTCAATCTTGAAAATCTATGTGGTTTAAAATAATATTCTGCACTTGTGAGTTTCACAGATTAGCTGTAGCAACTCTTATCCTACAAATAATAGAATACAGTTGTATTGTATAAGGATGTCTGCTAGCAAACAGGATAATTAAAACAAGCATATTAAGAGCATATCAATAGGTTTATGCCAAACATCCTGTTGCTTTTGCTGGTCCATGAGTTACATGACATTAGGCAACAGCCACTGTCATTAGCCTTTCAATGTGGAAGAGTTAAATTGTATCTTCTGCTGTCTCTTTTGCCACATTTATATTTGTGCAACATTTTGCCACAGAGAGGCCAAATGTTCATTGTATGTGCACCCTGTGTGTTGATGCACAAGTAATATTTATGTTACAGGGTTTCTGGTCCGTCTAATTTTATCTTTATATAAGGCATAAGTAGTTTATGAATATATATATATATATAAACTATTTTAAAATTATTAAGTTATAAGGTCACCTCAGCTTTAAACAAATCCATAATCTTAATTTTTATGCATATGCATGTGCCATAAAATTACACAGACCACCAGGCAATTGCTGCAGGGCCTGGCAAAAAGTGTTTGCAGTCATAATTAAGGCACATCTTAAAATTACTTTTGCATCATACACTTACGTGGTGATTTATGTCACTTTCCTTGCCCTAGCTAGTAGCTGGACTCCATATCTCTATCTAGTCTTTTAAAAGTCTTTGTAGTTAACATATCAAAAAGTCCAAATAGAAAGGAATGATGTGAAGAACATACCGAAGCTCAGGAAAGAACTGGAGTGGTTTGACTGGGCAGATTCTGGTGGTTTTGCCAGTGAAGATGGGCTACAGATACCTGGAAACAGATAAGAAAACTTTAGCAGTGGGCGGCCACTTTAATTGCCTAAAAACATATCAGAGACAAATAAACACCTCCTCACTTCCTGCTACTCTGAAATATATGCCGATTGTTACTTTAACACGAGAGGTAATCTCCCTAACATACAAGCTTTATGGGCACGCATCAATAATGAAGATGTCATAGTACAATACACTGGGCATCTTGTTCACTCAAAGTCAGTTTGAAATTTTAAGCAATCCAAGTTTTAAAATAAATCGTTTTAATTTCAGAGACTCAGCATGGAGTTAAAGTGACCATACAGTCTTAGTGAGAAATTCCTTATTAATGTACAAAACGCGGATGGGAGTTGCATTCCATGCAAGATCCAAGACAGAGACAAATGTGACTGTATGCCATCTTTGCTTTTCCTTACTCCCACCCAGTCATGGGGCCAATTTAGCCTATGGCATAATCTACTGCAGCCTTGAGTTTGCTCTAATTTGCATCCACTACAATAGTCTCCCAGGCTGGTATGTCATCTCGTAAAGGCCAAAGTACCTCAGCATTCAGGCCACCACCCCAACATACCTCCTACCCTGGAGCTAGAATGGGGGAATGACATAGAACTGAATACTCTGGTTGTATGCCACTTGGGAATACCCCTGTGCTGGGGGAAATCCGCAACCAGTTTGTTAAGGCAGTTTTCCACCTGCTTTGTGCTACTAGAGTGATGGAAAGCAAATGGAACAGGGACCAGGATCTGGCCTAGGAGTGCCCATCATAATGGGATAACAGAACATGTGAATGACAGACTGTCTTGGCAGCTGCAGTTAGAGAACTGTCCATCATAACCAGTGCTCAGTAAGAGAATATCCCTGTGGATATGGAACCTGATCTTGCAGAACCTTACTTACACAAGCTGTCATACTGTTTTTGATAGGATTACTTTTGGAAGAATAGTGTAGGATCAGACCCTACACCATTCCTCCAAATGTTGGCAAATGAACTGACAATATAAATACAAATAATACTCTTAATTCTGCTACCGGTAAATGCTTTGCTATGACATTAAATCAACACATTTGTTTCACAATATGTTTTTGGCTGTGACTAATTTAAAAGGTGATAGATCAGATGTTAGGATGCCTGCAGTTTTAGGTAACACTTTTTATATGACAGCACCTCAGAATGCATGGGAAAGGCTGGGCAAAACAAGCGAAAAGCGTGATTAGTTTCTATGCACAGGAACTGGGATGAAAGGCCAATGCAGATTTCATATACACTAGCAACCTTGATCTTGAGTGAGACCATTAGCAATAATGGCTACATTGAGACATATAGATATTTAATTAATTCAGTCTCTTAAGTGCTTTGAGATGTCCAAAAGAAAGGTATTAGAGAAGAGCAACAGATTATTCATCCAGTCAGCTGGTGAGTACCCTCAGCTCCAACCAAGAGCAATAGGAGTGAAGGAGCCTCAGCATCTTGCCGGTTCAGGTCTTAAAAGAGTAACAGATCTGTTTGCTACATTACATACACCCCACCAGGCAGACAGACTTGCTGATGATCAAGAGACTTACTCTTTTTCATGTTTCGTAAAATTTTCAAGCTCTGTAAAAAAAAAAAAAAGTTTTGAAATTAAAGATTCTGTTGTTGAGAGAACCATTTGCATAAAGCTGGAGATCAGCGCCTACTGCTAACAACCATGCAAAACAGTATGCATATATCATGTCACAAGTGCAGAATCCTGCAGCTTCCTTTGTTTGCTGGCTTTTCTCAGCCAAAATGAAAACTTCCCAGAGTGTACAGTTAGTGCTGTTCAAGCTATACTTTTCTCAATAACTCTTCCCTGCAGCAGACACATTGAAAGGCTAAATGAGGGCATTCCCTAGAGTAGCACCTGAGATGGGGATTGTTGAGGAGTGGAGTCTGTCCCTTAACTGGGTGTTGAGGCCCTAGGTGAGCAGCTTTTCCGAGAACAGTTGGCATGGTACATAGGGTGACCAGATAGCAACTGTGAAAAAATGGGACGGGGTGGGGAGTAATAGGCGCCTATATAAGAAAAAGGCCCAAGAAACAGGACTGTCCCTTTAAAAATGGGACATCTGGTCACCCTAATGGTACATGGAAAACTGATCGCAGTTAGGCAACCAGTTACATAGTTTGACAGAGATTGCTTTTGTTCCTGTTGTGCAATTGTGAATCTTTTCTTCTTTCCTGCAGCTCTGTTTGCAGTGTCACTCACCACAGAATATACTGCCTAAACGCATTCTCTTGCCATAAATACAAGACGTCTCAAACCCAGGCCTCTTTTCTCCTGTCATCTACATGAGGTAAGTGATAAGAAAATAACAGCTGCTGCAGCTAGAAAGCTGGAGCTGTCTTTCCTCCCCTTTTTCTCTCTCAGATATCTTTACCTTACTCCTCCTGAAGCATTTCACAGACTCTTTTGATGAGTCTTCAGAAGCTTTATTTCCCGACTCCCCAGGGTTGCTAGTGGAAGTCCTCACAGTAGGCTGCAGACCTAGGAAAACAACACACAGCAAAACATTTCCAGAAGATCACATGCACATCCTCCTGCTTAATTTCTAAGCATTCTCTGTGTTATATTTACAGTCTCTTTATGCAGCAATTCTTGAAATTGGTGGGGTTTTTTTATTTTTTGCCATTTTGTTTGTAATCTACCAAGCAAGTCTCCTACTTGCAATTTTTTTTACATCCATTATATATATATGCGGGCCGAGGGACGTTCTGGCTGCCGCTTCCAGCAGCTCCCATTGGCCTGGAGCAGCGAACCGCGGCCAGTGGGAGCCGCGATCGGCCGGACCTGTGGGCGCAGCAGGTAAACAAACTGGCCCGGCCCACCAAGGACTTTCCCTACACAAGTGGCGTCCCAAGTTTGGGAAACACTGTCCTAAGGGAAGTAGTGGAACCACCATCATGTGGGATATTTAAAGTTAGACCAAGAATACACTGTGAAGTACAACTAGCAAGGAGTGGGGGACAGGGTATGATTAGAGAGGAACTCCAAGTCTCTTCCATCTCTGATTTCTGGAATCCTCTTTATTCAGTTAGCTACAGGTTTTTCAGAGAGGAGATTTTATTTGCTTGGATACCGTTTCCTTCAGTTAATCCTTTAACTGAAATTATTGTGCTAAATCTCTGTTACAAGTGAAGAAGACATTATCACTTACTCTCCTCATCTGCAAGAAAGAATGACTCAGGGGTTCTTTCAGGAAGTGGAGGAGGGGAGGAAGAGCGATCCCGGTGTTTCTCTGAGGTACCAAGTGTGACACAAGTAAGGGAAACAAAACAATACAGTTTATTAGCGTTTTAAAATCCTTTGTGACACTGTCAGACTGGTCAACTTGGGTATGACCCATAACAACTTAAGAGGCATTGAAATGTAATCAAGACAGTGTACTTATATGTGAATTTCAAAGAGATGTACTAGACCAGGGGTTCTCAAACTGGGGGTCAGGACCCGTCAGGGAGTCACGAGGCTATTACATGGGGGGGTCATGAGCTGTGAGCCTCCAGCATTTATAATGGTGTTAAATATATTAAAAAGTGTTTTTAATTTATAAAGGGGGTCGTGGTCAGAGGCTTGCTATGTGAAAGGGGTCACCAGTACAAAAGTTTGAGAACCACAGTACTAGACCAGCAATCATTAACCTATTTATTTGTAGTAATAGAAATCAAGGATAGATGCTAAGTGTATTTGTCTGTGTGTATCTTGTTAGAAGTTTAACAATGTAACCAGATTTGTTTGTAGATGCTAATTCCCTTTCATGTCTTAATTGCATTATATTTGGCATGCAGATGGTTCAGTAAACCTTAAGATGAAAGATGCAAGATAATGCAGGAAACTAATACGATTTACATTGTCTTCAGCTTAACTATCTATGCTATAATGAATTACTGGCTAATTGTCATATGTGAATGAATGCAACTGGTTTGCCTGTGTATGCTTAGGAAATAGATTAGCTTCAGAGCAAAAGTCTGCACTGCCTATTCTTCATTGGGGAAGGTCTTGCTGTGAGGAGGCTTATCAGCTTGCTAGAGAACTATAAAGGAAGCTTTAGGCCTGATCCTTTTCATCTCAGTTCTGCTTAAACGTTAACAGGGAAGGTTTAAGCTGAGGTTTCCAGGTTTACCTGGGAATTCTCATGGAAGAGCTTCAGCAGATGCTACACCTGGATTGCCTACCTATTGGATTATAACCTTTTAAATTGATTCCAGAAAGACTTTTACAAATAAGCAGCCTCACCTTCTCTGCTATGAAACTGACCTAAGGACTTTACACACATTTGTATGTATATTGATCTTTTAACCTTTTGCATCTCTTTTCTTTTTATTATGAAGCCTTTAGTTTTCGTTACAAAAGGGTTGGCATCAGCATGATTATTAGGTAAGATCTGAGACTCTCATTGACCTGGGAATCAAGTCCGGTCCTTTGGAACTGGTGAACCTCACATAATGGTGAATCAGGTTTTCAGTAACCACTCACTCACTATATTAGACTTATCTGTCTGGATGGAAGTCAAGGGCTAGAATGCTTAAAAGGACTGTATTTGGCTTCTTGGTGACCAGTGTGGTATTATAGAAGCTGTTTTGTTACTGGATTGGTGAATCTAATTATAGAATAAACCGCCAGTTTTGATGATTGTGTGCCCTATTCCTTGCAGTCTGCCTTGAGTGTAGCATTCTCAGTGTGGCTCATCCAGTCCAGTTCCCATATCTGCTTGCTGAGCTGGATTGGGCTGACATCCCCTATGGTGACCACAGTAATGCAATCAGTATAATCCTTCCCAAGAGAACATGCAAGTGCTACAAGTGCCCATTCCCAAGAGAATGGCAGAGAATGTTCCCAAGGCAATAAACAGTCTGAGAAGGAAACAATGACAACTCGTTTTCCGGATAAGGCTGAAAGAAACAGTAGCACAAAAGGATACCAGCTGATTCAGGGACTGATTAGGAGATATAAAAACTAACACTAGTTTGGTTGATGCACTAGTTGGTCATGTGTACAACAAAGCTGTTCCTCGGGGCATGGAGCCTAGGGACTTTTACAAAGTGCAGTTCGGTACAGTTACAGTACACTACCAAGTTTACTACCAAACAGACAGGTATCTCAACGGACTCAGTGAAGTAACATCAAGATAAACTGTACCTGATCTGGAGCTCCGGACCTTCACACTCTGGAAACAAACAAAAAGGGAAAATACTTGAAATTCCAAAAGCCAAATGCGAATCTTTATATTGTGAGCAAGTAGGCAATGAACAGGAAGTGATATTACAAGCACTGAAACACCACCTACTAATGTAATGGAGGATGAGCTCTACACTTCTTATATTCTTGTTATTAATTGAATCTGTGTTTCAGAGGAAGGATGCTCTTGTGGTTAAGACACTGGCTGGGGAGTTCAATTCATGGTTCTTCTGCAGTCTCCCTGTGTGACCCTAGGCAAGTCACTAACTCTGTCGGTCTCTGTTCCTCATCTCTAAAATGGGGGCAACAATATTTTCCCATCTCATATGGGAACTGAGAGAATAAATTCACTCATGTTTGGGAGGGACTCAAGCCTTGTCTACACTTCAAACTTAGGTTGACATAGCTATGGCACGCGGGTGGGAAAAATCCACATGCCCAAGCATCATAGCTATGCAGACCTAACCCCCAGTGTAGATGCAGCGAGGTCGATGGAAGAATGCTTCCATTGACATAGCTACCATTGCACGGAGAGGTGGAATTCCTACAGCGAAGGAAAAACCTCTTCTGCCGCTGTAGCACCCATGCCTCAGATGCTACTGTGAAGGGGACCCATGGGTGGTGGCTGGAGCCCCCCTTCAGGGAGGCTAGCCCCTGGCTCCGCCCATGCCAGAGCCCCGAGACCCCCTGACCTCCTCTGTGGCTGGGGAAACCCACACACATTGGCCGGGGAAACCCAAGGCTGGTCGAAGCCCCGAGGCCTCCCCCACACCTGCCTGGAGGTGCCAGGGCCAGCCGCAGCTGCTCCGCACCTCCCCTCCCCAGACCCCAAGCCATCCAGGGAAAAGCATCTCTTCCCGAAGACGCTTTTGATATGACCCATGCAGGTACCGGGGTTGCTGAGGAGGTGGTATTTGCTACTCAACTTCCTGGGTTCATCAGGGAGTCCAGGGAGATTACTGATGAACCTGAGAAACTGAATAGCACATACCGCCTCCTCAGCTGCCCCAGAATCTTTATTATGCATGGTGCATAATAAAGCAAAAATTTTGCTGCCAAACCCCGCAACCAGGGGTCTGGCGGCCACAGCAGTCTCCCCAGGCCTATTATACCCACCGCCCTTGAGGGAACCCCGTAAATACCAAGACAGATGTAAAACTGGCAGCTCAGGTCACTTATGGTCATTAAATATCCTAGAGCACTTTTCACAAGGGGGTTAATTAATAGTACAGCCCTAGTCAAATGTCATCACATTCCACCTTCATAAATTCCCCCTGCAGTTTCAAAGAAGTTATTCTTCACTTGGCTACTATGCCACCCCAGAATTAGCTGCATTTCAGGGGTGAGTTAGTGACACCCATGTAGACATTTGAGGTGTGTGTTTATCTCAAGTTAGCTAACTCAAGATTAAGTCCTAGTGAAGACTAGGGAAATTGGTTGTTTTAACACAAGTTAACAGGTTAAAGTAAATCCTAGGCTCCTCAGTTGTCTTTACCTTGACTTGTGAACTCACTTGAAAACTACAAGCTACTTTTCCTTGCGTTATCTAACTTGAGTTAAAAACACACCTTTTTTCCTAGTGAAGATGCACTCTTGTAGAGAGTTTTGGGATCCTGCAGAAGAATGGTGCTGTATAAATGAACATTGTTATTTTTAATAGGATAGGCAGGTTCATCATTATTTATGCTTGTAATACAAAAGGGCAATCTCCAAATATTTGTTAGTAACTAAGTTTCCTCATTTCCTGATATTCCTTGTTTGCCACTTCACATCTATTGCATTACAGGATGCTGCTGGGTATATTTTTAAACATCTTTCTATGTTAGCTACATTAATATAGGATCCCAGTTCATTGCTTTCATTCTGAGGGGATGGCAACATAGTGACTGAATGACTCATGTCTCCCTCTGCACTATCTCCTGTCCCCATCCCCAGTGAAACTCTGGAATGTATTTTGGCCCTTATGGTTGTAGACAGTAGTGTGAGGGCTAGTGGCACTTCTGTTTTCTCTTAAACCACATTGGCTACTACCCTAATAGTCTGTCTTGACAGCCTCAACTGAAATCACTTCTGAAGACTGAACTCTGAATCTGAAATCTGCAGTAGTTTAAGAAAAGCACATGCCATCCAGACTGGTGTATTTTTTGCAGAAGCAGGGAGCATTACACGGGGATCTGCATAGCAAAATTGCTGGAGAAGAGATAAAAACATCACTTTGGTTACCTTACTTGGCCTCAGTCTTACTGAGTCATCAAATATCTTTGGCTGAGACACCCCACTCCACTCTGAAGAGGTTCCAATGTTTATATTTCTTGGTACAGGTTGGTGGTTTGACGTTGCCAGTGGAGGTTGACCTGGAAAGAATTAAATACAAGAGGTTTTGTTTTCACTTCCTGGGTAGCCCAAGTAATTCATTGTTGGATGCTGTGATTCAAGCATTGAGCAAATCATCAGAACTGTCACCTCAGCACTTCACTTCACTATTTGCACTTACCAGTTTCATTGGCCACAATAAAGGACTCTGGGGTTCGCTCAGGCAGAGGGGGAGGAACATCATCATCTGGGTCTGGAGATGCTTCTAATTAAATAGACATGGATAGTTATTTGGATTTCTTTGGACAGTCCTACCCTTACCACAATACACAGCTAAGACGGGTCCCTACAAAGTTGTGCAGCCTTGAGAACTGACTCACCCAAGTCATTTAGTCCACATCAAACATCTAATATAAACCGATTGTTGACAATCCATCTTCCACCAAGAAAAAAATCATCCCCATTTTCCCAGGCTGTGAGGGATACCCCCATAAGCAATCCACAGAGCTTGAAACCCATCCATCTTGAGCCCTGGCTGCTGTTATCCAACCAGGCACCATAGATTGTGATCAAAATCTTCTAAAACTTTATTTTAAAAAATCTAGGTATATTCCAATATGATTTCCACTTGCTCTAGATAATTATAAAACTGTGTGCCTGCTTCCACCTGTATCAGTAGCAGAACACCCATTGTGGAGCAGGATCAGTTCCTATGCATGTTAACCTGCATAAACTTAAAATTAACATTGTTACTACTAGGTGGCAGTTGTGTTGGTAACTACTCCAACCTAAACTCCAGTATAACACCTTCAGTCAGGGATTAGGGGTCTGAAATCCCACAGAAAGCTGAAGAATTTCCAATGATGGAGGGACCTCAGAGCACTTTTGACATTTGGGTCCTAAAGAGCCTGAATGGAGCAAAGATGGTTTTAGTTTTAACTCCACACCTACAGCAATTCCAAAGTAACTGACAAATACTGCACTGATACCATTGACTTGGACATGAAGAGAACAATCCTGTACCCAATGGAAACTGTGGAGTAAACTTTATGTGGGCAGAATGTAACTTTGCAGGCTTAAGTTCAGCCAGGACACCAGGAGTGAAATCCTGGCCCTATTTATCTCAGTGGGAGTTTTGCCGCTGACTACAATAGAGCCAGTATTTCCCCAAGGGTTCCAATCCAGGACTCTTTCAGAAAGAGCTATGGAATCTTTAAATAACTGAGGGAAGGGATCCTTAGTGGAGTCCCTAAAACCACTTCCTACAGTTCCCTTGGTTTTCCATGGAGTGATCCAATCCAAGTATTAACGAAACCCAACCTTGGTTAACTTATATCTGCCGAGGTCACAGCATGAGGTGACGTGGTAGCATAGAGCAGAAGTACTAGAGGGATTCTGATGGTCATGCTACCCCAGAAAATTATGGCAATTTCTATGGAAAACTGAGGCAGAATCAACAGTTTGAAGCCCAGTTCTGCCCTCCACTCTGTGGTTGTAGTTTCTACTGAAGTCAGAAGGAACATTTGAGTCCCTTGTCCAACTGAGTGGGAGTGCTGGATTCGGAAATAGAACAGGCTGCAGGAAAATCCTATGTGAATTTCAAAAAGGTATCACACACCACATGGTAAGACCCCAGAATAAATGAGCTCAGCTGGCAACACTGCCACACAGCTTACTCTGCGAGGATGCCTGCCTGTCATCCAATGGGTGAACATGCTGGGACAGAGGAGTTGACACTGGAGGACTGGCCCTGGTAGAATCCAAGGGCTGGATTGTGGAAATTGCAGCAGGGAAAGAAAGGGAAACTGTTTCATACAGCTCTGAAAAGTAGTCAATAAACATCGGGGATCCTGGATCATCTGAAGAGAGCGAAGAAAAGTAAGGGTCTTCCGCTGAGCAACAATATGGGGAAGGATGTAGGCCACTGCTCATGTGTCGCGGGGGAGCGTCTACTAGTCTGCTAGAATGGTTCAGTTCAACAGAAGAAAAGTCAGTCTGCTTCTTCACCTCAAAGCCCACAGAACTGCAGGAGTTTGGTAGCCAGGGGCCCAAAGAGGATACTGCATCCCCTCCATCCAGTTCCTGGGTGTCTCTCTGCTGCACTAACTCAAAGGGAGTTGATTTGGTTTGTATTAATGGGGCCTTGACACTAGGGTTTCTCCGACATGCAGCTGTAGATTTCAGGTTCAGAGGAATCTCATCAGAAAAAATGCTGCTCAAGTCTAAGCTGTGATGTTTCTGGAGTGGTTCCCCAGACAGCAGAGCGGCACCTGCATTCTTGCTGCTGCTGAAGTTCAAGGCCCCAGAAGAAAGGGCTTGTCTAATGGGAGGAACACTGTGCCCATAGTTGTCATGTACTGTTGAGGGCCTACAGTTCAATGCATCAGTCAGTGATATTTCCCCTTGTGCCATATGATCAGAACTTTGATGTAGCTCCTGTTCCTCTCGCGCTGAACTGCAATAAAGTACAGTTATATGAGAGCAGAACTATTTACCACTCAGAAAACCCCATTACTATATAAGCAGAGCTCCACCGCGTTCTAACCCCCATGTGCATACAAGAGCAAGTCCCCAACAGTCCTTGCCATGCTTTTAGGGGGAAGCGCATCCTGTGCAGTGAGCCTACACAATGCTTGTGGACCAATGAACTCATGATTGAGCCCTACTTTGAGGGCTTAAGCAGTGAATAAGCCTGTGCTGGCCCCTCTGCATGGGTGAATTTTACCAAACAGCAAAATAAATGTTTTCCTGATCAAAACAGAAGAAGCAAATCAAAATCAATCTTCCTTCTAAAATATATTGAAAAAGAGACCTATATAACATGGACATTTGGTACCTGAATCTTTGTAGGCAATTACCATGTCTGTGTCTCCCTAAAAAAGTATCTATTTTTGTTTCAGTGTTTTGTGTGCACTCATTATGACCACTCTCTATAGACACACACAGAATCCAGGTGCTAGAAGAACAACTAGAAATAATGTTATTTCATCCTGAAATTGGAAGTCATTGACACATGGCACTTGCACCATGTGTGTCTAGATTAGACCTGCCCTTACCAGCTTGGTAGTGTCAGAGAATAAGTTTCTTCCAGTGGGCTCAGAAGCGGCTGGAGTCTTGGATGGTTTGTTTGAATCTATTGAAAGAGAAGGTTAGCGCTCGCTCGTATTGCAGCAAGACTGTCAGGAAAGCATGCAGGCAATACACAAGGTTTAATTTCACTTTGTTATTCCTGGTGATTGGCTCTGCCAACTACCTCTGCCTACCATTGATTGTTTGGAAATGGAAATGCAGGAACAGCAGAA
Organism: Emys orbicularis; assembly: GCF_028017835.1. Taxonomy (NCBI): domain Eukaryota; kingdom Metazoa; phylum Chordata; order Testudines; family Emydidae; genus Emys; species Emys orbicularis. Next base: position 149,392,961 of record NC_088686.1, read on the forward strand.
ACAGACACTGTCTTATTGGAAGATGCAGTACATACGTTTTTACAAGAATCAAACTCTTCCCCAAAAAGTTTGCAATGTCTGTGCAGCTGGCTGTGCTTCTAGGACCCACATGCTATCTGGCTACGTGGAAATTGGTTTTGCTTTTGACACGTTAGTTGTGCACTCATCCCCTTCTTTTGGTAAAGCGTTTTCAAAGGACAGCCAGGTCTCTGCAGCCGAGAAGGTTTGGCCAAGAGCTATAAAACCACATCCGGACTCAAGTGTTTCTCTGCTTTCTGTCTCAACCTGGCCTCACATCTGCACCTAACCATGTGACTGTCCACAGCACAAGAGAAGGAAGCTGACTCCCACAATCTGCTCAACCAAGTCTGGCTGTGAAGTCTCAGCAAATACCAACTTATTACAGCATGTCAAACTCAGGTACATATTTTAAAGGGTTCAGTTTGAAAGCTGGACTTCATTGTGGAGTCAGTCTTAAGATCTTTGCTGACAATGCCAAATGTTTTTCATTGTAAGCCCTATTTCCACCCCCTTTTAACTGAAGTTTCTCAGTCTGAGTCTGTTTAGAAATGCATTTGTTTCAGAAAGTTTGAAGACAGCCAGACAAACCATGTTTGAGGTGGAGGGCTCTGAGCAATTATAACAAAGAAAGGTCAGAATTAAGAAGTGTTAACTCTGTTTGGGATGTTACAACTCAAATATGACTTGACCACACAATTTCAGACTCAGACACTTCATCCTCCATCAGAACTAAATGTGGCTGAGGAATTTACATGTATTTTTTCACTGTACATTTTAGCCTCTCTTCTTCCAGGAGTTAGCTGTAATGGGCATTACCTAGTGCAGCTCCTATCTACTTTGTTGGGAGCAGAACCTTTTGTAGCGATGTCTTTGATTTGTGTTTTGTTCTCCTACAGTAGATTTTTCTCAGGGGAATTTGGGATCTCTTTTATATTGTTAGATTCTAGTCAAAGCTATTGGACATGAATAAAAGAGGTGCAGGGCCCAACCCTGGATTGACAGCTGCTGCTGCCTGTATGGCATCTCTTAAGGCAACATGTTAATACTAGCTTTTGCCTCTTATCGCATCATCCACTCCCATTTGGCCAATACTGCCAGTTTGACCGCCAACCTGTCCAATGAATATTCTGAAACTTTCATCTATGATGCTCTGTACACATGGACAGCCTTCCTGAACTAATCCATAAGGACACTACGCTCTGCTCCTTCTGATCCCTCCTCAAGACCCAGGTCTGCTGGGATGCCTACTAGAAATCAGCCAGTTGAGGTTGACTGTTTGGGGAAAGTCAATACTTTATTCATTCATTATAATAAACAATTACACACAAAAAAGCAAGTGGAACCCTCCTCTGCATCTTGCTGCTGTAACAGGGATTGCATAATGAAGGGGAAGACTGGGTTTGTGGTCAAGGCACTTGACTGGGATTCAGGAGATTTGGGTTCAGTCTCTGCCTCTGCCATAGACTCCCTGTATGACTGTAATCTTTCTGCCCGTGTAGAGGGTTAGTTAGGATGAATGCAATAATGTGCATGTGGTGCTCTCATACTACAGTTCTGGGGACCATACATGCACCTACATAGATTGGAGCCCCTTCGCGCAACCATAATATAACCATTAAATATACAAGAGCAGCAACTGCATTCCTTTAGTGCAAATCACTTCCCAGTTCAGCAGGGCTTGGAGGAGTTTGACTCTGAGCTAACACATCTCAGCCATAAGAGGACCGCTAAGGGCAGTATGCATTGGGGGGACAAATCTTACCTCTGTGGCAGCAGAGTCTGAGTGGACAGTGAGCACTTCAATCTGTCTTTTAAAGAGTTCGATCACAGCATCGTAGACCAATTCATACTGTTCCTAAATAGAAAACAGAAGAAACACAGGAGATGCAGGTATCCCCATTACTCACATCCACTTCAGACAGCAGCCAATTCATCTGAACCATGCAACATATTAGCTCTTACAGTGCTGGAAATTCCAGTCCTTGGGTTAGGCAAATTCTCAGAAGGGGTTATAGCTGCTGTTTTCAAATGGTCAAGGTTTGAGTATGTGTTAATGTCAACTGAACAAACGTTGTGTGCTGAGCTTCCTCTTCAATACATGCCAGTCGAAGCCAGCTTCGCTTACTGAACAGTAACTTGTTTCAGCATAGACAATCACAAGTACTAAGCTACATCATCATGTACTCATTTGATTTCTCCTGATAAGCTTCTTTTGGGAAAGGGTCTTACAGAATACAAAGCAACATGCTTGCTGCACGCAGAGGTTTGCCCCACAGTGTAACAATACAAGTTTGGTTCTTGCAAACCCTGAAGAGAAGATATGGGTCTGGTTTTATAGCAAGCATTTAGTAGCTATGACCTGCTTGGAGCTTTCTGAACATACCTTGGTTTGCACTATTGATGGCCTTTGTGTGCGCATTTCCTGGACCAGACTAAAAATACTGAAGTTCTCTGGAACAATCTTATAAAAGAGAGATCATGAGAAATTAGAAATGGGCCTGAACCAAAACCACTCCCAAATGGTGATGCAGTTCAGACCTGGATCCAAACTTCAGGCCCATTGTTACAAGAAATCTTTACTGCTTGTGATTTTTTCTTTGTTGATGAATCCTTTCCCTCCTCACATATCCCCTCCCATCTTCTACTCATTAGGAGGCATCCCTTTCTCTGACAACAGCATGAGAGACAAATACAAGTTCCATGGAGTGCAAAGAGAAGCTGAATTTATGGCAACCTGCTCTGAACTGTGATCTAGATGGATTTTAGTGTGACCATGATGCAGAAAATAGCCACTCCTAGAATCCTGTCTTGAGACAGGCATTCATCCAGGAATTACTTCACAAGCAAAAAAAATAATCTAGTTTTAGAAACCTGAATTTCTTACACTAAAGGACAGAAGATCAGGACTGCAGCCAGGCACAGGATTGCAGGCAAAAAGCCAGTTTAACGACTGATGTCAGAGCAGTGGTAAAGCACTGTGACCTACAGTTCAGATAGGAGGGTAGCAACAGGAAAGAGGCTTTTATTGGCTTTTTATGTCTTAGGTTGTTTTAAGGCCTCAGAAGTGGTTCATATCAGCATGTGGAGAGAACACAAGTCTGGGAGGAACAGTAAACACTATGGAGGAGGAAGAGACAGGATGAAATTAGGACAACATGAAACAGGGCATGGAGTTTATTAAACTCATCTGACACTGCCTTCAAAGAGTTGGGCCAGCATAGGGGCTGGAACTAGGGGTGCTGCCGCACCCCCTGGCTTGAAGTAGTAATAGCAACCCAAATACATGGTTTCTGCATTCAGCACCCCCACAATAAAAATTGTTCTGGCACCACTGTGGGCCAGAGGGAGTTTATGAGAGAATTAGCATGTGAAATATACTCAAAGGCAGCAAGAGAATTTGCTATCATTGGGAATATGGTTCAAAAAAGACTGAGCCAGACACGGGCACTTTGAGGAGCAAAAGAGCCCAGGGTAAAAAGCAAGCACTGGGTAGGCATACAGGAAAACAAAAAGACTGATCCCAGGCACTGCTGAGATACTCACCCCATCCTTCAGCAGCTTCCAGGTATAGTCAATGGCACAAATAACTCCTGTTCTCCCACAACCAGCACTGAAATGAAAATCGGAGCCCTGAGATTTGAGGAGGGGTTTTGTCTTCACTTATTACTTGACATTAATCTCTCTTCCTTCTGTGTTTTTATTCATGGATCAATATTGTTATTCTGCAACTGATGCAAATCCAAGTCTACATTGCCTAAGCCCATGCACTGTATTTTCCTACCAAAGGCAGCCCAATCATATCATATCATATATCCTATCAGCTCCATCCCTGAGCCGGCCTCCAATGATGCCTTAAGGAGGAAGCTGGCTACTGACACCAGTGCATTGCCCTGTTCATTTCAGCCATGTTGCTCTAGAAGCAGCACCTCTAGTGCCTTACCAACTCCCACAGCACGCTGCAGAGCAATCACTTCCACACAGGATTGCAATCTCTGCAAACAGATATGGCGGCTATTCTGCTCTTGGCAGTAGGAACATAGAGATTTGCCAGATCGTGAGAGAGCATTGGTCCATCAAAACCAGGACCCTCCCTGCATCCACCACACAACGCTGATTGATGAGCCGCAGGAGGATGAAAAGTCCCACATTGCACTTGAACAAATTCCTTCCATAAATCCTATGTGATCAGCTGATGCATGGGGACTGATTATATTTTTCTTGGTATGTAACTACAAATATCATTGTACATACAAAGTAGCCAGCTTTTTTTCTACATCCAGCCATCCAATTTGCTCAGATACAGCTTCTGGCTTTAGAACTTGCTCTCCTCAGACAGGGGATTTGACCTAAGACTTTAAAAAGTGACAGGCTTTTTAACACCCACCTAAACAGAAAGAAAGAAGGTGTTCCATTCACTTGAGGCTAAATAACAGCATTTCCCTTGCCAGTAAAACCTCCTTACCTGCAGTGAATACAGATGGGGATGTTGTCATCTGGCTGGTAGCAGCGCATCTCCCAGATAAGCTCAAGGATGGGGTTGATGGAGGAGGGTACATCATGGTCTGGCCAGTTTTTATAATGGAACTGATAAATAGTGCGAATTACCTGTAAACGAGAAGAAAGAGGAGGAGCTAAGGCCAGGAATTCTGCCTGTTTTATGTGAGGAGAAAGCCCCACGTCTCAGATGTCCATGTCGGTACAGAGCCTACAAATAGGTGGCCATTCCAAGATCAAAAAGGCATCAAAAAAGTCAGTATGTGCTACACCCTCCACCAGTACCCATTTACACTATATTTCTGGAATATAACCTGTCTGTCACTCTGTAAATGTTCTCTTAGGCCTTTTCATTTTACATGGCACTCTCTATATTGCCTGCTAATAGTTTCTAAAGAGGAAACAGTGAGGCTAAGGCCTGGTCTATGCTAGGAAATTAGGTTGGTATAACTATTTCGCTCAGGGATGTGAAAAACCCATATCCCTGAGTGATTCAGTTAAACTGACCAAACCCCAGCATAGACAGCGCTAGATCAATGGTAGAATTCTCCCTTTGACCCAGCTCCTGGTTATCAGGGAAGTGGAGTACCTATGCTGATGGAAGAAACCCTCCGCGTAGGGACAGTAGAACCTCAGAGTTACGAACACCTTGGGAATGGAAGTTGTTCGTAACTCTGAAACGTTCGTAACTCTGAATAAAACCTTATGGTTGTTCTTTCAAAAGTTTACAACTGAACATTGACTTAATGCAGCTTTGAAGCTTTACTATACAGAAGAAAAATGCTGCTTCCCCCCCCCCCCTTTTTTTTTAAAGTAATTTATGTTTAACACTGTACTGTATTTGCTTTGTTTTGTTACTGCTGCTGCCTGAGTGCACTTCCTGTTCCAAATGATGTGTGTGGTTGACTGGTCAGTTCGTAACTCCGGTATCCGTAACTCTGAGGTTCTACTGTAGTGTTTTCACTGAAATGGTCCAGCTGCGCCGCTGCAGCATTTTAAAGTGTAGACAAGCCCTATGTTTTTCTTATCCAGAGAATAACACCTTGGCGCTCAGCTAAAACAGCTGCAGAAATTAGGGTTTGACAACTTGGCTATTTTTACTTTCTTTAGTATATAATCACTATGGAATCAAAAAATAACACGTTGTGGAATATTGGCAGCTCCTTCAAAGCTTACTGTAGAAACCCTGTATCTCCTGCAGTCAACAATGGTACCATTTAATTAGAATAAGTGCAGTAAAGCCAGTTGGATGCTCTTCCTGCCTGACCATTTCCCTACTTACTTTGTTCAATGTCACCTTTAGAGTCCGAATCACATATTCAGTTTTCTTTTCCTCCAATTCCTGCAGAAGCAATACATTAGTCACTTTCTGCAGATACATGGCACTGGTTTCCATAAAGGGTGCCACAGATTGTGGAACACTTGTTAGGCAGGATGGAAAAGGCTGATGTACTTACACAAGTGATGGTGAAAGGACCACACTGGAGTGGTGAATCGCCCACCTCAACCCAGTACCGCTCACACTTTTTCTATTGTAAAAAGCAGGAAGAGTCTGTGGTTATTTGTCTCTACACCTGCCTGCCGTGTCTCCTGCCTTGTCTTCCCCAATGGACAGTTATTTGTTTCGAAATGCCTGGCTTTGTTGCTGAGCTGACTCTTGTCTCCCTCTTCCTTGGGGCTCCCAATACACGGTTTCTCCAGAGAGACAGCACCATTTTCTGATGATCCAAGCACCTGCTTGGCTGCTGGAGTGAGCCAACAGCATCACAGTGTGTGGTCTACTGAGACCTTTCTCTCTTGCAGAGGCTAATCTCACTCTCAGAACCAGTTTGGCGATGATTGAACAAAATTCTGTGCATTTGGGAGTCTCCAGATATGAACTATTCACTGATTTCTAAATATGAACTCATTCTTTGTGAAACCCAATGGAAATGCACATTCTTTCTCCCCCTGGTGACACCAAGACACCGGCTCCATGCTCCGACACATTACTCACCTTCCCCATTTCAAACTCCATGCAAGCCATAACCACAATCTGTAAAAATAAAGAACATAAAACCTGAATGTCTCTTAATCAGGGGAGAAAGGCAGATTTTAGATAGGATAGTTAAGTAGCATTCAGGGATATTTATCAGTTGTGAGAAAAATTATTTTGGGCCACATATGGCCCTCTTACTCTGATGCTTCTCAGCTAGGCAAAATTTGGGCACTGTTCACAGCATGGGTGCCAGAGACCTTTCAGCTCCAAAGCTCTCCCATGGAAGACTGTCATGAGACAATACTCATCCATCATGCTGTTTTTGATAAAGACCCTCATGAAAAATGCAGTGAGCATGGTGTACAACTCGTGATCCTGGCACACTAACAGCACATACTCATTATCCAGCCAGTAACACAAATACACATGGACTTTATTGCAAAGCTGTAAAAATACGTAACAGAAAGCACTGATCTGCATCTTACCAGGACTTCATATTCCCAAATCATCCTCCAGAAGTCAAGAACAGTGGTGGTGAGAGGACCCTGGGTAGCTATATACGCCCTCGGCCCATATACTCCCTAAAATGAAATTCAGATTGCATATGAATATAATATTTGTATGGGCACTAAGCACCCGAAGAGACAGAACTAGCACTAATTTAGAACTGTACTGCATTTACATGAAAAGACTAAAGTGCTTTAACGACTAGGACAACTGTAGTTCCTTCAGCTTTTTGTCTGGCTCTCTGAAAAGCTGTGTGTTTTCGCCCCTGCAGTATCGCTAGTTGGACTGACAGTCCAGTCAACAGCTGACTAGCAGAATCTACCCTTCTCTACTGATAGTGAGAGATGGGTTTGGAACAACCTCCGCCCCTCACTTCCAAACAGCATCAATTTTTTTCTATTTTAGGGGGGAGCTTGCTGACAAATGTTCAAAATACTGATCTGGTCTATGTTTTGCAGTAGGGCATATCCCTACTTGTTAATATCCTGGTCTGGCATCCTTTATAATGGTCTTTGCCCTGTACAACGTGGTTAGGCAACATTCCTTGGCACAGATGGAGGGAAACGTCTCTGCTTCAACCACAGCAAGGGGAGAGGCATTTACAAACCGAACAAAGCTGTAGGGGTGGAGGAATGAGGTACTGACTTGCCCCCGTCTCTTGCTGGCCACAGATGCCTCGAGTTCTACTGATGTAACTGGGTCTCAGCACTGATGTGGGCGCAGAGCTTCCTGTCTGAGCAGTGGCATCAGAGGCCTTTGCTAGTGGCAGGCAGTGTAGAGTCATTCCACTCGCCATTGAACACATACACACAAAGGAATATAAAGCTGATGGGGACACAGGGCTCTGAGCTTGGAGCTGTAGTCTGAAAACTGCTCCCCTCCCCAAGATCATGCACTTCTCATATAGCAAAGCCTGGCTTCCTGGACATTTTAAGGGGTGTTGGCATGGAGGGTTCTCAAAGGTCTCCTTAATTTCCCCCCGATTTCATTATCACCCCCACCATGGTAAGCCACCCCATAGCCAATGAGGACGGGATGGAGCTCCCTCCAGACTCTGGTACAACTCTAGATATATGTACTTATTCTATATCAGCCTGCCACTGTCTGCTCATTCCATGCAGCACTGCCATGGGAGCTGCCTTTTCACAGCTCAGTGTGATGCACTTGAAAGTATGTACTACAAACCAGGCAATACCTTGATGAAGTTGGCATTTATGTAATGAGAATCTTTATCTGATGTGATGAGGGAGAGCTCCACTCTGCTGTGATCAACTGCAGGGGAGAGAGAAAGGAGTAATTATTGTTTTTTATTGTATCACATTAGAGCCTAGAGGGTCCAAATTTTGTAGATTTTAAGGCCAAAAGGGACCATTACGATCATCTAGTCTGACCTTCTGCCCAGCATAGGTAATAGAATTTCTTATTGTGATTCCTGCATCAAGCCCATATCTTATAATTGAGCTAGAGCACATTTAAATCAAGGCCCGTTGTAGTAGATGTTGTACAAGTACGTAGTATAACAGTCTCTGCCCTGAAGAACTTACATGGAATTAATGTGCCCCAAAGGCATCTCTGTCTAAGCCTTGCTTTATGTGGTTTCTCTGAAGTTGGACAGCATGCACATTATACAGCAGACTTTCATGTAACAACTTACCTGATAAATAAGAAAAAATATTTTCCCCTACTGAATAACCTACAAATCCCCACCACTATGTATATACATTAAAATATGAAAAAGTGACATCTTAAATATTAATCATGGCATTCAAAGCATATTAAGAGTTGGTCTGTGGAGGGTCACATGGAGATATGCACAGGTATGTCTATCTGATGAGCATAGGAGAGCATATGCCTATGTATGCATGTCCTGATGTGTGCTGCATAGCCTACTTTGGTGTATGCATGCCTATACATGCTAGGCTTACATACTGATGTCTATATCCACGTATATACTGGGCAGGGGAGGAGGGAGAAGCTAGTATGACAATAACTGGTAAGAAAGAAAGGCTAACTTGCAAATTTGGTATTTTCAACCTACAGGGTAAGATGTCCTTGTATCGATTTTTCTTGATGTTTTCTGGTTGCTCAGACGCTGCAGTTGGGTATATTCTGTCTGATCTGTATTTTGTTGATTGCCTTTTCAGCTTCTGTGGTAAAACAATGGAACAGATTAAAGCGAATGTGTTACAGACAGCACGGTGTTAGAGAGCATGTCTGATGGTCCCTAGGGGGCCAGACTCACCACCACAAAGCAAGGTCTGCACTATTCATTCTTTCCTGATTGGCCTCTCTCGAGGCACTCAGCACGAACAGAACAACAGTAGCCACTCGAGAACCATTTTGCAGCCAGGAGTTCTGAAGACCAGAAAGTCTGCATGCTGAGCTGGGGACGCTAGAGGCTCTGACACAGGCTTTTGAAGTGCCTCTTTAGAAAGTTATACATTTATTTGGAACACAAAACTTCTGCCGTACAAACGTATCATTTTCAGCATAGACGCCAAGCAGACAACAGGCAATAGTGACATTAAGCTATCTCCAACAAATGATCAGCAATTCACTTTTCTCACACTGTAGCTAAGAACTGAAGCATCTTTGTCAAATAATCTCTGGTTTGTGGGACTGCCTGAATTAGACTGAGCTGTGCAACAAGGGGAACCGAAGAAAAGCAATTGCAGGTACTGCTGAACGGGATTCTAAAAAAGACAACACATGGCTCCAAGAGACCTCTAATCAGTCTCTCTTTGGTAGCGTAAGGCTGCTGCATTGTGGATTGTTTTCCCTGCTGCCAGGGAGGTTATATGGAGTCTGGCTGGTGCAGTCTAAAAGGATTTGTGATTTCACTGGGCTGATCCATTAGAAACACCCCCTTTGCTTCACTACAAACTGGCCTTTAAAAGTACTAAACATTTTATTATTACTGCCCCCATTTATTAATGGTAACATTTAGCCCACTGTGCTCGGTGGTATGACAGGCAAGGAATTAATGCGGCTGAATCTCAAACCAGACAATGAGGGATGGTCCCAACACCTCTGTGCTTTGAAATCCTGGAGTCTAGTGCGCACCTTCCTATTGCTCCTGGAGTTATGTTATTGTGCAGATCTTTTGTTGCTGTGGAATGATGCTGGGAAATGAAGGCCTGCTCCATGGCCTTAGTTCTGGCATTTCTGCCCCAGGCAGACCCTACAGTCTAGTCTCTGGGGAGACTAGTGCAGGGATGCCTGCCAGAGGATTTGAGTGAGGAGCCTCCATCCTGTCTGACAGAGCTGATGCTTTCTCATGCCCTTATAGCCCATTTCGTGGCAGCTCTGTGGTTACCTCTGGGATTTGGAGATGAAGAAAAGCAAAGAAAAAGTTTTGGGCTAAAAGTACGAGGTCACTCAGGCTCATGTTCCCCTTTAGAAGGAACATGTCAGAAAGGTCCCGCTCCAGTTACTGGGGCACGCTGGATGGGCCAGGGGGACGCTGCACAGCTTTTCTTTGCATCTACTATGCATTGAAATTACCAGCTGAGGCTGCTTTCCGACAGGATGTGGAAAGGGTGGCTAAACCAATCAGGCATTAGAGGAAAAACAGAACACATTGGTCTCATGACACTTGGACAAAAATAGCTCTGTGGTCTGGCGGGGGAGCACTGAGAAGCTGGCATCCCCAGGAGAAAGATGCACTTGGAAGGTAGTTTTCTCCTAAAAACTAATAGGTTCAACTCATAGGTTTATAGGAGCAGAACTCCGCATTTGCCCTCCAGTTGAGGGATCACCCAGCAGTTTGCCAGAAACTCATGAGAGGCAACTAATTTGCATCAATCAACGGGATAGCAACACACTTCCTGTTTAATAAAGGAGGTGCAGCCATGAGGACTACAGTCCCAGCAGGCAAGGCTTCCACGATCCCACTTTCTCTCCTGTGTGTTGTGCAAGGGAGAAGGTCAAGGTCAGAGCTAGTATCAGCTTACAATTCTGTTACCTTTTCAAAGTAAATGTAGTCCTTGCACACACACCACTGCGAGTTTGGAGGAATTTAGCACACATTTAGGGATTGCATTAATAAAAGGAAACACTGCATTTGGAACATTGTGAAAGGTATAGAACAGTGGCTCTCAAACTTTTTTACTGGTGACCCCTTTCACATAGCAAGTCTCTGAGTGTGCCCCCCCCTTATAAATTAAAAACACTTTTTATATATTTAACACCATTATAAATGCTGGAGGCAAAGGGAGTTTGGGGTGGAAGTTGACAGCTCGCGACCACCCATGTAATAACCTCACGACCCCCTGAGGGGTCCCGACCCCCAGTTTGAGAACCCCTGGTATAGAATAAGAGACTAGAGAAAGTGTTATTTACCCTTTCATACAATACAAAACCAGGAATCACACAATTAAATTTAAAATAAGGGAAGTACTTTTCCACACAACGTACAACTAACCTGTGAAACTCATTGCCATGGGAAGTTGTGGTGGCCAAAAGTAGAATTGGGTAAAAAAAATAACTAGATAAGTTCATGGAGGATAAGTCCATCAGTGTGTATTAGCCAAGATGGTCGGACACAACCCCATGCTTGGGGAGACCCTAAACTTCTGACTGCTAGAAGCCAGGAATGGAAGACAGGGGTGGATGACTCCATACCTGCCCTATTCTGTACACTCCCTCTGACGCTCTGGTAAGGGCCACTGTTGGAACCAGGACACTGGCAAGATGGACCATTGTCTGACCCAGTATGACAGCTCTACTATAAGCCCCGTTTATCTTTTAATCAATGTGGACAGAATTAGTCATGGTACAAATAATTACTCAGAACTATATTTCAAACAGCTACTATTTCATTATTAACTCTTTCCCCATCCCCAAAATAAAAAAAGTTGTCTATGTGCCTGTTAGCAGCAGGAGGAGTCCCAGCCAGACATCCCAGGAGGCTGAAGTTCCCCGCTTACATGCAGGGGTCAGGGTAGATGCTGCGCAGACACCATGCTGTGCAAACATGGCACCAGCCTGCCTTAGGCCTGACGTGGAGGAACAACCAGCCTCTGTGGCACTTCTGCTGAGACTGCCAAGGAAGAGGCCAGTCATGGTGGTCATTTCAGTAACACAGACGCATGCCCACTAGGAAGCAGACTTAAACCCCAACTCATTTCATGGCACTGAGCAGACATCAGATGGTAAGAGCTTTCCATCACTACTAAACTGAGTTGGATTTGAAATCAGACTTGAAGGTGAAAGCTTCTGTATCTCATGACCAATCTCCTGAGCCAACAACACTCACTCTCAATTGTTTTCCTCAAGCTGTGAAGCCCACTGGTTGCACAGGACTCTCCCATCCACCCCATCCCAATGATTTGGGAGCCTAACAGTTGAACACAGTAGAGTCCAAAGGTAGAAGAAAACACTCTGCCCAAGAAGTTTTCATTCACCGTGCTTCAGTCAACCACACACCTAAAAGACCTGGGTTTCAAAGAGCTCTCCAGTCATAAAAGGGGGAAGGATTCCTTCTTAGCAGGTCCACCTGCTTGTGGAGATGTACAGGCCCTGTGGTGCCATAAGGAATTGCCATTGTGCTTTGACTTATGGCTGAGTGAAGCTAGCACAGAGCTGCAGCGAGGCACAGGGAGGCAATGAGCTGGTGTGGAGGAGACTGGTTTCAAGGACCACACTACAGACTTACTTGTTATGGTCCTGTTTCCCTTTGGCCTGTTGTTCTGGACTCCCTGGAGAGGAGTTGTGAGTGACTTTGTATTTTTTTCATACACACTTGTGGCTTTTATTTTGGTTGGATTTTGGGTGTCTTGTGACAAAGAAATCTGCAATGTGGGGTTTTGGAACGAGGACTATGGAAGGAGTTATAATTAATTTTATTTACAGTTCTTTTTCAGACTGATCTTTAGGGACCAAATCCCACTCCTAACAGTTTAGTTCAGGGCAGCATTCAGAATGACAGTGTTTGCCCCCTTCACTCTTTCCTCAGGGAGCTCCACAGCAACTAGCCACATACACTTACAGCAGCCAGCAAATACCACTTCCCACTTCCCTCAAAACTCACCTTTCCCTACAGTCCCTTATAAATTCATCCATATAACCTTAGTGTAAGTAAAACACCAGACCCCTGGATCTACACACAGTACAGGGGCCCCCATAGCCCCATCACCTTATTATGTATTGCTCCACCACAAACACCCATCTGGCTTTGTCAGATTCAGTCTGTGGGTGCCCAAGTTGACACATTTCATAGGGGCTTGATTTCCAGAAAGCGCGGAGCACTTGTCCTCTGACGATCAGTACTCTGTAAAGGCATCTTAAATTGTGCACCCAACATTACTGGCCACTTCTGAGAATCTTGGCCTGTGTCTTTACTCACTATGAGCCTGATCCAAAGCCTCTTGAAGGTAACAGAACAATGGCCCTCAACTCGAAGTGCAGCACCATGCTGCTATATGTTAAATTTTAAATGATAACATTACTACCAAGAGGGGTCTCAGTAACGTAGATACCTGTAGCCTATTCCCTAAGCCATCCAGCATCTCTCGCAAAACAGATTAAAAGGACATGCTGTATGGTGGCTGCAGACAGGCCCTGACAAGAGAATAATTCTGTTCACGGAAATTCAGAAGTTTTTAGACTAAATTAACTTTAGAGTCAACATTAACTTTAAAACATCTGATGAGTTAAGGAAACAGCTGTCACTTGTCATGTTCTACAGTCAGAGGGAGACAGGAGCATTGTCATTTATTTGGGTAGAATGAGTCAGTAACAGAGCTCCAGAAGTCACAGGACTCTTATGTATCAGCCCCACATTAACAGGAACATAGGGGGAAGCCCAAGTGCAGGGGAACAGCAGGATGTTCTCCCTGGATTTCAGATCTGTAACTCCCTCAAACCTGCTGCAGATTGCACCCAAGGCTGGACTTTGTGGGTTGCACCCCCTTTAGTGCTGCCCCCCACTTCCAGATAATGTTTTTAATGAAGGGGACTAGAGCCACTTGGCATTGAGGGACCAATACTTTAAGCCACAACTCCAAGCCAGGTTAGTTTCTAATCTGCATCTTCTGTCACCACAGAGCTTGACATATGGCAACTTGGCAGACTGATACCTGTCACATTGCAAATGCAAATAGCAAGGGTTAAGCTTATAAATGTGAGGCTGCCCAAATGGAACATCTGGGCACAAATCAAGTACTGCCATTGACACCAGCAATTACACAATTTGCATGTGCAAGCACCTGTTTGTACGCAGTGGGTGTTTGCAGGGATAATGGACCCAGGCTTATTTTTGTGGCTCATGCATGGCAAGCAGATTTGAAAGTTTGGCCTTTACCAGTTTTCTTCTAAGGATCTTAATACACAGAACAGCTGTCTGAACCATCCTGGGCTTTGGGAAAGGCCTTTCCCAGCACCAGAGAAAACACTTTTCTACTTACTATTTTTGGCAGATTGCAGGCAGTGCACAAGCTACACACCCACTTTCCCCAGAGACCAGCACATTCATCCTGGCCTGACGCCCCCGACACTTCAGCCTCCCTCACACAATAAAGCACGAGCTTTAGAGACTGGGTGGGGAAAGTCAGCCACCGGTGACATTGCTTTTTTCCATGGAACAATTGGACTGTTACTGCAAGGTACTCAGCACTCAGATTAATCACTGCTCTCTGACAGAGGTACCTGAGAACCGGAGATCATCAGTGAGCAACTGACATTTTCCTAAGTCTTTGAAGTGACTCCTCTCTAGGAAGACATAGTGGGGGCTGGCTCATGTGGGGGCTACCTGAGCAGACTGGATTCTCACCAGCAGCCTTGGCCATGCACAACCCCCTTCCCTTCCCCTGGGAGGATGGAAGGGGACTCAGGTCACTAGTTATACAAGTGCCTCTGGGATGCTGAAGACTTGTGGCTGCAACAGCATCACCATCCTTCTGAGGTTTCTAAGTCTTGCTGAGCAATAACAGTGGGGACTCTTTGTCCTAAAGCACCAGGGACTAACCCAAACAGTGGGGTTAGTATGGAGCCTACTGTGGAGGCCAATCTCCAGCTGGTATGTCCAAAAGCAACTCACTAGGTAAATCCCCAAATACAATTCCTGCAAATTCCTAGGACTGGGTCATTGTTAAACACGAGATTCTGGATTTATGTGACAATCCCTCCACACCGATGAGCCCACACCCAGCTGATGAAGATTGGGGCCTTGAAAATAGGTGCATTAAACAGAACTATTAAATTATGATTTGTGTGGAGAAAGTAAATAAGGAAGTGTTATTTACTTCTTCTCATAACACAAGAACTAGGGGTCACCAAATGAAATTAAGAGGCAGCACGTTTAAAACAAACAAAAGGAAGTATTTCTTCACACAATGCACAGTCAACCCTGTGGAACTCTTTGCCAGAGGATGTTGTGAAGGCCAAGACTATAACAGGGTTCAAAGAAGAGCTAGATATATTCATGGAGGATAGGTCTATCAATGGCTATTAGCCAGGATGGGCTGGGATACAAAACCATGCTCTGAAGTGTCCCTAGCCTCTGTTTGCCAAAAGCTGGGAGTGGACAACGCGATGGATCACTTGATGATTACCTGTTCTGTTAATTCCTTCTGAAGCACCTGGCTTTGGCCACTGCAAGAAGACAGGATCCTCGGCTAGATGGACCATTGAGCTGACCCAATATGGCCGTTCTTATGTAACTCTGCAAGGAAGCCTTGAGCCCAGCCCCCTGGCCAAATGTATCCCAGAGTGTCCTAAAATGTAGATTAGGACAAAGATGGTCTATAGCAGCTTTTGCTGCTGGTGACCTGAAGCAACAGGAAACTTCTATTCAAGGGGGGAGAGAGAAATGCCACTAATATTACTTGCCATGTTATTCTAGCCATGTTGGTTCCAGGACACAAGAGACAAGGTGAGTGAGGCAATACCTTTTATTGAACCAACTTCTGTTGGTGAAAGAGACAAGCTTTTGAGCTCTACGGAGCAGAAGGAGAGTTCTGTGAAGCTCAGAAGCTTGTTTTGGTTATCAACAGAAGTTGGTCCAATAAAAAATTAACAAATATTACAGCATATGCATTTATGTTGGATAAAATGCACGTTTCCATGCAAACTGGTATAGCCCGAGACTTCAGAAGTTGCCAGTATGGACCTTAGTGATGCAGAGACTGGACATCCTTCTTTAACGCCTCCAGTTTATGACTTTTTTCCTCTTTCCTGCTCTAACCATGGTCCCAAATGCTAATATGAAATAGTGACTGGACCAGTCCCTGCAGGAATTTGTCAGGGAATTTCTCTGCAATCAGATCCCTAGTCTGGATTTTCTTTGACATCGCAAGATGGGTTACTGGAGTGAACCATATCGAGTGGTCATCTGAGGGACCTAGTGAGTATTTCAGTTCTGACCCACTTCAGTTCACACTTTTCTCTGAGATAGATGGCTGAAGGGAAAAGGCTTTTTCAAATATTTAGAGACATGGCCCCCACTGGTGGTATTAGGAGTGAAGCAGCTAATCCCCCTGCAGCAAAAATGAAACTACATTCCTACAAGTGCGTTTGCAAATTAGGAAACAGGAAGCATCGAATCAGGTAATTGTTAAACACAGCTTCACTTAGAATGGAAACTATTAAACTGCTCTTTTCTCTTTAACACTGTTCCTAGATCCATTTTTGTTCTAGAATTAGTAGAAAAACAAAGTGTTACATGTAATCATTACATCCCAGTTCAGAATTTGCTTCAACAATTGAGAGCTTCCCCATAAAATTAGGTTAGACTCAGAAATGTGCCTGTAGGTGACTTACCAAAAACTCGTTTGCAAACTCCTCTCTGTTAAGTTTCCTGCTTTGGGCCCTGTCCAGGTTTTGCAGTAGAATCTCTCTTTGGTCCATGTTGCGTGACAGGGAGAGACTGGTCCGGCCAAGCAGAGGATGGACATGTCAAGTGCATGTCATAACGGAAAGCACCAGCATGGAGAGCGGCTGCTGAAGGCTGTGGTTTACTGACTTCATTGCAAGTCTTAAAGGAAATTAGTGCGTAACAGCCCGTGTGGTCAAAAACAAAAAAACAAGATTCTTAACTCAGGGCCCTAGTGCCTCCTTTTCAGAGTGTGAACTACTGCGCTCATTTCTTTATGGAAAGAGGAAGCTGGGTGGTCTCACTAAGATTATCTATGCAGTTTTCTTCAATATCAGACTTCATCATATCCCTTTCTGAAGTCAACTCCACTCTGATCAAAGAGCCATATAACGCAGATGGAAAAAAGGGAAATGGCATCAGCTGTGCAAACCAGGGCAGTATTGGCCACATTCACCAGCATTATCTGTAGTTCTGTCTCACCGGAAATGTCCCAATGCTGATAAACAGCCATCTGAGCGGAAGACTTGACAACCCTCTCTCCAGGAGTGTAGGTTCTGAAACACAATAGTCACACCTCAGGTCCAGACTCCTCCAGCAAATCCTGAAATGCTCAGAGGTCACTGCATTTTCAAATGACCTGGGATGAACTCTGGAAAGCCACATCAGAATCAAGGATTTACATTAGAATGTAGAAGTTACACAACTGTCCACAGAGGCCACTCACTATGAGACTGCGCAGGTCCTGGAATGTAGGCTGTTTAAGTGACAGTCCTCAGAGCTTCCATCCCAGAAAATGGATCTTTAGTCCACCATTCCATTAGGACTAGTCTGGCCGAAAACAGAAGCCTAACATCTCTCCTCCTGTATTTGTAGCAAACTACTTATGGTTGGAAAGCCAGTAACTCCCGTTCCTCTTTGCAGTAGGAGAATGCTGCCCCCAGCCGTTTCTTGGCTGGGACGTGTAAATTTTGGGCCCAATAAATGCTGTATCGCACATGTGCAACTGATCTGATTAGAACATGGAGAAGCAGAGCCAGTTTCTTCAAAGCTGGCTTTTTGGGCTGATCGGGGCTCTTTGGCACAAGAAAACATTTGGCAGCATGATACCTTTGAGTAGAGAGAGAGGCCCAAACCACACACTCAGTCTGGATTTCCAACATCCCGTGTTCAGCAATGCTCAAGAGCTCCTCAGGCCCCCCAGCTCTAATTCAAATGCCAGAGCAAACAAACCAACCAACTAAATATTTATATGGCTCTCATCACTGTGTATCAGAACTCTGCTGCACCCTTTACAGAGCTGCTGGAGTTCAGAGTAGCTATATGCAGTTACTCATGTTTCCAAAGAGCAAATCTGAGGCATTTTAATAGGATAATGTTTTACCCTTCTCTAGCAGCTTTCAGTTGAGGATCTCAAAGCACTTTACAGACATGAATTAAGCCTCCCAACTCCCTCCCAGAGTAGGTTTAATGTGAAGGATCCTGAATTTCTAAGGGGTTCATCAGAGATTATTTAGTATGTGTCATCTTTGCTGAATTCTGTTGGTAATTAAAGAGCTTTGCAGCAGTTGGTTTAGTGAGGTATTTGTAGATGAGAGCACTGTAAGTGACTACATAGAGGTTGGTAACTCAGCCATAAGTAAATGCTCAGGATTCAATCTTGGACACAGAGTATTAGTCCAGGACTGTTTATTCCAATGAAGTGTTTTAATATTGCTTCAGATAAATCTGTATAAGCAAATCTCCAAACCTTTGAAAAAAAATTGTTTAAACACGATGAAAGAAGTCTGTGGGTCAAGCGAATGACTCCCCCGATACCTGAGTAAAACCCAGCAGTGATTTGTCATTGGCATGTCTTGGCTACACTTTTTGTCCATAACTTCATTTTTTTTAAAACACTCAAAAGACGGAAGTCTGTGTTTTGGTGGGCCATGGAGATAGCTTACTGTTTTATCCCTTCTGTAAGCCTGGATTCAGATACTGTAGAGTGGGATCAAGTGGCAGAGGTCAGATAGAGTGAGGCCACCGAGGTCAACCCAGAATTGGATTAAAAATACTGGAAACATTACTTCAAACCCTATCATATTTCACCAATCCAAGAATCCAGCATTCTTGGTGAAAAATACCTGCCAAAATCAGTTCACAGAGCCCTAAGATTCTGCTCTCTCCAGTGGAAGGACTCACTGACAATCAGATTGGATATTTCAGTGAAAACAAATGCACAGCAAAAATAGCAGCTGTAATAGCAGGGTGGCCTTTTAACAAAAGAATGTGAGTAGTCTAGAGAAGGGGCAATGCTGGGTTCTGCACCCAGTAGATAGCAGTGTCCGGGCTACTTCAGTACACAGTGATACCAGATTGAGAAGCAGCATCTTTGAAAGACATTTGATGTTATCTTTGTAACAGAAAATTTACTGTGAGGACCAGGAAAAGCTTCGTAGCAATGAGGTCTATAAGCCTGTGGAAGATTCTCCCAAGGGAAGTAATGGACTGCCTCCTTATGCGACATGTAAATTTGGACATAATACAAGATACTGTAGGAACAACCCTGCATTGGCCTTTAGGGATGGATTTGACGTGATTTAACAAGGCTAACAGCAGTTTAACTGACCCAAATTCCGTGAACTGGTGGTATTGTTCCAGAAGGGGTCAGCTAATTTTCTGGAGTTAGGCTTTCTCAAAGCCACATCAGAAGGCATGACTTACTAGTAATGCAGCAGTCTCTTGTAAATGGGCGGCAACAAGAACAGCGAACTCACAAAGAGTTGCATTTAGGAGCTGGACATTTCCTGTACAGACTAATTTGCAACTGGTCTCCACTCAAGATGAGAACCTGCTTTGTACTTTGGGTTTCTTTATGTACAGGTAAGAAAAATACTTCAACATAGCTAATTTCTAAAATGTGTTTTGAGAACCATGGCTCACAGGTGTGTGTATATGTTTATTTCAGTGTTGAATCATCACACATCTCATACAAACACCTGGGCAGACTCAAGACTTTTCTGCTCTGGGTTGTTTTGCACTGAGGTAGCTTCATTGGTGCAAACACATGCTACACCAGTGCAAAAAGAGACTGTTTCAAATTGGGGTAAATTTCCCTGGTGCCAGTCACTATTTACACAAGTGCAGGTAAATGGCTTGAAATGGGGCATATACATTCATTTCTTGCTTTATAGGTTTGCAATACGATGTGAAATTTCACATGGGTTAAGTTTTAGGCCCTTTGAATTTTCTCTGTAGTTCATGTTTGGTTGCTTTTCATATATTTGTAATAGCATGTTTCTGAAATTTGTCTATGACAGTCTCATTTTTGTCAGTGGTGGGGAGGGATAGCTCAGTGGTTTGAGCACTGGCCTGCTAAACCCAGAGTTGTGAGTTCAATCCTTGAGGGGGCGATTTAGGGAACTGGGGTAAAAATCTGTCTGGGGATTGGTCCCCCTTTGAGCAGGGGATTGGACTAGATGACCTCCTGAGGTCCCTTCCAACCCTGATATTCTATGAATATGCATTTTAATAGCATTGTGAATCTACACAAACCTTGGCAGAAAGATGAATCTTGAAGAGTACATGGGGGTAGTTTTATTCAAAGAAATGTTTAGGATTAGGAGTAATTCTTTTCCTCTATTCATCAGCACTTAAAACGTGTATGTAAAGTAGCATGTAAAACTGTCCCAATGAGGTACTTGCAGAAGCACATATGTGAAACCATGGATTTATTCCTGAGATGGGTGGAGAGTAGTGCGTGGTGATTATGAGGGCTATTAACTGGTGAGATGGATTTGAAAGGGGAATCTCAACATTTATGTAACAGATAGCTGATAGATAACATGTGCTTGAAGCGGATCCTTAACAGTTCTTAAGTTCTTATGACTTAAACACACAGCAAAGATGAACAGTAACCCTGTCAATTTCCTGTGATTTGACCATTTCCTATGTGAACAAGTTGTTTTCAGACGCCACCAGTGTAGTGCTCTGCTCAATCCAATGTTGATATCAGTCGGCTGCGTGCGTGTGTTCCCTCTGTGTGCTGCCCCGGCTCTGCAGACCCCCGGCACAGCAGACCCCCGAGAGAACCCCCAATGACCACAGACTCCGATAAGGTACGAAGGCACCCAGCCAGGTTTATTGCCAAACAAAACACAGTCTCTAGCTCCCCGGATCAGATATCTACAGTTCTGCTAGTACATATGTGCTCCCTGACAATGGACCAGCTCAGTCAGTGGCAGGACTTTCCATTGCCCCCAGGCCAGACAAAGACACCGCCCCAGGGATGCATTCTTATACACAGGTACAAACAAGTTACACATCATTCCTGACGTAGCGAGGCACAACCCCTCTACACAATAAGGTGCCGCCTCTCACCTTGTACATGTTGGTTTGAACAAAACAACTCTATCATATTACCCTTTGGACCCTGTCTTTAGGGTGGGTCAGCCTGTTCCTTGTTATCTGCGTGGAATGTGCAAGTATCCGAGTGTTCTGATAACTAGTGTCCAGTACCTTTTAGGTATCTATCTTTTTGCAGCATCAGCCCTTTTCTTGCCAGCTTCTGTCAGCAGGGCCTGCCTCTGGCTCACAACTTAACTTTGCTTTATGTTAGCAAAGTCTTGACCATTACTTTAGCTCAGGCCTAAGGCCTCATCAGAGGCACGGTATAACGGTTTATGTTTCAGGGCCTCATCTTACTACACAAGTGTCAACGTCAGAACTTGTCATCTTAGCACTCTGGCATCTTTAGTCACAAGAACAAAATAAGTTACCTTACAAAATATATTTTAAATTAAATACAAAAAAAGCTACATCAAAAACTATGTCCAAAATCCAAAGAAAAGCACTAAGGAAATGCCAAGGGTAGGGTTGTCTATGCCACATTGACTCTCCCCATCCATACCTATTATTTCTCCCACAGGTCCCCTGTCTCATTCAGCGCACAGGTTGGATGAAGCTCAGTGAATTAGGCAGCACACATTGGTGGGGGGAGGGCGAGGAGGAGGAGGAGGGTTCTTCTACTGAGCCACCCTGTTAGGTGGAGTTAGATACTTGCCAAAAGCTGCCAATTACTGCTGATTTGTTATTGCAGCTGTGATTTCTCAACTCCACCTCAAACATTCAGGAGTCAAAGGGATATATATCAAATAGATCAAAGGGATAAATACCAAGGAGGGAGAGGAATTATTTCAGCTCAGTACTAATGTGGACACGAGAACGAATGGATATAAACTGGCCGTGGGGAAGTTTAGGCTTGAAATTAGACGAAGGTTTCTAACCGTCAGAGGGGTGAAATTTTGGAACAGCCTTCCGAGGGAAACGGTGGGGGCGAAAGACCTCCCTGGCTTCAAGATTAGGCTAGATAAGTTCATGGAGGGAATGGTTTGATGGGATAACGTGATTTTAGTCAATTAGGCAATAACGTGCCATCGCTGGTAAAATGAGGGTCCGGCTGGAGATTCTTGCCTGTATGCTCGGGATTCTACTGATCGCCATATTTGGGGTCGGGAAGGAATTTTCCTCCAGGGTAGATTGGCAGAGGCCCTGGAGGTTTTTCGCCTTCCTCCGCAGCATAGGGCAGGGGTCGCAAGCTGGAGGATTCTCTGCAACTTGAAGTCTTTAAATCACGATCTGGAGACTTCAACAGCTGAGTTAAGGGAAAGTGGGTGGGTCAGCTTTTGTGGCCTGCATCATGCGGGAGGTCAGACTAGATGACCACAATGGTCCCTTCTGACCTTAAAATCTATGAGTCAAGCCTGACTCTTCTGTATGACCCCTAACAGCAGCCAGGGCTGGGGAGAAATCTGGGTTATTTACTTTGTTAATAAAACCAACCCGCAGGGAGAGAAGTGTGTCTGCATTTCATACAGCGTGTTTACTCTTTTCAGAGCCGCATTCAAATGCTATCTGCTCCCACAGCTGTAAATATTCTATAGGAGTTCCCCTCTACATAGCTTTTATGGAAGAGTCCTACAGAATGAGATCATTTTGCTATATATTTATTTTAAACAAAAAACACTTTATAGATTTGTATACACAGATTTAATTCTCTGTTAAATCCTATAGGATGAACAGAGAATTATATCTCTGCTATAGAAATCTGAAAATTGACCTCATTCCATTGGTCTTTTCCACAACAGGCAGCTGCAGCTGAGGGGTGGAATTTAGGTCCACTCGCATTAAAGGGAGATGCACAGGTATGAGTGAGGACAAAGTCTGACCCAAAGTTTTGTAAAGTATAACAGGAAGCAAGAGAGAACGAGAGAGAGAGAGAGCACGCACATGCCTGAAATGGAACAAGCTCACTTTCTGAAACTGTGTGGAGACTGTTTTCCTCACAACCAGTTTCTCTTGCAGTTTGGTGTGCACCAGCCCTCTCGTCAGATGGGGAAAAGACAGCTATGGAGGGAACGAGCACTACCATAACCTGCTCCTACGACAGAGGGAGATACATGTTTAGCAGAAAGTACTGGTGCCATGGAAGATCCAGGTCATCTTGTGATATTTTAGGCGATACAGAGAATTTTGTTAAGAGTGAATATAAAGGAAGATTGTTGGTCTTGGATAACAAAAGAGGAGACTTTTTGGTCACGATGCACCAGCTGGTAGAAGAAGATTCAGGAATGTATTGGTGTGGAATACAAAAGCCATATGCAGATATAATGACTGCAGTGAAACTCACTGTAACTGAAGGTAAATATTGTTAAACATTGTAATGTCTCATGAGATTCATTAGTTTTATAACTTGACTAGTGAGACAAGGTGGGTGAGGTAATATCTTTTATTGGACCAACTTCTGTTGGTGAGACAAGCTTTCACACCACACAGCTCTTCAGGCCTGAAGAGGAGCTCTGTGTGACTTGAAAGCTTGTCTCTCAAGAGCAGAAGTTGGTCCAATAAAACAGTGTTTTTCAACCACTGTTCCGCGGCACACTAGTGTGCCGCGAGATGTTGCCTGGTGTGCCGTGGGAAAAAAATATTAAACCATGCTTGAATGTCGGAACTGGTTACTAAAATTTTTGAATCCCACCACTGATGTTAAGGACTATAAATAGCTCAGAATATCAGCTTTGTGTTCAGCCAAACAGGCCCAGGTTGCGCACTGAATAAAGTATTTTATAATTTTTCATATTTCTGTTTACTTACTATTTCATAATAAAGTAATTATAAAATACTTTCTTTGTGTTTATTTGATTTCTATTCAAGAGAATTACTTTATATATAGTCAATATAGGCACAGAGTTAAATTTTTTAACATTTTCTAATGGTGGTGTGCCTCGTGATTTTTTTCATGAAACAAGTGTGCCTTTGCCCAAAAAAAGGTTGAAAAACACTGCAATAAAAGATATTACCTCACTCACCTTGTCTCGCTAATCCTCATTTTATTCAGTTTTAGATAAATACGTATGCCAAAGCTGGCACGTATTTGTCCAGAGATTAATCTCAGTCTGGTGTGGTGAGGAAAGCGCTTTAAGCCCAGAAATGGGGCACACGGAGGCTTTTGTACTGTGAACTCACTGATCAAGGATCAATAGTATGTAAATGCCTCTGCCTTCCCCACTCTTTGTAAACTCAGCAGTGAAACCATGCAGCCTCTTGAGACTAATCCTTGGAAAGAGCCTAGAACTAGACAGCGATATCTACAGCCACGTCTGATTGGGTAATCCAAACAGTGCTTCACACCCTTCTGTGTATTGCATCTCACCAGGACAACTATTTGGTTCTATTTCAGAGCCTCTCTCCACACCTCTTATTACTCTCACCAGCCATCCCAGTGCATCCTGCCTAGGGAGATCAGTGACTGTCAGATGTCATTCAGCCACTGGCTCTAATGTTTACTACACATGGTACAGAAAGAGCTTTCCAACCAATATCATATCAGTGCACAGCAGCGACCTGGTGCTTCGCTGTGGAGACCTCCTGGAGAGTCAGAGCTATTACTGCCTAGCTGCAACTCGCAGAGCAAACAAATCCACCCAGGTGTTGAGAGCAGAGGTGCTGACCCCAGCAAAAGAGAACTGCACGTACCGGTTACAATTAACAGGTAATGTTTTTATTTCAGTGTTAGCTTCATGGACTGATTAATAAATAACAGGCAAAAAAAAAATCTGTAAAATACATGTTAAACTCCTCCCACACTAAATTATGCTAACTAAATATGGACCCCTCCCTAAAGCAGAAAGGAATCAAGCTACAAATACAGCAGTATCGTCTCCCCATTCTTATATTGCCTATTGTACTCGTCCTTAGACGCCTAGTACACGTGCAAACAATACCAGCACATCTGCGGCATGGGGAACAGAATGTCAGACATTTTGCTCCCACAAATACCACTTCTTTGTCCCTTGAGTTAAAGGAGAATGCTCCTTAGCTGTAACAGACAGGAAGGTTTAATTTTCCTACATAAATAGAGAACTGTTCAATGTAACGTACATTATTTTCTTTGCTCCTCTTGTAGTGTAGGGGAGAGTATGAAATGTCGAATGCCAAGTGGATATGCATTGGATTCTATACAAGCAATTGTATATTTTTATTACAGATGGTGAATCATACAACTGTATAAGAACAACCCCAGTGTTTACAGTTGAGATGCCTTCAACACCCTTCACAGGCTATTCAACACCTTGCTCCAACTCCTCTAGCCATCCTGGCACAGAAGAGTAGGTACCAGACATCACAACTATGTGCTCCTACTAATTAGATAGGGTTTCTCTCAGAAATCCTAGTGGAAAAATTTCGGTCTAAAGACATTTAAAACTATAGCTAATGTGGTGGGAATATTTGTGCCTAGGTACCATGGCGATTGGCACACTAGGAATATTGGAAAGAGACACGATAGAAAGAAAATCAGTACAGAAGAGATTTAATAGGGAATGAAATTGCCAACTTGCTCCAAATGTCAGAGCACTGCGCCAAAGTGTTACAGATGACAAGAGCTTGACAAGACTTAAAAAAGGATCAAGCACTTATAAGGACAATGAGAACTTTCAGTTACAGAAGGAAGGACTGTAATGAATTATAAAGAAGATCATGCTTCAGGGTACAGGCTGATCACTGAACTGCCCAGGGTTAAAGAAAGACTTCTAGGTGGGCAGGATATTCCATAATTGTCTCACTGGGTTTCCTGAACTTTCCTCTAAGACATCTGGCACTTGCCTCGGCTGGTGCCAGGATACCTCACTAGATGGACCATTGTTTTGATCCACTATGGAAATCCCCATGTTTCTATTTAGAAATAAGGGCAATGAATGGGACAACAGAATTCAGCACCACTGTTTGAAAAACAAATGGTAACAATGTGACTTTTGCTCCTAAATTCTGTGGGCATTTTTGAAAAAAAATCTCCCCCCGTCGATCTTGTGCTTGTTGTATTAAATGTTTGTTAAAAGGATCTTTTACCTGCAGATCCAATATTTCCACAGTGGCTACTCAAAATGATTTATTGTCCTCTTTGGCTTTAGTAGTTGGATCCCAGTTCCATGGGCTGTTCTGCGCTGGCTGTTCCTGGTTATTCTAGTAGCATCTTTAATCATCATTCAGAGCACCAGGACATAGAAAAGTGGTGAGTTTCTTTTAACTGTAAAGACAATTTTCATTCAGTTCAATAGCACAATCAACAGTGTAACAATTCTCTACCAAACGGTCAAGCAAAAGATGCTTGTGTGTATAATTCTATATAAAAGCTATGTATTAAAATACTATTAATGTGCATTTTACTAATATATGCTCAAATGTAACTTGAGAGACTAGGCAGGTCTTGATTTTTTTATTTCATTTGCTGTAAATATTTTACAATATTTATAAAGACAATTTCCATTTCTACTGAAGCTTTTTAAACCTATGATCAAGGAAAATAGCTTATTTACTGAACAGAAGCAGTTTCCTGCTTCTGCACTGCTGGAAGCTAGCAGTTCCCCCTAGAACACTGCTTCTGGGTATTGCCAGTAGTGTGCGCTCTGATATACTTACTCCCAAGCAGTAAATCTTTGACCCACCAGGTCTTAACATATGGTATACTTATTCTCTGAAGTTTTTTTAAGTGTAAAATTTTAATTGCTTTACATTTCTGTTCATATCAATGGAACTGTTTTCTCATGTGGTTTTGGCATGAGGTTTAAAAAACAAAACCAAATACCAACAGAAGTTGAGTCCTAAGACTAATACTGTAGTGAGTTGCAGCTCTTTGCTAGCAAAAACCTGATACTTTGCTCTTATGATACGTCATGGTCATGACACCTTACCAATTGTTTCCTCTTCCTTTATATACCATAAGCCTGGAGATATTTGATTAAAATATAGATACTTTGAATTAAAAAAACCTACCAGTAAAATTGTATTAACAAAATCAAAGGTACCCATGGATTATAAATTTGTCCCAAATCCTTGATAAATGAGAATGTCATGCTTCTTTAAGAGTGAGCTGCCTGCTTGCAGCTTGACCCAACCGTACCCTTATTCACTAATAAAGATGCCCATTCATGAAATATTTAAGAGGCCCAAATTATTCATGGATCATGAGCATAAGTCAAATCTGGAACCTGCATGGGAAGCTAGGAAAATTATTTTTCTACAGTAGAAGATTCGACTCCTAATGTGCCAGGATGATGCATCTATATTTATCCTGCTGCTCTTCTATATACAAGGGCAGGTGACTATGCAGCATCTAGATTACTTAACCACCTGCTGGGTTTTATACCGGGCTGCTCTGAGTGGGTTTGAGTGCAGGGTTCAAACACAATCAGAAAGCACATTACAATAAAAATATCCTTTGGTTTTAGATTAAAACAAACGGAAAGATTTTATTTTTAAGACTTCATTTCCAGAATCTTTGAAGTGCCCCCCTCCATTATCCCACCAAGAGAAGGTCAGAGAGACTCGCATGGTCTTTGGTGAAGTCTAATTTCCAGGCCATCACCAGCATTGCGATATTGCCTACCCCCTAGCACAGGAGGGTGCGATCATCTGGACCTGTTATCAGTAGAACATCTTGACACCTCCAGCACACTGGGTCACCCAAAAGACCACACTTCTCTGTACACCATTCAGCATACAGGAAGCAATGTCTTGATAAACTCCGAATACACAGACTGTTCTAGCAACAAAGACCATATGCAAAATCCAGTTTCCAGTCACATTTATAACTCTCTCTTTTGCATGTGAGCTGCACTCTATGTTCTAAAAATGCATTTGACAGATGCTGTGCACACAAAACAGGTTCAGTTAGCTTGTGCGTTCATCACATTAATCTGAAACCTACATAAGGTTCCTAGACAGAGATAATGCCTGTGTGTATATTTGGGGTCCACCCTTCCCAGCCAGGCTTCCCCAGATCCAGGCCAGAGTACCTAGTCCTGCTCCACCAGACATCACTGCTAGGAGACAGGTTCAAGGGGCTCCAACTCCATTAGCCTTTAAAAAAAAAAAAAAAAAAGTCCACTATGCCAAACTACTCCACCTTACACAACTTCCTAGTGAAACTTCTCCAGCTGACAAGACCCAAACATCCAGAGTGAGTCTACAGTGGCAGAAAGGAGAAGACTTCAAACTGGGAACCAGATAGGAGAGGAGCAAAACCCCCTAAACTTCCTAGACACTCAAAAGATTCTGCACCAGTAGTGAAAATCTCAGACTGAGTGTCCCTGGATAGATAGCCAGCAAAGCAACGCCTTTGGGGATTTCAGAGTTAGTTACAGACTCACAAAAAACAAGCAAAATGGCAGAATTATTGGATTTTTGTCACAAATCCAGTTCAGAGTACTTCTGCAGAACTCTTGCCTGGTTTTCTGAGTGGCAAGAGACCTCTCTATCCCCCAAAGAGACATTTCTGTCAAATTTAAATTTTGTAAAAGCAATCCTTCATGTAACTGTAGAGCAACAGAAATGTGTGAAAATTCTAAGGGAAAAACCACCATTTTAAAACAAACACTGACCTGTAGCGTTTGAAACCCAAACATGGCCACACTAAGCCCCTGTACGCCAGTGAAACTGATGCAATTGTCCAAGTAGAGAGAAATGCAGATAGCAAATGAAGTGCATAAGAATGACAAACTGGATTTTTATATTCTTCCCTTCCAGTGATCCAGGGTGTGTTAGGAACAGAGACACACACTTGTTTGCAACCTGATTTTTAAATGGACATCTTCCATTTGAGAGGCTGTAAGGGCAAATCCCCTAATTAAATCAACTAGCAGTACAGCTACTTTCCCTCAAGCCAGCTCACACCCTGCTGGATTTCCATTCCGAGGGGCCCACAAGACCCAGATCCAGGTTGGAATTAAGTATTTAATAATTACCCTATTGCCTAGAGACCCCAAAAGAGGATTGGAGCCTCTTGTGTTGGGTACTGTGCAAGCACACAATAGGAGATGTGGTCACTGCCCTGAACAGCTTACAATATGAGACCAGATGGGAGGAAAAGGATGCAATCAAATTCATATAGTTTGCATTGATACAGATTCATTTGCTCATTTTATTAAAAATACATTAAGTTGGGCCATTGTGCTCATCTGCCTCTCAGCCCAGACATCACTGACCCACTGATTTCCTATAGGTGTCAGAGCTGAGTCTGGAGGAGAGAGAAGTGGGTTTACAGAGGAATTCCAAATAACTCCCCACAGATCCCTTGAGTAGCAGCAGCTGGCTTCTGAGGGGACCGCTGGTGGGGTGGAACCATCTCTCTATGACCGCCCCAGTGATGATTTGGGGTGGGATATTCCAGGTTGAGCTGGCTCTCCCACAGAGTCCTATATGGTATGTAGGCCTTGTTTCACTGACCTACTCCTATAATGAACTGATTCAACAGCAGCATCCCAACGAGCCCTCTGCAAACTGCAGGATCATGTAAAACCTTGAATCCTTATGGAGTCACTCCAGCAAACCCAAGTGTAATGTGGCACAGGCTAAGACACAGATTTGGTGTAGCTGATTTTACTGCAGAGCGTATATACCAGTAGCTCCTGGGGGACTGTATGTGAGTGCCTCTTTCTGTTAATACCAACTCCTAGAGGTAGCAGGAGGAGGTTTGACTGGGCTTTCAGTGAGCATGGCGAGCTAGAGAAGACAATTCCCCTAATTGTAGAAGTTTGTTAACTCTTAGAGCACTAGAGAAGTAGGATGGCCAAGAGAGTGTTCAGTGCTACCAGTTCTCACATCTGTGGGCTCTGCTATAAATAGCATTCTTCTTGTTCACAGTGTCCTCCTTTTTGGCTTGCTCGGACTCAATTCCTTGGCTGGTCTGTTTCCCAACACGATACTAGGCAGCCATCTCTGGCTCCCTCTCCCTTCGGCGTTACAGGGTAGGAGTTCAGCACCAAAGCTGGCAGAACAAATGTGTCGCTGTCAGTCCTCACACTTAAAAGTTGCATTTACAGCCTATGTTGGAGGGAAACCAAATCAATCCTACAAATTATTTGTAAATAAATGAATAAGTGCAAGAACAAGAGAGCCACATCTGGTGTGGAAGAATAGCTCCATGTTGAGGTGTCCCAATTACTGACTGGATCGATCTTCGGGGCAGAGGGAAGTAGAAAGACTGATGGCTGGGAAAACAATTTTCAGAAAACAGTTTAATAGTTTAAGTCAAGTCATTGAAAGCTGCCATTTCACTCCCTGGGAGGCAGTGTAGCCTTTTCCATCAGTTTTCAAAGTTCTCCTAAAAGAATTGAAAGAAAGAATTAAAAACAATGGTTAACGGAACTAGCAGTAAGAGAGATGGCCCAAGTGCAGGATAGGGAAACCAGTTCTACTCCCAGCTTGCATGCCAACTTTCCCTCTGGCCTGGGCCAAGTCACTTCATCTTTCCAGGCCTCAGTTTCTTCAGCAGTAAAATGGGGAGCCCTACCCCCATAAGGGGGTGAGAGAAAGTGTCTGTAAAGCCCTTAGGAGCTAGAAAGAGCAACATATGATTAACTTTTATTCCTTATGAACTTATCTAGGGCAGAAATGTTAGAGACTCAGGGTGCTGAGACAGCGGTGAAATCCCATTGAAGTCAATAGGAAGGATACCATTGACTTCAGTGAAGGCAGGATTTCACCAAGACGTTTAACACAGCAGTGCTTCAGATAGAGAGACAATAACACCTGAAACGTAGGACTATTAGGGGAAACAATCTGGTGTTTTTGGGGTCAGTGGCCAGCAATGCCAGGGCATGCCCCAGGATGGCATGTTGCAGGGCTGAGCAGCTAGGCTGACAGGGTTAGGACATCTCCTTGGACGTGCCAATGAATGGTGCCCTCAGAACACTGGGTTGCACTGTAGCCAGTTCAGACTAGCAAAGGAACAGAGCCACAAGTGTCAACAGAAGAATTTCAGTGACCGTTGAGCACTCACCCAGCCACCACGGGTCTCGATGTATCCTCTCACTTCACGGTTCCCATTAATCAGCTCCACAAGCTGGATTCGACGGGCCACAGCTGGAACTTTCCGGGAAAGGTATGCTAACAATTTCACAGACACTGCCAGAAAAGCCCTCTCGTAGCCCAGCCCAGGATTCAGGCTGCTCCAACTCTTGCTGAGAGAATCCACCATGACTCCAAATTCCTCCACCTGGAAACACCAAGAGGAGGCTTTATAAAATACCACCATTAAAATAAGTCTTGGTTCAAACCCCACAGGGTTACCCAGGCCTGGCTTGCTCTGCTCTATGATTGAGGCAGGTGACCCCTTTGGCCAGTGCATTGCTTGGTACATCTAAAGTCAGACTGTAAGATCGTCAGGGCAGAGACTATATGTACTAGGTGTTTGTACAGTGCTACTGTAGTTCACACAACAGTGCTGGGGGAGAAGGAGGGGCAGTTTCCAATTTAACGAGGACTGCAAAGAGCTTAGAGCTAGAGGAGCATGAGCATTCATATTGAAACTGGGCTGGGATGAGTTCCAACCTCAGACCAGGCTCATGTCAGGTCAGCTAACACAGGCTGGGGCTGTTCAGACAGCTCCCCTTCTTCATTCCCCTCCCGCCCCCCATTGTCCAAGAGCAGCCCCTCCCATCTCAAGACAAAGCATCCTCTCACATAATAGCACTTCAGTTAAGAAAGGAGGTGCTGGGCTCTACAGCATATTGCAGGAGAGGGATAGACCCTGGCCTAAACAAAGAGAGTGCTTGTGCATTACCTTTCCCTTAGCCATCTCAGCAATGACGCGCTGGGCAGGCTGCTCCAGATCCTCGTTATATTGGTCTCCTAGTCTCCGCAGACGACTGGCAATAATAACTGAATCAAAGGTACTTGAAGCTTCTGCTCCTGCAGAGAGCTCACCTTCTAAGACGGCAGAGAGAGAGCAGGAAAAAGGGGTACAACCTGCAGGTCAAGTGGTTGAGGTTGAGAATGCCTGTTTCATATCTAAACTTATTTTTTAATTATTTTACATTACATGAAAAAAAATAGTGTTAAAAGAATGTGAAGTCAGGCACACAGAAGTTAGGAAATGCCAGATGAAGATTCCCCATGCAACCTTAATTTGGACCCCTTGTGCGTATGCATTATGGGATGATCTTTAATTATCTTATCACAGAATATTTCCTAATAGTTCCTAATTAAAAAATCCAAAAGACTAAAAACCAGAATTTTTATCATGTGGAATCATACGGACACCTGATTTGGGTCATCAGTCGGGTTCAGAACTTTAGATCCACAGCACAGACCTGTACCACTTGAGTTAAGAGAGTAACTGGTAACAGAACGAGGCTGAGTACGAGGTTCAGGCAATAGGCGAGACACACAGTTTGCCAAAGGGGTTAACACAGCTATTTGCTGACAGCAGAGGAACACAGACAACTCCTGGGTTCAAATCTAGGTTCCGGAGGACAGTGTGTCTAATGGTGAGACCCTTCTGCCCTTGCCCCTGGCCTCCCACAAGCCTGACCCTCTCTGCCCCCTCCCGTCTGTCTCAATAACTCCACCTGACATGGGTTCATGTTCCAGTTCACTACCCTTTCCAGACCCTAGTCTCATCCTCCTACCAACATCCCCAATGCCCAACTTATTTCTTCCTCCTCCTCCATGCTTCCTGGCAGCCAGCAGGGGGAGCAACGAGAACAAATTAGAGATTCTCTGATTTGGTGCCCAGTACCCCAGCAGCCCCTGTCAGCTGGGAGCAGCATTTGCAGAAAAAGGCCTGCTTATCCTCTGCATTTCCAGGCTGGAATATGCTCAGTACAGGCAGAATCTTCAGCAAATTCACCCGTCAAACCATTTAGTTTCTAATAAATGTGCAAACTGCAATTTTTCAAAGGCTTAACAATTTAGCCAGTTTGGGCTCTTTTGCCACAGGGATGGTAAAAGGCACAATCCTGACACAAATGTGCCCTCTGCCCAAGTTTCAAGTTCCTGCTCAAATGCAGGATGGTGCTAGAGCTTCTCAGCAGAACGGTTTAAAAAATTTAAGATGGGCAAAACACGTTTCCCTAAACACATTCGAAGAAATAACTATTTTTTCTTGACATTTTCCAAAGCAGAGTTCAGCCTGAGGCAAATGCCCAGCACTGAAAATTTCAATCCAAATTGTTACACTTTGGCAAAGTTGTAAGCCACTGAAGATCGGAAGTGTTGAGCAACTTTATCTAGCGGGGTTGCTAGCTGCTCCGCCCAGGCTGGGTAAGTCCTAGTTGCCCTTTCTTATTACATTGCTAAGTTGCTCTCTTATTACTCCAAATATTTGGATATTTTAATATTTAGCAGCCCCCAACCCCCTGTAGAACTCTGGCTTAAACCCCACACTAGATTCCACAGGTTCAGGAAAACGTAATTTGAGCTGCAGCCATTCACCAGGCTGTTTTCACAATACTCCAGTCAGTGGAAATAGACTTGTACGTGACTCATTAGCCTGATGGGAGCTCAGCACAGGGGACAGGCAGATGGGAGACTCCCTCTGGGCCAAGCTTCCCTTTCCTCCTTCAGCTCCCTCCTCCAAGCAGGCTTCCATGAAACCTTTGAGAAACAAATGCTGCTTGATGCTTACAGCACCTCCCACTTGCACCAACTTACAGCCACTCTCTGGGCCCGATTGTCTTTTGGCTGGGTCTGAACTAGACTGTACACTCCCTGGGACGGAGACCAGACCCTTCCTTATTTGTTAAGCCCCAAGTACAGTGTTGGTACTCGAT
Source organism: Emys orbicularis (assembly GCF_028017835.1). Classification (NCBI taxonomy): domain Eukaryota; kingdom Metazoa; phylum Chordata; order Testudines; family Emydidae; genus Emys; species Emys orbicularis. Next base: position 149,426,862 of record NC_088686.1, read on the forward strand.
ACATTCATGATAATTAGTTCTTTGGTTACAAGGACCAGGATCAGTTACACTTTCCCCATCACTATTAGGACAAGTTATTTTTATGGAGATTTGGTGAGTGAAAAAGTTACTGGCATTTATAACTTGAATCCAAAAATCCCAGGTGCTCTACAGACTATTACAAATATATGTAAGCTGCACATTTGTGATGCAGCCTGGGTTTTTCAATGACAAGCAGTCAGGATCTCCATTTTGCATCTCATTGGAAAGAGTCCTTTCCAATAGCATAGTTCTCCATAGCCCCACATCAGGGAAATGGTTCAACCTGGACTGAGAGGGAAGGGCAACACCGCTCCTTGCAGTCACCTGAAGACTCTCATGGAAATACTGACCTGTGCCAACCCTGCTTCGCTTGAGACCTGCCAGCCCAAACTGCAGCCCACCTCTCCATTCCAGGAACACCCCAACAGGACATTTACCTAGAACCTTCAGCCAAGAAAGCCTCCTGCCTCCCCCAAGAGATTTGGTCCCAGGTGACTTTACCTGCGTGTGACTCAGCAAAAGAGTCTGTCTCCAGACTGCGGGAAGCAAGCCATTCGTCTTCCCCTAGGAGATCAGAGAGAAGTGCCTCCACAATGCACTCTGTTTGCTCCTCAAAAGTCCTAGGGCTCTTCATTTTAATACGTCCCCCCCTTGGATTATCTGAAGTTCAAACAGAAGCCAAGCTGCCCCTGCAGCTGTTCCTCTTCCGGGTAAGGTTTGTGCACAGAACCTTTAGAAGCTTTCCTCCTTCCTGGTCAGCTCAGCATGCGTCACACCCTCCCAAGGGCAAGTGCCTTAGGGAGACTCCTCCTCCCCAGGGCAGGGTAAAGCACTGACAGGCTATTTCATCCCTCAGTCTTGCTCTCCTGCACATGGGTGCGGCAAAGTTTCACAATAACCATTTAGTGTAAAACACAGCTGTCGAGAATGAAGTTTTTCCAAAGTCCATGCTTCACCAAGGGATACCCTGCCTAGAATGAGTCTTGGACTCAAAGGTCATGTCTACACAGGGACTGGAACCAGGTTACCTGCAACTGCGTAAACATGAGGAGTTGCTGACAGGGTACAAGGGTGTTTTTGCTGATAATTTCATAATGCAAATACGCTCCCATCACCCAGAGCAGCCAGAGGTGTGGCTAAGTGAGCTCAGCTCACACAGGAAAGGTCCTGTAAGCTGGTGATAAGAGACACCAGACTACAGTCTATGCTTAAACCCAACTGCAGCTATAGCAGGCAGCCTTAGCTGAGGTTTTGCTAGCGTGACCATACCTGCTGAATGCTTACTTACTGCAGAGAACAGATCCACAAAGATTGTCAGTGGACTTCACAGCAAATTCTGCGCTGCTGCTCCCAAGGTAGCAAGAGCAGCCACTTCACCAGCACAAGATGGGTTTTATGGCAATGAGGGAAGAAACCATTCCCTAAGTGTGGGAGGTCTAACCTGGTGTGGCTCTTAACTCAGAGTCACAGGGTGGACACTGAGGGTACATCTACACTGCATACAAAAAGCCATGGCAGCAAGTCTCAGAACCTGGGTCAGCGGATGCCAGCTGGGAGCTAAAAATAGCTAGTTGTGTAGACATTCCCAGTTGCGCTGATGCCCGAGCTCTGAAACCCAAAAGTGGGGGCTCCGGCCTGAGTGGGCACTTCTACACTGCTCTTTTTAGCCCTGTAGCATGAGCCCATGTCAGTTGCTGGGGGCTCTGAGACTTGCTGCCATGGTTTTTTTGGGGGGGAAGGGGCAATGTAGACATGCCTTAAGAGGGAGTTGGTTCAGCCCACCTGTGCCTCATTACCCATCTCACAGTGGCACATGATAGAGGACAGCTGGTCTCTATCAAGAGAGGGGAACAGGAAACAGTGGCATACAGTGCAAGAGCTGCAGTGAGCAAGAGGCTCCTGGTGCAGACTACAGGGGAAAAGAAAAGAACACTCCAGGAAGGTTTGGGAGTGGCCTACTAAAAGCAGCCAGTTGAGTTGAACTTCATAGACTTTATTTCCGGATTTTGAAGTTAATAAGCCCAGCCCTAAGGAGCGGTGGTTGAACAGAGAGAAGCTTGCATGTAGTTTACTGCGGAGCCCTGAAGAGGAACACTAAGGGTCTGTCTCCACTGCATACTCCATATGGCAGCACATCGAGTATATACACTGCATGCCCCTCTAGCACAGGTATAAACAACATTCCCAGTCCTCTCTAGAGAGATCTGACTCCAATATTAAATCTTTCTTTTATTCATGTAACTAGCACTGGAGTTGTTCCTGCTTCAGTGACAACATCAGAAGCACCAGACTGACGATCCATCCCCCAGCCTTCAGAGTTGCGAGACCTTGATGGATTTTGAATCTTTCCCATGCACCTGTTATAATGCAGTATGTGAAGAAACTAGCTACACTCACACCATATGCTGCCCCTGGGCCACACACTATTCCCACTGGCACTAATGGCAGCACTAAGGCAGATCGGGGGCTGTTCAAGGCTCTTACAAACAGTTTAGAAGAAGAGCAATTTAACTTCAGTAACGCCACGCTGAGCCGTAGAAAAGATCTTCCCTACACCCCGAGTGAGCCTGCTCCGAGCAGGGCTTAGCGGAATCAGGATTTCAGCCCTAGGACTGTCCCCATTACAGTTCTTAACACTGAGATAAAGTGTTGCAGCGCCTCAGTCCTCTCCTCACTCTGCTTCACTGAAACCTGCATCTCTGAGTTCTCGGTCTCAAGCAGCAGTTCTGTTAGGAAGAGACAGCCAGACTCATCCTGGGCACTGAGATAGGCTTTCCATGGCTGGGCACCAGCTTTACTCATAGCAATAGTCTGGATGTGGACAACCTGAAGCGCAGTCTGTATGGTGTCTGGGTGAGCAGCTCCATGCCAGGGCAGAGCCTGCTGGCAGTTCACATCCAGACTCAGCCAGGTCTTCTCAAACTGCTCTGCAGTCAGGTGTGCCTTGGGGATTAAAGTCAAGCCAGCCGAGTCGGAATGAACCTGGAGAACTTCCTTATTCCCTTCTGAAATCAGTGACTCTGAAATCAAATATGGAACAGGGTGAGAAATGGCATTGGGAATGCTGCCCCCAGTATCACCAAGAGTGTCTGACGGACCTATCAGCAACACAAACCCGGGAAGTGTAATGCCTCCAATATTCCACCGGGGTGAGCAGACTGTGAACAGCCAAGTGTTAAGTGAAAGGCTGAGACCCCATAACAGCCTTTTGTACTCAGGGCTTCAGTGCTAAAACCTGGGATCCTCCCAGAGGGTCAAACATAGGAAGATTTATCAATGGAGGAAGGTATTTTTCTAGCTGAGCGTGTGACTACCTGTTCCTGCAGTCATCGGAGCAGCAAAGGGAAAGCCTCCGCAGCGCGGCTCCATTGCCCAGTTAGCAGTGACAACTGCCCAGCGCGCTTTCCCATATATGGGCACCAACGTGTTAAACTCTGAAGCCCATTTGTTCACAGGTCGCTCAGCCTGATCCTCCAGGAGTCCCAAAGAGGGATCAGACTTGGGGCTGCACAGCACTTGCTTCGCTTCTTCCACGCCAGCTTGTAAGAGACGATAGTAGAACAGCCCCCGGTCCCGTACCACCATATCAGTCTCTTCCTCTGGAAAGATGAACACACACACGTTCACTCAGGGCATGCTAGCATTCATAGATCAGACCTCAATGGACAACCCTTCGCTGGTACATACCAACCAACACCTGGATCCTGAGTGCTGTCCATTTCCTCTACCACTTTGCAAAGCTAGGGGCCAAACAGCAGCAGGAGTAGCAGCAGCAAGGTGGTAAACAGGAGCAAGGGCAAAAAGGCAGACAGGAAGAGGGCTAGATTCTGCATTTGCATCCACATAGGAGGATGTCAAAAACTTATTTTAAAATTCATCCGGATCTTTGAGCTGAGGAGTTTCTGCCACAAAATTCCCATCTGTCACTGCAGTGTGTGCGAGAGTCCCCAGCAGGGACACCCCCACCTATGCAGTAATACAGCAGGTGCCCTGACATAAATTTAGCACAGGGCTGCGGGCATGAGAGTCTCAGCAAGACATACCCACCTATGCAGTAATAGAGCAGTCGCCCGAGTATGTCCTGGCATTCGGCAGGACGAAACAGGAAGAGTCGGACCAAAGCTGTCAGCAACTCCATCTTCACTGCTGGAAACGTCTCCGATCTCACATTCTCGACAAAGTCCTCCAAAACATAGGGAGCATTGGGAACTCTCTCCCCATGCACTCCCAGGAGCCAGATCAGCGCTTGCTTGCCCTGGGGAGTCAAACAACACCACCGGATGCTCAGAGCCAAGCCACTCCACACTGCACTCCTAGTACAACCTGTGACCAAGGACCTTTGACACCAACTGGCAGAAGGCACAGGGGTACATATGAGTACAGGGATCCCCTGGGTTCACCAAAAGGGGTCATGTGGTGGCCATATTCATTGCAAGATGTATGTAAGGAAAGCGTGAGGAGTTACGAATACATGCTGAAAATTAGGTTCTCTAGGTTTTGTAGGTAAAGGCAGGTCACTCAAAGATTCTGTGCCTTGAGACAAACTTCTCCAGACAGGAGATGGGAGACCTGGTGGACCATTGTGTACCGTGGGTCTAACAACAGAAGTTTAACAACATACTAAATCAAATGCTGAAGAAGAGCTTGCGGAGACTTCAGAAGGAAATTAACAGGAACAGCAGGGGGAGAGGTAGAAACCTATTTTCAGGTAAAGATCAAAGGTCTGGTCTGGAATATCTGGGGCTCTACAGAAACATCCTGGCATCCTTCAATCTCTGAAGACAAGTGGTCAGTAAGCTTGAGGTTATGAAAGGGGGCTCTCAGCCATCCTGGCTAAAAACACTGAGAAAAGGACTTGGACTAAGCGATCCTGTAGGAGACAGGGAATGTCTTGTGAGTTAAGTTTTGGCTCTAAAAGGCACATCATGTTATGATTTTCCTTTACATGTAACCATCTGTTTCTAATATTTTTATTTACTGTCATTTGAATCTCTGCTCTTTGATAAAGTTATTGTTTTCACTATAAATCTATCTAAGTGCTGCATGTTAAGTGGAGTGGGGATCCTGAGTTGAACCTTGTGTAAGTTGGTGTGTACTGTTCCTTCGGGAGAAGCAAAGCTGAGTTCTGAATGTTCAGTGGAACAGGAGCTGGGTAGTCCAGAAGCTTGGTACATGCCTATTGTTAACCTCTAGAGAGAGTGCGATGCCTGCGGACACCTGGATGGCAGTGCTTGTATTACGGGGGCTGGTGCAGCAGGCACTGACAAGACTCCCTCATGCTAAGGGCAGGAATTAGCGAGGTGCCTCATAACCCTGGGTACCCCTGAGAAGAATTACACCATCACCAGAGCATCAGGTGGACTGGGAACCCCAGGCTGCAGCTCACCAGGATGGTGCTCAGCTCAGAACTGTTTATTGGAGAGAGGAGTATTCAAGACAAGTCTCCTGATATTTAAATAGTAACATCAGCCAACACAAACACCTAGCACTTAATACCAGGCTTTCCCTCTCCAGAGCACTGGACCAGCGCGAACCAACAGCCTCACAACAGTCCTGTGAAGCAGGACTTTTGTAATATCCTTTTACAGACCGGCGAACCACAGCAGAGAGGTGATGGGACATGCCCAGGCATCAGCATGATTCCATGTCAGAGCTGGAATAGAATTCTAGAGTCCTAGCTCTCAGGCTAGTTCCCCAGACCACACTTCTATATGCCCTAAATACAGTGGTTATCTGGGGTTAAGGGAAGCGGTGGGATCTCCGCTGTCCTAGCCCAAAAGGGGCCATGTACAGACAACGTGGCTGACATCACTGTACTGAGGAGGGGCCTGCAAACAGTGCTGCTCTAAACTGCCAAGCAGCAGGTGCTCACAGATTCAAAGGCCAGAGCTTCCCTGCACCCCATGGAGAAGTTTTTCTACAGCCTAGGAGCTCCCATCATTCAGATGCTCTTGAGATTCAGCCTGAATTTGACTAGGAGGGATGGGACGTAACTGAACAAAGGCATAATCCCTCATCCCACCCCAAATGATTCCTCTCCCTCCTTGGTGCTCACCCCCTTCAAATACTTGTTTGGCCACTCCAAGCAGAGCTGGCTCTGTTTATCAGTTCTACATGACAGGAGACGGATCGCCATTCGGCTAACTGCATGAAGCCTCCCTACCTCGCTGTCCTGCATCGCCTCCTCACAGCTGGGCAGAGCCTGGCACACAGCCTCAGTGCACTGGGGACAAAGCCACACCAGGTCCCGGAAAGCCTGCACCACAGCTGCAGTGGAACAGAATGCTCAGCATCTAACAGCAGCTTTTTAAAATCACCACCCCAAGAAAATACTTCACCACCTATCAGATCTGGCCGATTCGGAGTGAGCCAGGTCAGTGCTGCACTCATTCATGCTATTTGGAGCACTTTTCTTCAAAGCCTCACAGCACTGGGGTTTGCCATAGTAAATGTAAAGCCTTTGCTCTCCCCATCCAAAATAAAATGCTTAAATGGCAAAGATTGCTTCTTTGGCTGCAGTGACGCAATCTCCCCCAGCCATCCCCTGTCCTTGAGAAGGCAGTGACTGACTGTCTCACAGCAACAGTGTTTTAAGGTGAGTCTCATCAACACTCTACAGCAACTGCTGCTAACTTATAAACTTGCATATACATTCTACAAATTAATTCATTTGGTGACTGGAAAAAGCTGCAATTTTGAAAGCCCATAAAAGGTGGAGAAAAATTATTCAAAAGAAGCGAGTGAAACAGTGAATGATGTTAAATCTGAAAGCAGCAGGAAAACCAGAGAGCAGAGTCAGTTACATCAGTGACTGAAATTACAAAAGGGGCAGAGACTAAAGCAGCCAGTGGGAAACAACTTCAAGGTCAGAACTTTCAATCAAGTTGACCTTTATAAAAGAGCCATTAAAATATCTCTGTACAGTCCCTCACCCCCTGAGCTAGCAGGTTCAGTCCACATCACACGGTGGATGGAGCTGTGTCCGGTCCCCGCTTAAGCACAAGGAAGGTAGCTAAGATAGGAGAAGTTATAAAGTCCACAAAAGGAAGATGCCTACCAGGTTAGAAGCCACACCAAATGATTAGCTTGTGGTCACCTGGACAGGGATTTCCCAAATCCCAGCCCAGAGCCACACAACTCTACCAAAGCTAGATGTCCTGGTGGCGAGGTCATTTCTTGAAAGCGTGAAGCAAACAAACCCGAGAACTCAGCCAGCAGCAAATCCTTACCTGAAGTGATATGTTCTTGCTTAAGCCCTAGGAGCTCCGTTAGAATCGCCACACACTGCTCTGTGTACGTCCTGGCAATGCTGCCTGAGGAAGCACCAAGGGGAACAAGTCAAGCTTTGGTCAGAGAAACAGACAGGCGTGCCTATGCTATCCACCACAAAGTCATGTTAGAGTGATATTCTCCCTCGTCTGAAAACACTTGTTAGCCTGCTATTATGGCAGAGAAACAATCTACAGGTTGGTCCTGCTTTGAGCAGGGGGTTGGACTAGATGACCTCCTGAGGTCTCTTCCAGCCCTGACATTCTAGGATACCGCTCACTACAGCCCAAAAAAAATGAAAAAAAAAAAAATCCTGAGGAGAATGCTCTAGTTCCCTCAGCACACACACAAATGAGAGAAAGTCTGGTACACCTAAGGGAAGAATCCATTCACAATTTAAAAACAGACATTTTAAATGCAATATTAGGGACCCCAAACAACCTTAACTCTGCCCCCATAGCACTACCCAGAAATTTAGGGCCCACCCATCCACCCCACAGGTTCATTACGATTCCACGTTTTCATGCTCCCTAATAAGATGAGTGGGTGGGTAAAGTCACCTCATGTGCACATCAGTCCAGCCCAGCCTGCTAGGAGCCAATGGCTTGCTAGCAACTTAGCATTTCTGGGGCACCCGGATCCCCGTATTTCTGGGGATCTGGCTCAGCCTGGGGTGCGGCACCAGGACGGCTCTGACACACAGTGCTCTTTCGTCGCTGGCCTAGGCTTGTTTCGGTGGAGCAAGGCCTATTTGAGAGATTTCAGAGACAACCCCCGGCTGTTTCTGAAGCAAAAGCAGAGCTCTTACCTATGGCGAAGATGGCCCCCTGGGCAAGCTCGGCTGACACATCAGTGCAGTAACTCTTCAGCTCCTCCAGCACCTGCTGCACATTCTCATCATTCACCAGCTCACACAGCACTTCCATCTTCTGACATTTAATGTAATGGGGCTCCGAGTAGGAACAGAAAAACTTCTTGTAATGGCTGCTAAAGTGGCCAGGCAGGCTTCCCAGGATCTGGCGCACATGACACAGGGCAGCGAAGCAGAGCTCCCGGCTCTCGGAGGTGCAGGCCGCCAGCAGTGGCCCCTTCACTCTAACTAGTACATCTGTCTGTACCTGTGGGAAGTCCTTGGCCAACACCAGAAAGAGTTTGGTGGCTGCCATCACAACACTGGGGCTGCTGCTCTTGAGGGACCCATCTAGTAAGCTGAGGATGTCGAAGAGTTCTTCCTCACTGCGGGGTTTGTAGCGCAGCAGGAAGGCCAGCACCTCACTCTGTCCCCACTGGTCTAAGTCAGACATTCTGCCAAGAAAGCAGCACGGTAAACAGGTCACAAAAGATGCAGCACTACAGAAGGATCATTCCAGGGCAGAGCCTGCAGCTGTTGCACTTTGTATGGTTTCAGCATACCCACCAATTGCCAGGTTTGTACATGCGGATACCAGCATTCTCTCTCAAGGGAACCAGTCAGTTCACATGCACGCTGAAGCTGAACTCTGTCTCAGTCACTCACACCTGCCCTCAAGCACTAAATCAGAGAGAAACACTGAGAAAGTGCATGGCTAGAGCAAAAGAGAAAGGATGCCACTCCCTTGACTGAACCAACCCAGACCTGTCTGAAGAGAAGCTGATTCCTTCAGACACTGGACACCATCCCTGCCACATTACACATATTGGGAGGTAGTGGGACAGACAGGCTAGAACAGCTGGTCCTACACTGATGTGCCCCAGCTGTTGTCAGGGAAGAAAGAACCTTTAGATAAGCCACGATACAACTTGTAATTCTAAATAAACCGATAGTTGGTCACAAACTTCTCCTGGAAACTGAGGTTGGTTCTGTGTATCACTGGGAAGGCCTCAGATTTCACATGTGACAGTGAGGTTAATCTGGCACTCTCCTATCTTTTTGAGGGGTGGGAGGGAACGACTTACAGCAATGGAATGTGTTTCCAAAGCCTCCTCTCAGCTCTGCCAGGAGCGGACACATCTGCTCTGCTCACATACAGAACACAGGGGGATCTCACTAGAGTGAAGCTTCCAGCTTCTCACACAGAGAACAGACCTTTTGAGAAGGTGATGGGCTATGGGCTTGTTGATGACAACTCCTCCTTCCCGCCTCAGAATCTCTTCTAGAGCCCTCAGACAATTCACTACTACAATGGGATCCTGGTCACGAAGCAAACTGTATAGCTCATTCACCAGCACGCCATCTGCAGAGACACAAAGGCACTTAGATCATCAGACTCAGAGGCACGGCATCCATTCAGGCAAGACAGTCACTGTCCATGAGCAGCCTCAGGAATATGGGGACCATGACACTGCGCCTAGGAGGAAGAATTGTTACCAGCAAACTACAAACACCCTTGACTTTCAGGAACATTAGAGTATGGCATAGGTATTCTCCAAAGAGCCCTCTCTACACAATATCACTGCACGTGTGGTAGTCAGGTGCTAGAGGAAGAGGCTCACACATAGCACAGAAAAAGAAGCAGGAAAGGAAGAGTCCCAGCCCAGTGAAGCAGCAGATATGAAAGGAGTATTCCTCTGTGGAAACTCACCCTGCCAGACCTGAAAATGCCCAAGAAGCAGATTCCATTAGGGATCTGCCTTATGTTCACAGGCTGCCCCCCTCCCCCTGCCTCCACTCCTGTGGGATCCAAAACCAACGCACAGCCCAGTGAATCCAGGCCAAACAGGGAGCCTTGACTCTAAAGAGCCACATCTAAATGAGTTGTATGTATCTTATCTAGTAGAGAAGCATAATCTTCCTCTCCCCAGTGAAAGCTCTAGGACAAAGTATGACCATACCCTCCTTCCTCCAGTGCAAAATCTGACTACTTACCCACTTCGGTGTCACCTTGGAGTTTCTGCATCTTTGCACAGCCAAGAACAGCTACTCTCCTCACATAGGACGCTTTGTCTCGCAGACCATTCAGAACGGGCTGCTGGATGTACTCCTGTATGCCAGGCATCCTATGAATAAGTATGTATCATTCTGGATTCATTCAAAATCCCTCAAGATATCCTAGGGTGCTCCCCCATCTACAGCAACCACTTTTACAAACCAAGGGCTTTCCTTGCTGTTCTCTTTCAATAATCCCCCTACACGCAGGTAACCATTTTCCATTCTGTGCACATCTCTTTTGCGTCTTTTAAAAGAATTAAGCAGCATAAAGAAAACACTCAAGGCATGTGTGTCATTTTTGAAGTCCTGAGTCCCCACCCAGAATATCCAGGCACTTCTATTCAGATGAATACATTAGAAAGCCAGAAGGGATCACTGTGATCATCTAGTCTGACCCACTGCATAAAACAGGCCATAGAATGACCCTGAATTAATTTCTATTTGGCCCAGAGAATATTTAGAAAAACATCCAATCTTGATTTAAAAATTGCCAGTGGAGATTCCATCATAACCTTTGGTAAATTGTCCCAATTGTTAATTGCCCTCAATGTTACGAATTTCCACCTTATTTCTAGCTGAATTGGTCAAGATTCACCTTCCAAACACTGGATCTTCTTATATCTTTGTGTGCTAAACTGAAGAGCCCATTACTAAATATTGGTTTCCAGGGTAGGTATTTATAGTTTGTGATCCCATTTCTTTAAACTAAATAAATTCAAGGACCTCAATGTAACACTCTAAGGCTATGTCTACACTATGCACCTTTTAGTGACACAGCCGTACTGCTAAAAGGCGTGCAGCGTAGCCGCTGTTTGTCAGCAAGAGAGAGCTTTCCTGCCAACAAAAAACTTGCACCCCCCACAAACGGCAGTAGCTTTGTTGGTAGAAGAGCTCTCCTGCCAGCGGCGCTTTTCGTCAGCAAAACTTTTGTCCTTCAGGGTTGTTGGTTTTCAACGCTCCTGAATGACAAGTTTTGTCTACACTGGACCGTGAACGACAAAACTTTTAAGACAGTGGTTCTCAACCTATTTACCATTGTGGGCTGCATCCAATGCTACCTGTATGGCTCTGAGGATGTCACATGGGCTACAGCTCAAGTGCTGATTGGGCTGTAAGCAGCCCATAGGCTGCAGGTAGAGAACCACTGCTCTTAGACAAGTTTTGAAAACCTTTAGTCATTTCTGTGGCTCTTCCCTGAACCTTTACCTATTTATCAGCATCCTTCTTGAATTGCCGAAGGCAAAAGCAGACACAGCATTCCAGTAGCAGTTGCACCAGGCCAAACAGAGAGACTATAACCTCCCTTCTCCTACTTGAGTGTCCTCATTGCCTGAGCACCTAAGCCAGAGGTGGCCAACCTGTGGCTCCGGAGCCGCATGTGGCTCTTCAGAGGTTAATATGTGGCTCTTTACCTAGGCACTGATTCCGGGGCTGGAGCTATAGAAGCTAACTTTCCAATGTGCTGGGGGGGTGCTCACTGCTCAACCCCCTGCTCTGCCCCAAGCCCTCCCCCACTCCACCCCTTCCCCCAAGGTCCCTGCCCTTCCCCTGCCATGCTCTTGCTCCTTTACCCTTCCCCCCATAGCCTCCTGCACAAGTGAAACAGCTGACTGCAGAGGGAGGAGGGAGTAGGTGCTGATTGTTGAGGGCTGCCAGTAGGCAGTAGGTGCTAGGAAGCTGATGGGGGGCTGCTGACATATTACTGTGGCTCTTTGGCAATGTACATTGGTAAACTCTGGCTCCTCCTCAGGCTCAGGTTGGCCACTGCTGGCCTAAACAGTCTATAATCATAATCTCCCACACCCCCAGCCGCTTTCTCAGGCAGGTGGAGATCACTAAAACGATGACTAACAACAGACTGCATTCACCTAGGAAACAGCAACGTTCCCAAGAGCTAGGCCACACCACTGCACTTAGGTCCCCACTGCTAAGACCATAGGAAGGGTCATGCGTCCATCTCCCAGCCAAGTCGCTTCCATACCTGAGGCTGCACATGCTGCGGAGGGCGAGGCCTCTGACCATGGGGTTGGGGTCGGAGCAGTCTTTGCACAGGGTGTTGAT